>NC_135308.1:53449734-53749734 GCF_048772815.1 Callospermophilus lateralis
TCCTGGACTGCTCCACGGTAGTAGATGGTAAAATGCCTGCTCTGTCTCCCAAATAGGAAAGCTGGCTTTTTTCTTCTGGTTATATTTACACAAATAGATGGGTTCAAGAGACTTGGTTTCTTGTATCTAATTGAACAAAATTAAAATGCCCGCTACCCCTATACTAACAACCATGTGGGACGAACTAGACCACTATTTGGGGTTCAGAGCTGCCACCTGGCATACAAGGCCAACCCTGCATTTGTTATGGGCCACAGCAGTTCTAGAAACTGGGAGGGGTACGTGAACAGGGAGTGACAGCCTTCAGCTGGTGGTGAGTCAAGTTTCAGGTGCTGGTGAACTTCATCCCTTGTGCTATGACCCATGAATCTCTCCATCCTTCAACAAATGTCAGGTGACCACACCACCTTATAGCATGTGTCACACTGTTCTCTCTGTGTGCCCAAATCCACTTTCCTACTACAGCTCACCTCCCTTCCAGCCCTGAATCTAAGAAAAGGCAACTGGTTGGGGATATGATTCAGCGGTAGAGCGCCTGCCCAGCATGCATGACGCCCGGGTTCAAAAAAAGAGAGAAGGCAACTATTGCCTGTCTTGGCTGTTGGCATTTCCAAGGTGATTATGAATCACATCCTGCAGGCCCTGGGTAAACAGATTCTGCTGCTGTCAGCAGAGCAAGCCTAGCCCAAGTCCAGCTGCTTCCTGTCTGGGTCTGAGCCTCTGCATTGGGCCTAGTGATGGGTCGGTGGGTTCCAGTCTGACTAAGGTCATCTAGCAGTACTTACACTACATTACCCCACAGCAGAGAAGTCAGATGCTCTGGCAAGCTAGTCATGTTGTCACAAAGAGCCCTTTTACACACATAGCTGCCAGGGTGGCTGCTCTGATTACTTGGGAGGTGGGGATACCAGGAAGCACCTGGCTACCAAATGTCGAAGCTGCAAAGACAACGGGCCACATTGTTTCTATCTGTCTTCATAGAGGATCCACTAAGGAACAAACACCCAGCTAGGAGACTGCCGGATGTGTTTCTTATCTTGTAGACATGTGATTTCACAGAGGGCGAGTACACTGCGTCTTAAGTTGTCTCCTGCATCACGAGCACCATGGGTGTAGTCCAAGCATTGCACATGCACAGTAATGCTTTGGGGAATTATACAGAGGGCCATGCTTATGAAAACTGTGTGAAATCACTGCCATTTTAGACAAGCTCCTGCTGTTTACATGACCTGGTGGTATCAAATCACCTTTCCTGGGGTTCTTGGGCCCCTTTCAAGGACAAAATTGGTACCTCTGAGAATTCTACTCTCCATCCCAACTCCCACCCTCTGGAGTCTGAAGTGCTCCATAGGGTGTGGGAAAGGGTCACCACCATTCCCCTCCCTGGAATTCCCCCTAGAGGACAGGACATTTCCCTTCCCGGAGACTGCCTGCCATGCCTGCCACTTACCGCCTGCCCGCTTATCTTCTGGACTGTTGCGCAGATGGCTCTGGCTGGCTTCCGTGGAGGGCTCATCACTGGCTGGGCTGGTGACTCCAGGAATGGTGGGCAGGTCCCTTGGGGGTGTTTTGGCCACAGGTGAGTTTCTACATTCCATCAAGAATTTCCGGTCATAGATGATCCTGGTACCTGAAAGGCACAGGGAGGTTGGTAAAGCCACCTTAAACCCCCCTGTCTGCCAGTTTTTCTACTTCTTGGAGGCAGGGTTGCAACAGAGGCAGTTGGTTCTCTTATAAAAACCTGGACCAAGAAGGAGAGAGGCTCATCCAGCAGCCTGACTATAACCTAGGAGTCGGCCACCTCTTCATGGCCTTGACACTCGAAAGAAACACTCACTGGCCATCAGACTGTACCTTTGTCTTTGTGTGTGTGTGTGTGTGTGCGTGCGCGTGCGCAAGGGATTGAACCCAGAGGTGCTTAACTACCGAGCCATATCCCCAGCTCTTTTTAAAATATTTTGTTAGAGACAGGGTCTCACTGAATTGCTTAGCACGTCACTAAATTGCTGAGGCTGGCTTTGAACTTGTGATCCTCCTGCCTCAGCCTCCCCAGTCACTGGGATTACAGGTGTGCACCTTTGTCTTCTTAGAGCTCTTGGTCCCTAAAATCCCTCAACTTGCTCACCCATCAGAATTCAGTGTTAATTACCCATGACAATCATACTTGAAAGTGGAAAAGATGCATTTCTATTCATTATTCCATCCTATCCTTATAGTACTTCCTGTGGGATACTCAGAATAGGTATCTTTAATCTCATTTTCTAGATGAATAAAGGGAAAATGAAGCTATTCACCCAGACTAGCAAAAATGCGAGTTTTTCCTGCTGGGGCTTTGTGGCAGATAGGTTACCTGCCCCACAAAGGCTTTCTTCCTTTTGAAGCCCCCTGCTACCTTTGCTGATGTCACCACACTTCAGAGTTTGTACAATCTGTGTTCTATTCATTACAAGGTAGTCTTACTCCCTAGGTGAGGAACTGTCTCACTGAATTATTCATCATTCTTAAACCACACCCAGGACCCCTCCCATGTAGACCTGCCCCCATGATACCATTTGAGGGAGTGTTTCCCAAGGCGAGGGACCCAAGATCCTAGGGATGCATCAGATGACAGTGAACGGAGCGGGTTGTTCATGTTGTGCCCATTACGTCCAAATCAGCACTATGTGTCTTTAATACCTTAATAGCAGTTCCTGATTACTCCCTTCAAAAGAGCAGACCTCAGGCTCAGAGCCTTCAGCAGGCAATGGAATCTAGCTAGAATTTAAAAACTGTCATTGTGTGTCTTTTTATAGTTACCTTCTATTTATGGCAAGTGAATCTGGTTTCCCATATATAGTAGTGACATCAAGTTTCCTTTTAACATACAATATATAATTTAATGATGATATGTAGGGTATATACTACACAACATTATGTGATATATAATAAAATGTAATAATACAAATCAAAATTAAAGGGCTGAATACATAGCTTAGTGGTAGAATGCCTCTGGGTTCAATCTCCAGTACTATAGAAAAATAAATTGAATAAATAAAGTGTTAGAAAAATATTAAAGATAGTACAAGTAGGGGCTGGGGTTGTGGCTCAAGCGCCTGCCTGGCATGCGTGCGGCCTGGGTTTGATCCTCAGCACCACATATCAACAAAGACGTTGTGTCCGCTGATAACTAGAATAAATATTGAAATTCTCTCTCTCTCTCTCTAAAAATAAATAAATAAATAAATTAAATAAATAAAAATTAAATTAAAAAAATACCTTTAAAAAAAAAAAAAGATAGTACAAGTAGGATTCAAATTATAGAGCCGGGTGCAGTGGTGCATGCCTGTAATCCCAGCAATTCAGGAGGCTGAGAGAGGAGGATCATGAGCCAAAGAGGAGCCAGCCTCAGCAACTTAGCAAGGACCCAGGTAACTTTAATTTTGAGACCCTGTCTCAAAATTAAAAAGAATAAAAAGGACTGGAGATATGGCTCAATGGTTGTGTGCCTCTGGGTTCAATCCCTGGTATCAAAACAAAACAAAACAAAAACCCAAAAACAAATGATTAGAGTCCAGTATATATACAGTATATATATAAAGTCTCCAAACAGAGGGATATGTGGGGACCCAAGGGGCAGGGTGTAGTTTCCTCACCTGTAAAAAAGGGTGTTGTATTAGGCTCAGTCAGACTATTTTTAAAGCACTAGCCTTGTGCCATCTATTTTTAGGATCTCGTGTTTTGGCAGATGCTTAAATATGCAAATAGTATGGGGTTACAGGCAGAAATTCTGGGCTCAAATCAGGTCTCACCACATTCCAGTCCCTTAACTCTGAGTTGTGGCTACAAGAGGATAAGAACAAAATTCATACCTCACTAGAGTATCACAAAGACTTAATAACAACCCTCAAGATTCATTGAGGGCTGGAAATGCAGCTCAGAGGTAGAATGCTTATTTGGCATCTGCACGACTCAGGATCTGCTCCCCAGTACCAAAAGGGGAGAGGGGAGATTCTCCTACAAGAATAAAGTATGTATCCATGTAACTTAGAAAATCGCTTGAGGCCAAGGGTCCCAGCAGCTGGGGAGGCAGAGGCAGGAGGATTGAGAGTTTAAAGACAGCCTCAGCAATTTAGCTGAGGTGCTAAGCAACTCAGTGAGACCCCCATCTCTAATAAAATACAAGTGCCCCTGAGTTCAATCCCTGATACCCCCTACCCCCCCAAAAAACCCCTTGAGTTGGGCCTGTAATCCCTGGATGAGGCAGGAAAATCACAAGTTTTGGGGTCAGCCTGGGCGATTTGGTGAGACCCTGTTTCAAAATACAAAGGACTAGAGATATATATCTCAGTGGTAAAGCACCCCTGGGTGCAAACCCCAGTACCAAAAAAAAAAAAAAAAAGAGAGAGAGATAGATTACTTGGGAGACCCTATACATAATCAAAGAAAAAAGTCACAAGCCAGGAATAGGAAGCTCCTCAGAAGCCAAGGAACACAAATAAATGTATGTATATGCACTGCATGAATAAACACTTAGATTTTCATGTGATATGCATACATCAATTACCATCACCATCTATCGTTACTCATCATACCCATCTGTGCTCATAACCTATACCATGGTTCCTCCCATAACTCCCCTCCCCACAAGGAGGATGACATCATTATTATCATCAATCTGCAGATGAGGAAACTGATATATATCAATATATCAGAAAGGTTGAGCCATCCATCCAGAGGTAGACCCAGCCTGCCTTTTTTGTTTGGTTTTGTACTGGGGATTAAACCCAGGACACTTTACCACTGAGCAAAGTCCCCATCCCCCCTACCTTTTTTAAATGAAGCTTTAAAAAAAAAAAAAATCTTTATTTTATTTTTATGTAGTGCTGAGGATCAAACCCAGGGCCTCGCACATGCTAGGCAAGCACTCTATCCCTGAGTCACAATTTCAGCCCCCCATCCCTTTTTTATTTTGAGACAAAGTCTCACTAAATTGCTTAGGACCTCACTAAATTGCTGAGGCTGGCTTTGAACTTATGATCCTCTTGCCCCAGCCTCCTTGAGTCACTGGGATTACAGGTGTGCCCCACTGTACCCAGCTAGACCCATTCAGTCTTGACTCCAATTCTAAATATTATGCATTTTTAAAAATTGTCAAGGCATAGATCGGAGGTAGTAGATTGCCTGGGCAACTTGGGGTGTTCCCTCTCAAAATATAATTTTAAAAAGCTGGGGATATAGTTCAGTGGTAGAGCTCTCTTGGGTCTAGTACTGAAAGGAAAAAAAAAAGAAAGAAAGAAAAAAGGCAGGGCAGACTGGGGTACCAACTCTCAGCCAATGCTCCTTCCTACTGGGAATAGTAAAAGGGTCTTCAGGCCTTTACCTAGACTTTCAGTGTGTCCAGAACAGGATGTTCCCCAAAGGAAGATGCCTGCCTTGAGTTCTTGCCCATCCATCCCCCTATTGTACCCACATTCTGCTGTTGGATGTGACATCTGTGAACTGAGCCCAGTTCCTCCCTTCCTTTCCCCTGGGCCTCTCCTGGCTCAAGCACACTTCCCCTTGAATGGGGAACATGAGGATTAGGAAAGTACAAGGACAGAATTCCTAGAACTGCTGTTCCCATTCCAGGGAGAGGGAGAGCATTTCACAACAGGGTTCAGGGGGAGGTTTAAATGCCTGGGCTCAGGCTCAAGCCAGTGGCCTGTGAACTAAGTACTCCAGTTCTGAGCAGGGGCTCCAGGTCGTCCTGGAGGCAAATTCGCAGACATGCTGGGGTCTGCCTAGACTTCTTTCTCTCTCTCTCTTCTCTCCCTCTCGGCTACATGCACTGGAGAAGCATGTGCCTGGATGGCTTTTCTTGCTGGGCAGTCTATTTAGCAAGCAGAACAGACTTGGCAGGGAGAAAAACTTGGTGAGGAAAGCAGAGCATGCTTAGTCCAAGATTTTTCATCACCTCTGGCCCCACAGATTCTGCAAAGAGAACCAAGATCCCAATATATCTCAGGGGCCAGGAATCTTATGAAGCTAATGGATACCAAATGGAGGTGATCAGTCAGTTGCAAAGGGTCCTTTGGGTTAGTCTGTCTCCCTTAGGGACCCTGACATGTGACAGAACAGGTCAGTTTATTTGAAAATTAAGGGCTGAAGGCGTGTAGCTCAGTGGTAGAGCACTTGCCTACCATATGCATGGCCCTAGGTTTGATCTGCAGCACTGCAAAAAAGATAAAAAAAAAAATAAACAAGAGGGACAAAGTTTTTACAGAGACTTTCAGAACAAAACAGATAAAACAATTATTCTCAAAGCTGGCCAAGCTCTTTCCCCATCCCTTACCTAACCCCTAGCACTTCAAAATGCACTGTGTTCAGAGGAGGGTGAAAGTATCCCTGAAATCCACTACCAAGAGGGAGTGCCCTTCTGATGCCTCTTATTACAAATAGCAACAACAGCTGTCCCTGTGGGAATGGGGAGCGGCTATTACATATAGGCTGAACTGTATTCCCCCCAAAACTCATGCATCGAAGACAATCCCCAGTAACCTAGAATATAACTACATTTGGAGAAAGGTCTTTTAAAAGATTAGGTTAAGGGATAGGGATATATAGCTCAGTCAATAGAGCTGGGTGCGGTGGCTCAAGCCTGTAATCCCAGCAGTGGGGAGGCTGAGACAGGAGGATTGAGTTCAAAGCCAGCCTCAGCAACGACAAGACAAGGCACTAAGCAACTCAGTGAGACCCTGTCTCTAAATAAAAAATACAAAATAGGGCTGGGGATGTGGCTCAGTCCCCAGTATCCCCCCCGCACCCCCCCCCAAAAAAATCTCAGCTTTGAGTCCCTCTGATAAATACCTGAGCTAAACAATTTCAAAGGAGGAAAGACTGGCTTTGGCTCATGCATTCAGAAGTTTCAGTCCATGCTAGGCTGAATGCATTGCTTTGACACCTGTGGTGAGGCAGAACACATTGGCAGAAGGCCATGCAGGGCAAAGCTGTAACTCTCATGACAGCCAGGAAGCCCAGAAAGAAATGGGGTTCCAAGTATCCCTTTCAAAGGTACCTCTCCAATGTCTTTCTTCCTAACTAGGCCCCACCTCCTAAAGTTTTGATCACCTCCCAATAGTACCATCAGCTGGGGAACAAGTTTTCAACACATGAGCCGTTAGGGGACATTTAAATCCAAACCAGCATGGTGGCATAAGCCTGTAATCCCAGCAGCTCAGGAGGCTGAGGAAGGAGGATCACAAGTTTGAGGCCAGCCTCAGCAAATTAGTGAGGTCCTAAGCAACTCAGTGAGACCCTGGGTGAAAACAAAAAATAAAAACGGCTAGAGACATAGCTCAGTGGTAAGCAACCCTGGTTCAACTCCCAGTCCCAAAACAACAATTAACAACAAAAAACAACCCATAAGATATTTGGACACAGACCCACAAAGCAAGAACTAACTAAAGACAAAGGGAGAAGATGGCCATCTGCAAGGCAATGGGAGGTGTCTTGGAAGAAACCAATTTTACTTCCATCTTGGTCTTCCAACTGCCACTTAGTCTAGCAAATTTTATTGTTTAAGCCACCTAGTCTGAAAACTAATACAGGCCCACTTTCCTCTTCCATGCTGAAGAACAGAAAAAGAGAAGCTATCTGCACACACACTGAACCCAGAGCCTCCTGATTGCTAAGCATTTCCACTGAGCTCCACCACCAGCCCCAACACACGTTTTCTTTAAGGCAAGAATCCTGGTTTGTAACCTCTACACCGTTTGCTCCAAAACAAAGCTCTGAAGCACCTGCACCCTCTGTATTCTCACTCCTACCCGACTTTGGACTGCTGGGGACAGAAACTTGACTCCAGCCTATTGCTAGTACCCAGAAAATCAAGGACACTCAAAAGGCAGTGACGGGAGAGGCAGGCCCATCATAGACCCCTCTGAGGAGTATCCCCAAAGCCTGACCAGCAGCACCCTTGGAGCAGACAGGCTGACGGGGGGTGGCAAGGTGAGGCCTGGTGACCTGACATCGTGGCCATCTGTGGGGTTGGCTATGTGGCACTGGACACAAGGCCTTGAAAGTTAGGCATGGGATTTGTGACTCAATGTTTTCAGGAAGGCTGTGCCATCCTTAACCAACAGCTGGTTCACAGCCCTGGGATTCTAGTCTGCTTCTTCACCTGGCGGTCTCTGCTGGCCATATGTCAGGACAAGCACCAAATTCCCTCAAAGGACTGTCCTCTGAGGTTTGACCCTTGTGGAAGGCTGACAATACAGACCCCATAACTCCTCCCATACCTGTTGGAACAGGTGGCTTCTCTCCTTCAACAGAAGTTATTTCCTTTCTCCTTCAATCTAGGCAGCCTTCCCTCCCCTGGTGCCTTGCTTTAGCCAACAGAATACTTCCTAAATGATGCTATAGGCCATAAGAGGCCTTGCAAACTGCCATCTTGGTAAGCTCATGCTAGACTAAAGATGAGCCCAAGAGAACAAAATGACGTGAGAGCAAGGGAACTCCCAGGCTTCCAGCTATTCCCAGTAATGTCCCAGACATGTGGATAAGGACAATCCAGATGCTGACTGCACACAGCATATGAGTCAGCTCAGGAAAGAACAGGCAGTCATGCCCAACCAGACCAAAGAATGGACAGCAATAACAAACTATCATTGTTTAAGTTATTGACTTCTGGGGATGGCTTGTTATATGACAATATATAACGGATACAGCCATTTTTACCCAGTCAACTGTCCGTAAGTACCCAGGAAGTCCTGATATTCTTGGACTTGGGATCTAGGCTCTCCCAGTGAGATTACAAGGACATACCAAATGGATTTCAAGTTGCACTTTTTGCTGTGTCCTTGAGCACCCCAATGCCAGTAGGCACAGTTGCCTATTCTCATCTAGTCAGCAATGCTCGTGCAAACAGTTAAATAAGCACGAATCCCAGAGTTTGAGACTCTGGCCCAATACTGACTCAGAACAAGAAAAACTTACTTTGACTCCTTGTGCAATAACTGAATATGTAATATGAGTACTAGGCCTCTCTGTAATACTGAAATAAGTGGGGAAACTCAGAAAAAGTTAGCATCTGCCCCTGGTACATCTGAGATAAATTATACCCTATAACTGAAAGGAAAACTTAAACATTATCATTAACCAACTGACATCCAGGAATGATGACAAAGAAACTCGATTATCTAGAGGGGAATGCTTTCATTCCAAGATTCTTTTAAATTCTTCACCCCCCCCACTTCTTTTATTTTTCTTGCAGCACTAGGTAAGTGCTAGGCAAGTCTCTATCATTGAGTTTCACCCCAGCCCAATTCTTGAGCTTCTGAACACCTGGCATTACACAGTGGGGATATAAAGACCAGTAAGACTGCTCTGAAAGAACTTCCCGTCTAACCTACAGAATAAACATGAAAACAAACACACGTGATTCATTTCTTATGAATCATGATGGAGAGAACACCAATATGGTGTCAGACCAGAAAGTAACAGCTTTTTATTTGTTTGAACTTGCAAGGATTCACGTGTACAAACTGGGCATGGTGCGTACGCCTGTAACCCAGCATCTCAAGAGGCTGAGGCAGGAGGACTATAGGTTTGAGGCTAGCCTCAGCAACTCAGCAAGGACCTGTCTCAAAATAAAAAATAAAAAAGGCTGGGAATGGGACTCAGTAGTTAAGTGCCTCTGGATTCAATCCTTGGTACAAAAAAAGAAAAAGAAAAAGAAAAAATTCTGTTTCCAGTATCACCACTCTTTCCTATCTTATTTTCTGGAACATCAAATCAAAACTCTTTCCTCTCAGGGTAATAGTATAGAGGGAAGAGTTCTCACTTGAGTATCACATAAATCCTGTGGGTGATAGGGTCCAAGGGTAGGGGGAGGTCCAATCACTTCATTCTATAGCTATCCCTTTGATGATTATAATTCTTTTTGTCCCCAGCTCTATTGAGATATAATAGTTACAAAAACTGCATACAAAGTGTACAACATAATGATTTGCTATCATACTGCAAAACATTTATGAAACAATTACCACAAATTAACACATCCATTACTGCACTTAGGAGTGTGTGTGTGTGTGTGTGTGACTGTGGATTTTTCCATATCTACTCTCTTAGCTAATTTCTAATAAAAATATAGTATTAACTACAGTCACCATGCTAAACATTAGCTCCCCAGAATTTATTCATCTTACAACTGAAAGTCTTTGCCCTTAAGCCATCATCTCCATTTCTCCTAGTTACAACAGTGGCCATGCTACTTTCTCTTTTTGTGGTGCTGGGGATGGAATCAAGAGCCAGGCACACTGGGCAAGTCTACCACTGAGCCACACCCCCAGGTAACCATACTACTCTCTTGGAAACCTACAATCCCATTTTAGGCGTGTCTTCATCTTTCTAACTAGCAACCCCAGGCTGGGGTTGAGATCATTCTTCTAAGTCTGGGTGTGGTGAATGCCTTAAAAACAAGAAGTCTTGGCCAGGAAATAGTAGTGCATGCCTGTAATCCAGTGCCTCAGGAGTCTGAGACAGGAGAATCACAAGTTCAAGTCTAGCCTCAGCAACTTAGCAACGCCCTATCTCAAAGTAAAAAAATAAAAAGGATTGGGGATGCAGCTCAGTGGTTAAGTGCCCCTGGTTCCATTCCCAGTAGCAAAACCCTAAAACCAACCAACCAAACAAACAAAAAAGCCCCCCAAACAACAACAACAACAACAAAAAAGGAGGCTTAGACCTCAGAGGGAGTTTGGGGTACTCTACACCAGTTTCCCGTTCTACCCTACCTCCCAGTCAAAGTCTTTAATGAGGGACATAATGCAGAATGTCCCACTTTAAAAGGAAGCTCAGAACTAATAATAATAACAATAATAATAATAATAATAATAATAATAATAAATAATTTTTTTTAAAAAAAGGAAGCTCAGGTCAGTGTGAGAAAAGGGCCCATTCTATCTCCCTCATTGCCTTAACATCCAAAGGCTCTTAACCGGTCCTTAGCTGTCTTTTACAGTAACTTCTCCCCTCTATGACTAAAGCCTCAAGACACTGGCTGTACTCTAGCTTCAGTGCCCAGCATACCTTCCTTCTTCCCAGCACTGCTTGTTCTATAACCAGAGACTTGTCAGCTGCTCCAAGGTCAGCTTCCCAGGCACAGAACTTTGTTTGTCTAACAAAATAAGTGCAATTAACACCTGCAGCTCTACCTGCTTACCTCTGATTAACCTTACCAGGGTGCAGGTCTTAGGTATGACTTTCACCCAAGCAACCCCTGTACTCTTTAGGGTCAAACATCCAACACAGGCAGGGAATGTGGATATGGACAAGGGAGGAGGAAAGATTTCTTGACCCATTTGAAGGTTTTGTTGTTTATGGTATCACTGGAATTTTCACAGACTTAAATATTCACACATAACAAATCTCTGGATACCTAACCTCAGCTCAGTGGCTCAGTCTACAAAGGGCTAATGACCATAGAAAGCAAACAGAGCCACAGGAATGGATATGGATCACTTTTTAGCCTCCAGAGACAGACACTTGAGGGCCATTCCCAGCTGAGTGACTTATTGCAATAGCTCTTCAGGGAAAGCTGCAAGTAAGCCATACAGACATTTTATCAAAAGCGTGTCTCTCCAGACCTAGCTCAAGAAAATTTTACCTATATAGAATCATCATTTTTTGCCAGAGATCTGAAAGGACAAGGGAAGCTGTATAGAATCCCAGGAATTCCTGAGTACTCAGATTATGTTTTATGGAACAAAAGCTGGGAGCTAGTTATAAATGCAAAAATCTCAGTCCCACCCCAGACCTACAAAATCAAAATCTGCATTTAAAGGCATCATCAGATAATTCCCAAGCATAGAGAAGACTAAGAACAGTACTCAGGAGTTGAACAAACGACTGTCAAGGTGTGACCATTTTTCATTACATCAATAGGTGAGGTGAAGTGGGATTGGGAGGAAGATTTCATGCCTAGGCCAACAAGTTTGCAGACTTTGGTAGAAGCTGGGTTTCCTTAGGTTATGGACTGTGATTTGTGCTGGCTCCACAAAACACAATACAACTATTGGGGAGGCTCAGGCAGGAGACCCAATTACTGGTTTGAGGCCAGCCGGGTCAACTTTGAGCTTGTCTCAAAATATAATTTTTTTTTTTTTTTTTTTTTTTTTTAGAGAAAGAGAGAGAGAGAGAGAGAATTTTTTAATATTTATTTTTTAGTTTTTCGGTGGACACAATATCTTTGTTTGTATGTGGTGCTGAGGATCGAACCTGGGCCGCACGCTTGCCAGGCGAGTGCGCTAACGCTTGAGCCACATCCCCAGCCCCCCAAAAATAAAAAAAATAAATAAAATAAATAAAAATTTTAAAAGGCTGGGGATGTATTTCAGTAGTAGAGTGCTTGTCTAGCATGTATGTGGCCCTGGGTCCAATTGCCAAAAGAAAGCTAGTTTGGGGCTCCTAGCCCTGCTTTCTTCCAGTTTTCCTTAGAAACTAATGTTAAACTCTGATGCAGGAGCTTCTAAAGACCCTTAGGGAGGTTTTGCTGTGGTATGCCAAAAGCCCCAGTCCAAAGTGGGAAATAGATCCAAGTTCCTTGTAAACAGTACCCCTGACTATTGCTTACCTATCTATCTCACCGCACTCAGCAACAAAGGGGGCAAAAAAGGGCTACTTGAGCTTTCAGGACTGCCTCACTTTTAAGAACTCCAAGAGTATCAGGAAAAGGTCCTGCCAAACATCATGAGGAAGACAAAGGGAAACAACATGGACTACAAAAGGGTTCCTCAAAGGAAAGAAAATTCAAGTCAAGGGTGGCAAGAGCCCTGAGAACTTTCCCTGGGATACTTTCTAATAAAAGAAACAGCAGTGTCCTCTTCTCCACCGATTGCTATTTCTGGTTCAATCTAGGGAAACGGTATGACAATGCACAACAGACACGTGCTCAAGCTTTCGGGGACCCCAGCGTGGCGATCTACGGAATAAAAGGCACGATTGGGCAACAATCTCTAAGATTACTCAGTAGTCCCAAAGACCTCGCATCTGGCTCTGATCGCTGGTGGTGGAACAGCTGCCTGAGAAAATGAGTATGTGGCCTGGCGGCGGGCTAGGAGACAGCCTTCAGTCCCTCCCCCAGGGACACCCCTTCGCCACTCAGCAGTGCGCCAGGATCTCTAGTGTTCTCGAGTAGTTTGGGAAGTAGCGTTAAGCACTTAAGGGAGGGAAGAAAGGAAAAAGGAGGTGGGGTCGACGGGAGGGAAGTGGTGAGCCACGAGGATTTCATCATGCAAACGGGCGGGTACATTTCATCAGCGCCTGTGCGCAGGGACTCCCGAGCTGGGAGGGAATGCGGGACTCCCGGAGGCAGCTCAAGGCTGGCCCCCTCCGGTGCCAGCTCAGCTTCCTCTTCCTCATCCACTCCCAGGGAGATCACACGGTACCCCCTCCCCTCGGACAGAGGAACGTGTTCCTCCGCACAGCTCTGCCAGCGGCGCCCGGCTCCTCCGTGGGGATCCCACACGCGTAAATACGGAACATGCCACAGGTGCCGGAGGAGCGCTGCTCAAGTAAGCACCCTCGGCCCCACGCTTTGGTAAAAGGGCGCGTGTCCAACGCAACACTAGGAGTCCTCGGGAAATAAAAAGGGCTCTGCAAGAGGCAATTATTCCAAAAGAAAATGCCCATAGCTTTAGAACTCCAACCCAGGCCTTTCCTTGATCCGTGGGCCACCCTGTCCCCACCCTATCCCGCTCAAAACTGCAACATCCCTAGGCATGTGGCAGTCCTGTAATCGTGCTTGTCAGTGTTTGGGGGACACTCCGCCGTCTCTTGCAGGAGAAAACTGATGGGACAGTTTGCAGCCAGGGCTCTGGCCGATGCGCCCAGAGACCTAGAAGGCAGACCAACTCCGTGACCACTGCTGCCTCCCTGACGCCCCTTATCCGTTCTTTCTGGCTACGCCGCCCTCGAGTGTGGACGCCGAGTCCAATCAGCGATTCCTGATCCCTCCCGCTGGGTCCACCCAGGGCCCGCGTGCGACGCCCCAGCCCGTTCCTACCTCCCGGGGTGGTGCTGAAGAGCGTGCCGCCGGGAGTGGTGCTGTAGTCCCCGGGCGGTAGCTGCACGCCATCGCCGAGGACCACCCTGCGAGTGCCAGGGATGGCCCGGCTTGGAGTCTGGCTGCAGCTGCTGCCCCCTGACATGGTCTCCAGTTCGCTGCACAGCAAAGCTCTCGCAGCCCTCCCGCGCCTCCCACTTCGCCCCGCCTAGCTGTGGCCTCGCGGGCCCTAGACCTCCCCTTCCGGCTCGGCCCTCACGCCCCCTTTTCGTTCAGCTCCGCCCCAACATCTCCAGGCCGCTCCTTCCACGTGGGTTTCCCTAGGGCTGCAGACAGAGAGAGGTCGCTTCACCCTACACAGACTTCCTCTTGGGCTCCCGCTTCCTGCCCAGTGCGCTGGTGGCGGGTCGCAGAGTTTGCCTAGGTTAATCCCTTGCTGATTTGGGGCGGGGGTGGGAGTCGGGTTCGGTATTTAGCGCTGTGCGGGAATCCCAGCCGACCTGGCTCTCTCAGAAAGACCTGTTTTCCACATTAGGATTTCTGGCTGAATGTGACCCTCAGCTCTTGCTGTTCCGTGCTTTGGTTTCCTAGATGAGAAAGTGGGAATTAACTGCTCCTTCACCCCTCTTCCCTTCCTTCACCTTTCACTAGGAGAACAGCGTTGAAGACATGGTGAAACAAATGCATGTTCCTGGACTTTAAAGGGTTGTGGGAGTAGTGAACAGATTGAGCAGCTGAGTGCTAGGGCTTAAATTATTTATTTTTAAATAAATAAAAGTATTGTATAACAAGGGGCCGGGGCTGTAGCTCAGTAGTAAAGTGCCTGCCTTGCATGTGTGAAGCACTGGGTTCGATCCTCAGCACCACATAAAAATAAATAAAGATATGGCCATCTACAACTAAAAAAAAAAAAATTTTAAAGGATTGAATAATAATAAAGATTAGGAATTGAACCCTGGGCGCCTTACCACTTAATTACATCCCCAGCCTTCTTTATTTTTTTGAAGCAGGTCTTGCTGAATTGCTGAGGCTGTTCTTGAACTTGGAATCCTCCTGCCTAAGGTTCCAGAGTCGCTTGGATTATAAACTTTCAGGCTGCATTTAGAGCTGAGGTGGAGGGATAGGGGTGGGACTTCAGTGGAGACTGAGTGGGGGGATGAGGTAAGAATTGGTCAAAGGAATTTCCCAAGTAGCCCTTGAATTGGGTTCAGTGTCCCGCAGCACACTGGCAGACGTTCAGTAGGCACTCCTTGAATAAATGAATTTATCTTCGAAGAGGTTTCCATGCCAAGAAAGAAAAATGCAAGGAGGTCGCAAAAACCTGATGACTTAAAAAAAATTATATCATGTGGTCATATCTTTTGTGGGGGGTGGGGAGTACCGAGAGTATCCAAGAACACTCAATCACTGAGCCACATCCCCAGCCCTATTTTGTATTTTATTTAGAGACAGGGGCCCAAAGAGTTGTTTAGATCCTCCGGTCTCAGCCTCCAGAGCTGCTGGAATTACAGGCTTGCGCCACCGTGCCCAGCATGTGGTCATATCTTTAAGAGCCGGAGGAGAAAGAACAAGTTTAAAAGGAAATTGGGGTCAGATTGTTGAAGAGTCTTTCAAAAAATGTTACTGGTAGGAGATATCATATCTCTTAAGCAGGGGGGAATGACATGATTAGAGTTGCTTTTTAGAAGGACAAATAGGGACTGTTGAGTCTACAAGTGGACTGAAAGAGGTCAAGGTCTGAGGTAGGAAGACAAATTGGGTTTGGTCTCACTCCTAAACTAAACTCTAGGCCTGCAGTGTCTAATATAGTAGCCACAACCCACAGGTGTGTTGAGCCCTTGAAATGTGGCGTGTCCCAATTGAAGTGTGTGCTACAAGTGTAAAATACACCTCAGATATCAAAGACTTAATATTAAAAAAAAATGAAATACCTCAGTAATTCATTTCTTTTCCCCCCATAGCTTTATTGAGGTGAAATTGAAGTACAATAACATGCACATATTTGAGCTATGCAATTTGATCAGTTTTGACACATATGTAACCGATATAATCCATATAAAAAGCATTTCCATTATTTTTTAAAAAACTTGAAATCATGCAGACTGTTGTTTCCTGCATGATTTAAGTAATTTGTTTTTACATTGATTACAGGTTCAAATAATATTTTTTAAAATTTATTCGTTGTAGACACAATAGCTTTATTTATTTTTATGTGGTGCTGAGGATTGAACACAGTGCCTCACACTTGCTAGGCAAGAGCTCTACCATTGAACTACAACCCCAGACCTCAAATAATATTTGGAGAATAAGGGGATATGTATAATATGTTATTAAAATGAGCAGAATGCAGTGATGTAACACCAAGAGGCTAAGGCAGCAGCATGGCTTGAGCCCAGGAGCCTGGAAACCAGTCTTGGCAACACAGTGAGACCTTATCTTAAAAAACAGTAAAAACAAATTCTACTTATTTCCTTTTTATAGTACTAGAGGTTGAACCCAGAGCCTTTTTTTGGTAGTTGTAGATAGACATATGCCTTTATTTGTTTATTTTTATGTTGTGCTGAGGCTCGAACCCAGTGCCTTACACATGCTAGCCAAGTGCTCTGCTGCTGAGCTACAGCCCAGCCCTACTTTACATTTTTGAAGTTATATGTTACTTTTTTTTTTTTTTTTGGTGCTGAGGATTGAACTCAGGGCCTGATGCATACAAGACAAGCACTGTATCACTGAGCTACATCCCCATATTTTACATTTTTGACAAATTCTCCACTAAATTCTGTGTCCTAAGGCAGGAGGATGGCTTGAGCCATTTCAACTGTGGTGATTTCTACCAATTTCCAGAGCAAGGATTTATTCATATCAAGTCTTGTAACTGAGTACAAGGGGATGTGGGGTGGGGGAGTGTTTTTCCTATTCTTACAAGGTCAATGCAACACTTTTGACATCAGATAAAGGGGCCTTTTCCTTTTAACCAACAAGTAATTCTGCTGCAGGCATTCTGTAATGATACCAGCTGGATGTCCTCTAATTCAATTCAGTTCTGACATTACCTGCCTGGAGATAGTGTCAGAACCCCAAAGTTGAGGGCTGTCCTGAAACAGACTGTAGTTGGGGCTACTCTAAAATGAAGGACAACTTCCTCATGCTGAGTGAAGGCTGAAGATATCCCCCCCCATCACCAAATTCCCCACAACCTGGGAGACACTAAGAAAGCTGAGAATGGAGATTCTCCCTGAGATAGGAATTTGGAGATGTAGAAAAGGAAAGGTAGACTGAGTCTTAAGAGGAGTGCCTATGAACCATTGAAATGCAGAAAACACCCTTTTACTGTACTCCTGAGCAATCCAGCCCATGCCCTTTTTGAGCCCTTGACCCATGCCCTTGCTTACAAAAAGGAGAGGGCAATGCCCAAGTGCAGGGAAAACTGCACAAACTTGGGTAACCCCCACCCTGACTCCATCTCTACTGCAGCCCCTAGCAACTGTCCCTCTATAAATATCAACATCCCGCACCAACAGGTTGCTGTCTTTCCCTGAGGAGATGGCCTGCCTTATCCCTTGAATATGTATTCTTTGCATTACCCCCAAAGCTTCTCACTCTTGAGATAGCCCACATTCTCCCTTGAATGTGCCTCTGCCTTCCTAGAGAAAACTTTTTCTGTCTCTCTGACTAGTACATGCTGAAATTCTCTACCATCATGTAAGTCAAGAACCCCACTTGTCCTGAATCTAGTTCTCCTTTCTGAGAACTCCTTGGCCCTTTGGTGACATGACACCCCCTCCCCAGGCCTGACTCGCACAGGCTATTGGCATATAAATATTTCCTGTCTTTTGCCTCACTTTACCTGTCTTTTAAAAGCTTTGATTGCTCTCAGACCTGAAGATGGAATTTTTTTTTTAATATTTTGCTTTTTAGTTGTAGTTGGACACAATATCTTTATTTTATTTTTATGTGGTGCTGAGGATCGAACCCAGGGCCTCACACGTGCTAGGTGAGCGCTGTACCACTGAGCCACAACTCCAGCCTCTAAAGATGGAATTTTTGAAACCAAAGTTTTTTCTATCTTCCTTCAAAGCTGGCTTTGAATAAAACCGATTTTCTTACCAGTTTCATTCCTAACATTTGTAGAGCCTCTTCCCTCAGGCAGCATTAGTGTCATTGGGGTAATAGTCCCACAAAACTGCCCACCCTCCTTCAGGTTGCAAGCACAGACCATCTGGTTAAAAACTGGGATTTCCGTGATCCCATTCCTTGAGTTCCAATAATTTGCTGAAATGGCTCCCAGAACTCTGGGAAACATTTACATTTACTGGCCTATCAGACACTACAAAAGATACAGGTAAAGAGATGCATAGGCCGAGGTATGGGAGAAGAGGCCTGGCATCTCTATGCCTTCTCTTGGCACCGACCAACCAAGTACTAGATACCTGTTCAGATGTCTGGAAACCCCTCTCCACCTCTGTACTCTGTCCTTTTGGATCTTTTTTTGCAACTGGTGTTTGAATCCAGGGCACATGGAACCACATTGTCAGCCCTTTTTTAAAAAGTCTAAGACAGGGTCTCCCTAAATTGCTTAGGGCCTCAGTAAATTGCCAAGGCTGGCCTCGAATTTACTATCCTCCTACCTTAGCCTCCCAAGTCTCTGGGATTATAGGCATGCACCACCACACCTGGCTTGTCTTTTTGGGTCTTTATGGATGCTTCATTAATTAGGTATGATTGTTTATATCATTGGCCATTGGTGATCAACTTAACTTTCTATGCTTCTGCAGGGAACAGGGTGGGGCTGAAAGTCCCAACCCTGTAATCAAGACTTGGTCTTTCTGGTGACCAACCCCCATCCCAAAGCTAACTAGGGACCCCCTAGCCACCAAAGCACTCATTAACACAGAAAAGATACTCTTATCACTCCAGAGAGTCCAAGGGTTTCAGGAGCTGTGTGTCTGGAAACAGGACAAAAATTGTACTTTATGGTATCACAAAGTAGCAACCCCTGCAGGGCAGGGACCATGTGTTTACCCACTGTCACTCTCACAGTACCTACCTTAAAGAAGTTATTGATGATCTTTTTTGGGTGTTGGTGCTGCCTCCAAAAGCCACACTTGGGTGTTTATTTGTTTGTTTTTTTAAGTATTACAAATAATTTATCAACTGGGTACTGAACCACATCCCCAGCCCCTTTTATTTTTTATTTTGAGACGGGGTCTTGCTAAGTTGCTGGGGCTGGCTTTGAACTTGTGATTCTTCTGCCTCAGCCTCCCAAATTGCTGGGATTATAGGCATGTGCCACTACACCTAGTTTGTAGACAAAAGGTTTTTTAGGCTTTATGAGGTCCAGGTGCTGCAGTGTAACAGGAGGCTATGCAATATCAGCAAGAGGTGAGACTTCAAGTATGTGGACATGCAGGAATAAAAGAAGTGCCATTGAGTCTGCCTACCCAGCCACACATGAAAGTATGGATTCCAAGGTGTAATGCTGTTTGTTTGTTTTTTTTTTCAAAAAATTTTTTTTTTTTTTTTTTTTTTGGTGCTGGGGATCAAACCCAGGGGTGCTTTACCACTGAGCCACATCCCTAGTTCTTTTTATTTTTTATTTTGAGACAGGGTCTCACTAAGTTGCTGAATGGCTCACTAAATTGCTGAAGCTGACCTCAAACTTGTTATCCTCCTGCCTCAGCCTCTCAAATTGTTGGGATTACAGGTATGCCCCATCATGCCCTTTGTATGCTGTTTTGTTGTTATTGTTTTTGGTACTAGGGATTTAACCCAGGGTTGCTTTACCATTGAGCTATATCCACAGCCTTTTTTTATTTATTTTTTTGAGGCAAGGTCTCTCTAAGTTGTTGAGGGTCTTGCTAAATTGCTGAGGCTAGCCTTCAACTTGTGATCTGCCTGTTTCAGCCTCCTGAGTTGCTGGGATTACAAACCCATGCCACCATGCCTGGCTATATGTTGTTTTTAAAACAAAACAAAAAATTTGAGGTTCACTTACAATTAGCTTCAAGACAGTTATAAATCCTCATCCCATATTGTCTCACATGGCCCTCACTCCTTGGGTGCTGCTTGCAGTATTCTCTTTTATGGCTTATTTCTCTACAGGATTCCTCTGAATTCATCTGAACTGACTTCACCCACACAGTGGTTTTGGAGAGTAGAGGGAATGCCTGGGTTTTCCTTCTTTAGATGGCTTTGGGTGTGTCCACCTGAGATGGGTTAGGCTAAGAAGGCATCTGTGTTGGTTGGGAGAGCCAAAACACCAGAGAGAAACTTGGATGGCACTGGGGTCCTCAGTGCCAGCAGGGGATCAGCTACTGGGACTTAACGGAGTTTCATGTATGTGTCTGTCAGGGTCACCCAAATTGGGTAATTTGAAAAGTTTAATAAAGTGGATTTACAACAGGGCGAATTGAGTTCAAAACTTGTCCTGAATCAGGTTGGTGCATCCACATGTAATCCCAGCAACTCAAGAGGCTGAGGCAGGAGGATTGCAAGTTTAAGGCCAGCCTCAGTACCTTAATAAGACCTTTAGTAACTTAGTGAGACCCTGTCTCAAAATAAAATTAAAAAATGGACTGGGGATGTAACAGTGGTAAAGCACCCCTGCTTTCAATCCCTGGTATCAAAATAAATAAATAAATGACCAAATAAGTAAATAAATAAAACTGGGCCTAAAGGAACAAAGGAAAGAGGGTGGGTGGTTCTGGAATCCAGGGAGACTACAAGCTGTGTGGAGAAACCACCCGCTAGGAGCTCTCACCTTCAGTCTGGGCCACACATGGGAAGGAAGTTGGGAAATAGATAATCATAGTTTGCTTACTCACCACATGACCTCAGATATCCCTTCCAGTTCCTTGATGGCAGAATCCAGCTGGAAAAAGATCACAAGGAAGACCACTGATGTATGCTCTTAGAGGCTCCTCCTGGGGCCCAGAGCAAGGGAGAAATGGGAGGAGAGTGGAGGCTAAGGGCCAACAGAAGATTCTGGCACAGTGACATAGAGAGAAAACAGGGAGAGGGTATGCAGAGCAGACCAGAGCAAATGCCAGGCCTGAACAAATGTGTGTGTGTGTGTGTGTGTGTGTGTGTACACGCACCTGTGCACATGCAGAATATGTGTTGAAGATCATAGTGCTCTCTTCCTGCGTTGGGGTGTGGGCTGTGCCTGAAGCCCACAATTCCCTTATACACAAGTGAGGTGTCAAGAGCCTCAGTCCACATGTTCTTTCTCACCCCAAATACTTCGCAGATTGAGGCCTGAAATTGTCCTATTTTAGCATTTTTTTTTTCTTTTCACTAAAGGTTCTGTGAACTGTAATGGGGACCTTGGGGTTTCTGACCCCACAACTAAGGAAAAAAGGAAATGAGCATTTACTGAGCTTCTACCCCAGGCCAGCGCCGTGCAGGAGGTTTCACATTGATGGAGTCATTGAAATGTTGCACAAACATTTAAGAAAAGTATGACCTCATTTCACACAGGAGGAAAATGAGGTGTGAGGTTGGGATGTGGTTAGCCTGCCCAGGCCCAAAGCCCAAGTTCAGGTATTTTAGTACCATGTTTAGTTGGAAGCCCACACAATTCACCACTCCACTTGAATCCCAGATTTCAGTGTTTCATATTAGCTGAGGAGCTTGTGAAATAGGTGGTATCTTTGAGAGCAGGTTTTAATGTAAGGAGAGAGGAAAATAATTCTAGAGAAGAGCAAAGAATACAGTGGAGGCAAGGACAGTGTGTTAGCTTGGCCTGCTTGAAGAAAATGCCACCAACTGGGGGCTTAGACCACACTGGAAAGTTCAAGATCAAGGTGCCAAAAGATTTGGTTCATGGTGAGGGTCACTTCCAGGCTTGCGGACCCCTGTCTTCTCACTGTGTCCTCAAATGGCCATGGGGCTGGGTGTGGTAGCACATGCCTGTAATCCCAATGGCTCAGGAGGGTGAAGCAGGAGGATTGCAAGTTCAAAGGCAGCCTCAGCAACTGCAAGGCACTAAGCACCTCAGTGAGACCCTGTCTCTAAATAAAATACAAAACAGGGCTGGGAATGTGGCTCAGTGGCCCCTGAGTTCAATTCCTGGTACCAATAAATAAATAAAAACAAATTAAAAAACAGGACCATGGGGCTCTGGTGTCTCTTCCTCTTCTTATAAAGACACTAATCTTATGTGGGCCTTATCTCATGATTTCATTTAAATCTGCCTCCCAAAAGCCCTGCCTCTCATTTCCATCACACAGTATTAGAGTGTGCTTCCATATATAATTTGGGGGACAATAAGGACATAAACATTAAGTGCATAACAGACAGGAATCTTGAAAACTTTTGCATATGATGGGTCCATCTTCTAAGAGGTGACAGTGTCCCTCTATCCAACCCCCTAGAAAGGCTCCAGTGTAACTACCTTCCTCTGCTCTTCTCCTGACACCATCCGAAACCTGCATAGAACCTTCTAGCCTCCCTGGATCTCACATAGCAACCCTATCAATAGTGATATAATGGAAGAGAAAAAGCTGATGATATAGTATTAATTCTCTGAGTGTTTCTTCCACCCTCCACTATGGAACTAGGCCTCCAGCATGCAGGGCAAGAGCTCTACCACTGAGCTACGTACACACCCCCATTTTACTAAATAAATAAATAAATAAATAAATATTTTTGAGACAGCCTCCCTAAGTTGCCCAGTTGGGTCTCAAACTTGAGATCCTCTTGTTTCATTCAGCCTTCCCCGTGGCTGGGATTACAGGTGTGCACCACTGTACTAGGCTAATTCTATGAGATTTATAGACAGAAAGTCCTGGGTTCAAAATCCACAATCTATGTGCCCTTCACAAATCACTCTGAAATTCACTTTTCTCACATGCAAAACAGGGGTACACTAGTTGCCTGTGTCTAGGGCTGTGGTGGATTTAAGTAAAGGGATTCTTAGAAGGCTGCCTTCTGGTTCCCAGGCCTGGGATTCTGATTTTTTTTTAATATTTATTTATTCATTTTTTAGTTTTTGGCGGACACGACATCTTTGTTTGTATGTGGTGCTGAGGATCCAACCCGGCTGCACGCATGCCAGGGGAGCGCGCTACCGCTTGAGCCACATCCCCAGCCCCAGGCCTGGGATTCTAAAGCATCAAGCCCTCCATTTCCTTTATTGGAGACACAAAATGTTACATTTACTATGTGTCCCACCGACTAGGGGCTTGGCTTTGGCACAGATAAATGCGTCCCCCACCACTGGAAAGGAGGGTTGGCGCACACACGCACTTACACACACACACACACACACACACACACACACACACGAGAAAATCCGCCCACGAATGAAAAGGAAAAAGACAGGGCTGTGATAGGAATGCAGGTGGCTGAAACAGCGGATGGCTGGAAATTGCTCTTCTGCAGCCATCCTAGAGCAAGGGAGGAGCTAGGGGAACCCGAGGAACCCAGGGAGCGAGCAATTTCACCGCGACGCTCCCCAGCTCATTAGCTGCTGAGACAGAGCGCCCCCTCGTGGCCGTCCCTCTCAGCCTATAGGCTTTGCTTTGTAAAATATTTTTCTTTTTAATAAAACCAATTCAGGGGCTGGGGCTGGGGCTCAGTGGTAGAGTGCTTCCCTCGCACGTGTGAGGCACTGGGTTCGATCTTCAGCACCACATAAAGATAGATAGATAAATAAATAATAAATAAATAAAAAAATATTATGGCTATCTACAACTAAAAACATATTTTAAAAACCCCAAGAAAATCCCAATTCATTTTACAGTGGGAACCACTGTCTGTTCTTTCTTTCCCTCAACAAATGTTTACTGCGAGTATTATTGGCCAGAGGGTATTCTAGGTACTGGGGACAGAGCAGTGAAAGAAGCAAACCAAATTTTTGGATTGTTCTTTCTCTAAATTCACACTGTACTTGATTAGTAACTTCCTTTAGAACCCCTGAAACCTGTGATTTGTTCCTTTTTTTATACTGCCCAAAGTGAACATTTTAACTACTATGCACAGAACCCAAATAAAATAAAACCAGAACATCTTCTTGTAATATTAGTGTAAATTTGATGATTGAAGCTTGTGTGTGTGTGTGTGTTAGGAATTGAACACAGGGACCTTTAACCACTGAGCCATATTCCCAGCCCTTTTTAATGTTTTATTTTGAGACAGGGTCTTGCTAAGTTACTTACGGCCTTGCCAAGTTGCTGGGGCTGGCTTTGAATTCATGATCCTCCTGCTCTAGCCTCACAAATCCCTGGGATTACAGACATCCAGACATCAAGATATCCAGACATCCGTTGGCCGCCAGGCCTGGTGCAATGATTGAAACTTTTGCTCAGAGATTATTTTGGGGGGTGGGGGGTAGTACTAAGGATTGAATCCAGGGGCGCTTTACCACATCACCAATCCTTTTTATTTTGAGATAGGATTTCACTAAGTTGCTTAGGGCCTTGCTGATTTGCTGATGCTGGCCTCAAACTTTCAATCCTCCTGCCTCAGCCTCCAAAGTCACTAGGATTACAGGTATGTGCCATTGTGCCCAAATTTTGCTCAGTTTTAAGTGACTTTTTATGTCTTAGTGTTCTTTCCTTGATTATGAATTGTGATCATGATTTTTATATGGTTTTTAGGTTGTTGAATGCATACACTACTTCTGGGGTGGTGGTGGTGGGTCCTCTAGTTCTGTATTCTCTAATACAGTAGCCAGTAGTCACTTGTGGCTATTTACATTTCAGTGAAATACAATTTAAAAGGCAAGTCCTTTGTTACACTATTCCAGTGCTCGATATCCACACATGACTAGAGTCTGTCTCACTGGACAGTGAAGATACATAATATTTTCACCACAGAAGGTCCTATTGGATGATCCTGTAAGCAGTGAATGGGGACCCAGCTGTGGCTGTGAGAATGTCCTGTGGTTAGTGTGGAGGGTCCTTTTTTGGTCTTCTTACCTGCAGTTTGGAAAGTGCCCTCTGGTTGCCATAAGGAAAACACAGGGTGGGAATCAAAAGACTTCTTCCTCCTTGCTAACCCTGTTGTATGAGATTCCTGCTTTCTCTGGCCCATTTGGTATAGTCTCTTATTCAAGTTCCCACCAGTTCAAAAGAGGGAGCTGGTTCCCAGGCTGATCAGCTCTGTGGTTGCCTCTTTCTTGATAGATTTTGGTTGCCAAAGCTTTGCCCCTCAGCCCTGGGCTGCCAACTCTGTTCTTGTCCTTTTGGGCTCTAACTTTGGCCTGAGAAGCAACTTAGGAAAGTCTTCTTATTATAGGCCCTGTATAGGAGGAAACATTTATCTCCTACAAGAGAGTGCATGGGCAATGAATTTATTATCTTAAGGGTATCTGAAAAGTGAAAAGTCTCCACTTCTTAAACCATTACCATTTACTTTCTTAATTAATTAATTATTATTATTTGGTAGGGATTGAACTCAGGGGTTCTTACCCACTGAGCCACATCCCCACCCTTTTTTATATTTTATTTTGAGACAGTCTTACTGTGTTGCTTCAGGACCTTACTAAGTTGCTGAGGCTGGCTTTGAACTCACAATCCTCCCGCCTCAGCCTCCCAAGACAGGGATTCCAGGTGTGCGCCACCACTACTGGCCATTATTATTTACTTTAGCAGCAAACAAAGCTGGACTGAGCATCCTGAACCACAGGCTCTTCCATTTCTGCTGCTAACCAGCCCTGTGACCTTGGGCAAATCATTAACTGCATCCCCAGGCCTCAGTGTTTTCATCTGGGATGAGGGATAAAGGATTGGATGATTTCCAAGGTCTTTTGTAGTTCTAGAATCTATAACATGGTCAAATTTTTTGTGACCCTGTAGACAAAGAGGTTGAGATCAAGATAAAATAAATACTCTCCCCAAAGGGAAATTATCTGCTGCAATAAGAAAAAGAAGAACGGTGTAAAGAGTGGAAAGGAAAAAATAAAATTGTCCTTATTGGCAATTTTCTTTATATAATAGAATAATTTTCTTTATATAATAGTATAATAATGTCTGCCTCAATCACATTTCACTATACTAACAAGAAACATGTAGAAACTGAAATTTATCTGGGTGTTATGGTATATACTTGTGATTCCAGTGACTCAGGAGGTTGAGGCAGGAGGATGGCAAGCTTGAGATCAGTCTTAGCAGCTTAGTAACATCCTGTCTCAAAATAAAAAAATAAAAAGGGCTGGGGATATAGCTTAGTGGTAAAGCACCCCTGGGTTCAAGCCCCAGTTAAAAAAAATAATAATAATAATAGGAAAGAAAGAAAAAGAAACACTAAAGCAACCTTGGGCAGGGAGAGAAGAAAATAGGAAGAATTACTCTATCATATATTAAAATGAAACAGAGACTGTAGGATTCCAGGATGGAAGAAAGGCTAGCCTTGGCCAGCCCTTCCCTGAGAGAGCACAGGTGGAACCTCAGAAGCCTTGGCCTTGTCTGACAGCTGAAGCTTCAGTGGTCACTGGAGCACTGGAAGTCCATGGGGAACCCAGGAAGCTCTTTCCCAGAGAAGATTCCCATCTCTTTGAGTTCCTTCATGGGAAGCAGGAACTTCAGTGAGAGGAATATATGACGTGTGGGAGACAGAAGTGTGTGTGTGTGTGTGTGTGTGTGTGTGTGTGTGTGTGTGTAAGTGGGGAGGGAACACTGGGGCTTGCACATGCTAGGGCATCCCTAATCCTTGGGGGATAAAAAGTTTTTTGAGACAGGATATTTGTAAGTTGCTGAGGCTGGCTTTGAACTTGGGATCCTCCCGCCTCAGCCTCCCAAGTTGCTAGGATAATGAACATGTGCCACTGTGCCTGGCATCCCACCCTTTTTAAAATTTTATTTTGAGTCTAAGTTGCTTGGGGTGGCTTACACCCTACCCTACCATTCCCTCTCCACCCTCAGGCCTCTGCACCCTCTGCCCATATTTTCTGTGGCTCTCACTTCCTATTGCCCAACAAGGTCTATGTTCTATGAGCACCTCCAGAGTACCTCTACACACTTGATACATTGCCCAGGCTGTTCTCAAATTTGCAATTCTCCTGCCTCAGCCTTCTGAGTAGCTGTGCCACCACGCCTGGCAAAAGAGGTTGAGATGATTGAGATGAATGACCTTGTTTTAGTTCTTCTCGGGCATCTTGTATCCAGAGGGCATCAGCAGCCCAACACCCCAATTTGTGGTTTAAGAAGCTTTGTATCTGCCCAGCAGCAGCTGCTGAGTCCATTACCCAGAGCTGAGCAGAAAGAACCTACATCAAGATATACCTCCTTCCTCCTGCTAAGTTCTGTTTTGAGGCCAGTGAGGTGATCAGGAGCCCTCACCTACATTGTTTGGAGGCGTTTCCTCTTCCAGTACTCAAGGGCTCATTAAAGGGTGGAGGCTTGGGTGGTGGCCAGGAGAAACAGAACAGTCACTAGAGTGGAAGGAAGGCACCAGTGACTCTTTGTCTTCAAGCTGGAGGCATCTTGGCGAGGAAGGGTTCTGTTTTTATATTGGGGAAGTGGAAGAGGTCATGGCCAGATTACATTGGAGGGATTTCCTCCTGCAGCCTATAGAAGTGGCCCAAATCCTAGAAGGAGCTGAAAAGACAACCCCTTAACCTGTGGGGTGTGGAGTTCTCCATTCCTTGGATCCCATTCTACTTTCCTGGTGGTCAGGGAGGATGTCTAAACACTCCCCTCTCCCTGCAGGTCCAGGAATGCCTCTCTTCCACCACACCATCCTGGCACGCCTTTTTGGCTACTAGGACTGCTACTTTGGGTTTCAAATGGCATCACAACATTGGAATCAATTTCTAATCTGGGGCAGATGTGAGCCTAGGCATGCGTGGAAAGTAAGTTAAGCCAAATTAAGCACTAATGATTCCTAAATGATAAATAATTGCTCTAACAAGACCTGCATAGATATGTTGCTGCTGTGGTCCAGCACAGCCTGGGAGTTAAGTGGGCCATCAAATCACCGGTTATCCCTCTGCCCATGTTTTCTGTGGCTCTCACTTCCTGTTGCCCAACAAGGTCTATGATTTATGAGCACCTCCAGAGCACCTCTATACACACACACACACACACACACACACACACTCTCCTGCCCCACCTTGGGTAGCCTAGAGAATGTTCCAACAAGCATTTGATGTTAAGGCAGCTGTCCCTTCCTCCCTATAAAGAAGGCCTGGGCCAGCTCACACCCTACCCTACCATTCCCTCTCCACCCTCAGACCTGCAAATGGGGTTGGGGGATAGCTGGGGACCTCACTGAGTAGGGGGGTGGTTGCACCTGGTGGTCTGCCAGCATGACATTTGAAAACCAGTGGACACAGGTAGTGGGGCTGTCAGGAGGGCAATTTCTATCTTTTACCCTCTATCTTTTTCCAAAATTTACTTAGGACACTGGAGAAAATGGAGGGAAGGATACCAAGAGGAAGGGGGAGCTTTGAAGCAAGCTAAGTAATAGCAACTTTCTATTTGAGATGATGCATTCCTAAGGCTGGACTCATTCTTGTCTGCTCCCAATGGTGAATGGCAGATGTTAAGGGCCACAGCCGAGTCGGGATGACGCATTTTGCCAGAAGAAATGGTTGAGAGGCAAGCTATTAAGATGATGCTGGATTGATTCAATTGTATATAGACCCCTGCTGTCCGACTGGGGGGGGGGCGCTACTTTGGAGTTCTCGTGGGGATTCCTGGAAAGTTTGCGTTGGTTGGTGAAGTTCCCGGGGAGGGAGTTCCGGTTGGTGTGGTGTGCCTGGAAGGACCCCATGGGTGGCGTTCTAGTGAGTTCAGAAATAGTTTATTCCTGCTTGAGCGGCTGGTGATTTGTGCCCAGCCAGATGTGAGGCATTGTTAACTGACTCAAAGACTCCAGATGGACTAGTGAACCCTGTGGGTTTCATGGAAGTCCTGGTTGCAAGTCCCTGAAAAACTTGGGCACGCGTGACTCAACATGAGAACCCAGAGACTCCCCAGTAGGCCTCCAATTGACCTGTGTTTCCTTATTAGCCAGCTTTCTGTCACTATAACAAAATACCTGAGAGAAATCAACTTATAAGGAGTTTATTTTAGCTTATGTTTTCAGAAGTTTCAGTCCATGGTCACTTGGCCCTGTTGCTTTGAACCTGTGGTAGCACAGTGCACTGTGGAGAGAGCACATGGCCGAGGAGCCCTGCTCATTTCACGGTTGCTGGGAAGCAAAGAAAGAGAGGAAGAAGCCAAGGTCCCAATATCTCCTTCAAGGGCATGCCCCAAAGACCTAAATTCCTCTCACTAGGTCCCACCTTTTAAAAGTCCCACCACTCCCAATAGTGCAATGAGTTGGGGACCAAGTTTTTAACATATGGGCCTTTAGGAGACATTTCAGATCCAAACTAAAGCAATCCCAAACAGGCCCCCCACCCCAACTGGTCAACATTTAGTTGGGTTTATAAACAAACACCAATGTGACTGTAGAATGTTAACAATCCTGGTTGAATTAGCAAGTTAGTCTAGTGGGTTCAGATCAGCCTTGGGAAACTCTGGACCTTACCAGAACATTTGGCTGCAAACTCCACATTTAACTCATTTAACTCTGCAAACTCACATTTAACATTTAACTCTATGTGACAGGAAAGCATTCATGAGTATGAGCGTGGCTGCGTTCTCATAAAACTTTGTGTATGGGTCTGAGTGTGGTGAGACATGCCTGTAATTCCAGCAACTGGGGAGCCTGAGGCAGGAGAATTGTGAGTTCAAAACTAGCCTCAGCAACTTAATGAGGAGCGCCCCTGGGTTCAAACAAATACAAAAAGAAAAGAAACAACTTTCTTTTCAAAGAAAAGAAGCATATTACAAAGTTACTGACATCTAGAAGTATTGAGAACATGCTGAACTGATAAGTACCCTAAACTTTCTGAGGCATATCTATGTAAAATGTGAAGGTAGGTCAAAATAAACAGGGCAGCTTTAGAAGTGTCAACTTTAGAGGTTGACAGGTTCAAGCAGCAGCAGCCCTGTGGGGCGCAAGAGAGGAGCTGCGCCTATGGGGGAGGCACTTCTCCTTCTTTCTCTTGCCCTAGGGATCCTGCTTTCTATTTGCCCAGCCTGCTCTCTGGCACTGTCCACATTTTGCTATTCTTTTTTTTTTTTTTAATTAATTTTATTTTTTTTCACATTTTGCTATTTTTATTTGAAACTGTGGGGCTATAAATAAAGGTCTCTTGTCTTTTTGGCTCATTTGCAGCAACAATAAAGCCTAGAAGTTTTGTTTTTACTTTTTATTAAGCAACATTTTCAATATAAACGAAAGCAGAGAGAAGAACAGTATTTCTCTTCCCACGGGCCCATCACACAAAATCAATAATACATGGACAATTTCGTTTCATTTGTACACCCACTGGATTATTTTGAATTGAATCCCAGGAATCTCATAATTTCATTTGTACTTAGTCTATAACTAGAAGATAAGGGTTGTTTATTAACAATCAAACCATAATAACATCACTACCCCTAAAATAGAATCAGCAGGAGGCTAGGGATGTAGTTCCATGCTGGAGTGCTTGCTTAGCTTGTGTGGGTTCCTGAGTTTGGTACCCAGCACCACCAAACAAAGAAACAAGCAAACAATACATAAAATTCTTAAAATTTTTAATATTATTATTATTTTTTAACCAGGGATTAAATTCAGGGTGGACCACTGAGCCACGACTCTAGTCCATTTTATGTTTTATTTTGAGACAGGTCTTGCTAAGTTGCTTAAGGCCTCACTAAATTGCTGAGGCTGGCTTTGAACTCACAATCCTCCTGCCTCGGCCTCTCAAACTGGTAGGATTAAATTCTTAAAATCTTAAAATCATCAAATATTCAGTTAGTGTTATCGTATTCTCGTTCTCTCACTCTCTCTCCAGTTTTTAAAGATTTTTAAGGTTGTTGTAAAACATAAATAACATGAACTTTTCCATTTTATTTGTTTCGTACTGGGATTGAACCCAGGGGCTCACCACTGAGCTACATTCACAGCTGCCCTCCTACCTCCAGTATCTTTTTTAAAGTTTTTATTTTTATTTTTTTAGTTGTAGTTGGATACAATACCTTTATTTTATTTATTTTTATGTGGTGCTGAGGATTGAACCCAGTGTCTCACATGTGCTAGGCAAGTGCTCTACCACTGAGCCACAACCCCAGCCCTTTTTTAAAATTTTGAGACAGAGTTTCACTAAATTGCCCAAGCTGTCCGGGAATTTGGGATCCTACTACTTCAGTCTCTGGAGTCACTGGGGTTACAGGCATGCACCACTATGCCTGGCTAAAATTTGCCATTTTAAATACACAACTCAGTGGCATTAATTACATTCACATGTTGTGCAACCATCACTACTATTTTTAAAAATTTTTCATGACCCCAAAAAGAAATTCTGTACCAGTTAGGCAATACCTCCCTCTTCCACTTCCCCTCATCCCCTGATGAACTTTAATCAACTTTCAGTTTCCATGAATCTGCCTATTTTAGATAATTTATTTAAGTGCTGTCATATGATATGTGTCCTTTTGTGTCTGACTTATTGCTTAGCTTAATGTTTTCAAGGTTCTTCTGTGTTGTGGCTATTCATCAGATCCTCACTCATTTTTTTTGGATGAAAAATATTCCATTGCATGTATGTACTGCATTTTGCTCAAACATTCATCTGATGATGGACATGTGGGTTGTTTACTACTTTTGTAAATAATGCTACAATGCACACTGGTGTACAGGTAACTGTTTGAGTCCTTGTTTTCATCTTTTGGGTGTATACCAGAGTACAATTGCAGGGTCATATGGTAATTATTTTACTTTTTCTGGAATAAATTGTTTTCCATAGTGGCTGCACCATTTTACCTTCTACCAACAATGCACAAGGGTTCTGATTTTTCTAAAATCTTCTTCAACGGTTGTTATTTATTTATTTATTTATTTTGGTAGTTGCTGTTCTGTATTTTTATTATAGTCATTCTAGTAGATATAAAGTCATATCTCAATTTGGTTTTTATTTGCTTTTCCCTGATGACTAACGATGTTGAACATCTTTTTATGTTTTTGTTAGCTATTTACATAGCTTCTTTGGAGAAATGTATTCCTAAGTCCTTTACCCTTCTAAAAGTTGGATTGTTCACCTTTTTGGTGTCAAGTTGTAGTAGTTTTGTTTTATGTCCTAGATAATAAGATATATGACTTAAATTTTATCTCATCCTGGGGATTGTCATTTCACTCTGTTGATAGTGTTCTTCAGTGTATAAATATTTTTAGGTTTTTCTTTTTCTTTTCTCTGTGCCTGGGGATCAAACCCAGGGCTTTCTGCTAAGCAAGTTTTGTACCACTGAGCTCTACCCCCAGCCCTATTTATTTATTTGTTTGTTTATTCATTTTGGTATTGGGGATTGAACCAGGGGTGCTTTACCACTGAGCAACATCCATAGTCATTTTTATTTTTTTTATTTTTAGAGAGGGTCTTGCTAAGTTGTTGAGGCTGGCCTTGAACTTGCAGTTCTCCTGCCTTAGCCCGCTGAGTTGCTGGGTTTATAGGCATGAGCCACTGTGCCTGGCCCCAAATTTTTAATTTTAATAAAGTCTAATTTATCTCTTTTTTTTCCTTTGGTGCCATATTTAAGAAACTGGCTAAATCTAAGGTAATGATGATTTTTATAGTTTTATTTCTTAAATCTAGTTCTTTTATCTATTTTAAATTAATTTTCTCTACGTTATAAGGCAAATGCCTAACTTGAAGCTTTTGCATGTGGATATTCAGTTTTCCCAGCACCATTTGTTGAAGAGACTGTTCTTTTCTTATTGAATGGTTGTGGCCAAAACTAATTGACCATGTATGATGTGAAGGTTTATTTATGGTCTCTCATTTCTATTCCATTGGTCTATATGTTTATCCTTACACCAGTACCACACCAATTACTGTAGTTTTGCAGTAAGTTTTGTTTGTTTGGATGGAGAGATCTTGCTATGTTGTCTAGGCTAGTGTCAAACTCATGGGCTCAAGTGAGCTTTTCCCTCAGCCTCTTGAGTGCCTGAGACTAGAGGAATATACCACCACACCTAGCATCTGAAAGTTTTGAAATCAAAAAGTATGGGCCCTCCAGCTTTGTTCTTTTTCAATATTATTTTGGCTATTCAGTTACCTTGATATTCTAATGTGAATTTTAAGATGGGTTTTTCCATTTAGGCAAAAAAAATGGGATTTTGATATGAAGCACATTGAGTCTGTATAGTACCACAGATATCAAATCTTCCAATCCAGAACACACACCCCCATTTATTTAGGGCTATTTTAATTATTTTAAGCAATATTTTCTAGTTTTCAGTGTGAAAGACTTTTGCTTTCTTGGTTAAATTTTTTTTCCTAAATGTTTTATTCTTTTTGAGAATATGCAAATGGAATTGTTTTCTTAATTTCTTTCTTGGATGAACAGAATGTAATGTACAGAAGACTGATTTTTGTGTTTTGATTTTTTGAGATGATGTTTTGCTGTGTGGTCCAGGCTGACCTCAAAATTCTCAATCCTAGGTTGGGGTTGTGGGTCAGTGGTAGAGCACTTGTGTAGTATGTGTGAGGCACTGGGTTCAATTCTCAACACTGAATATAAATAAATAAAGAAAATAAAGGTTCATCAACAACTAATATATATATATATGTATATATATATAATATATTAGTGATATATAGAGATATCTATATCTCTATAGATCTATATATTATATATATAAAATCTCTCTCTCTCTCCCCCCCTCTCTCTATATATCTGTGAATAGAGATAATATTACCTTTACAGTTCAAATGCCTTTTCTTTCTTTTTCTTGCTTAATTACTCTGGCTAGAAATTCTAGCAGTGTGTTAAGTAAAAGTGTCTTGCTCCTGATTTAGGGGAAAACTTTCAGTCTCTCACTATTGAAAATGATGTTAACTATGACTGTTTTTTTAAACATAAGCTTTATCATGTTGAGGAAGTTTCTTTCTATTCCAGTTTGTTGTGTATTTTTTATTGTGAAAGGGTGTTGGATTTTTTTTTTTTGTCAACATCAACCTTTTCTGCATCAGTTTATATGAATATGTGTTTTTTCTTCATTAGTCTATTATTGTGGTATGTTACATTGATTTTCATATATTGAACTACTCTTGCATTTTTGGAAATAAGTTGGTTATGGTGTATAATCATTTTAGTATGCTGCTAAATTTAATCGAGTTAAAAAGTGTCTCTCATTTTAAGGTTTTAATAAGAGTTTGAGAAGAATTAGTGTTTCTTCTTCAAATGTTTGGTATAATTTTCCAGGAAAGTAATCTGTTTCTTTTCTTTTTGGGAAATTTATTTTCTTACTTGTTAAAGGATGATTAAGGGTTTCTAGTTTTTCTTTAGTCAGTTTCAGTAGGAAAATGTATTTCTTGTAGGAATTTACCAATTTCATCTAGGTTATCTAACTGGAGTACATTTGCTCATAGTATTCTTTTATAATTCTTTTTATTTCTGTAAAGTTGATGATAATGCCCATTTTTTCCTTCCCCTTTTTTCTTCTTCTTCTTTCTTTTTTCTTTATCTTTTCTTTTCTTTCTTTCTTTTTTTTTTTTGGAGGTGCTTGGGATCAAACCACTAAAGCCACATCCCCAGCCCTCCCCTCTTCCATTTCTGATTTTAGAAATTTGAGTCTTCTCTCCTTTTTTCAAGATTGAGGTGCCATGCGTTTTGATTGCATTACACTGGAAGGCATGTAAAATGTGGCTGTCTCTCTTGTGTGATATTAAAATTGATCAGTGGCATTTGGGAATTGCCATCCTGATGCATTCATTGTAAATCTCCTCTTCAACTTTTCCCTAGTGGTTTTATTAGCTGTTGATGGTCACTGCCTGCATCCATTAATCCATAGGAGGTTGTGAGGGTTTTAAAGGATAATATATTCTTAAAAAAATTTATTTTTTAGGTGTAGATGGACACAACACAATGCCTTCATTTTTATGTGGGGCTGAGGATCGAACCCGGGTCCTGCCTGTGCTAGGCGAGAGATCTACCGCCAAGCCACAATCCCAGCCCCCAGGGATAATATATTCTAATGAACTCAAATATGCCAAGACAGAATAAAGACAGATGTGTTTTTAATTTCCAGATTTCTAGTTCTGGAGCTCAGTGTGGTAGAAAGGAACTCATCTAGGAGTCAATAGCCTGGGAACTAGTCATGTGCTATGAGATCTTGCATAAATCATTTGCCCCTTCAAGTTTTAATCTGGAAAATAGTGTTCTGAGAAAGATGGATTTATTGCAATGTTTAATTGTATGTGTCAATTTTATGTGACTGAGCTAAGGAATGCTCAGTTAGATTTCCAGGTATGTGTGAGAGGGTGTTTCTGAAAGAAATTTGCAGTTGATTCAGTAGAGTGAGAAGACCTATCTTTACCAATATGGGTGGGTATAATCCAATCTATTGGGGGCCAGAATAGAATGAAAAGATAGAATAAGGGCAAGTTCCCTCTCTCTCTCTCTCTCTCTCGATGCCCAACTTCTGCCATCAGATATTGGAGCTTCCTTTTCTCAGGCCTTCAGATTTAGAATGAATCATACATACTACTAGCTTTCCTGAGTTTTCAGCTTCTAGATGGTAAGGGATGGGATTCGTTGGTCTCTATTGTTGTATGAACCAATTCCCATAAACTCTTTAGTTGTTTATATATCTATAAATACATATATAAGTATATTTATAAATATATGTATAAATATATAGATGAATATATATATTCATCCTTCCTTTTTTTGGTACTGGGGATTGAACTCAGTGTTGTTTTTTTTTACCACTGAGTTGCATACCTAGCTCTTTTTTTTTGAGACAGGGTCTTGCTAATTTGTTGAGAGTCTCACTAAGTTGCTGAGGCTAGTCTTGAACTTGTGATCCTCCTGCCTCAGCCTCTCGATTGCTGGGATTACAGTCATGAGCCACTGTGCCCAGTGCCATTTCCCTTCGTCTTCTCCTTCCCTCCTCCTCCTCCTCCTTCTCCTCCTCCCCCTCCTCCTCTTCCTCCTCTTCCTCCTCCTCTTCTTCCTCTTCCTTCTTCTCATTCTTCATTTTTTTTTTTTTTTGGGTACCGGAAATTGAACTCAGGGGCACTTAACCACTAAGTCACATCTCCAGCCCTGTTTTGTACTTGTAAATGTAATTATTTAGAGACAGGGTCTCACTGAATTGCTTAGTGCCTCACCATTGCTGAGGCTGCCTTTAAACTTGTGATCCTCCCTCAGCCTCCTGAGCCGCTGGGATTATAGGCATGCCACCAAGCTGGCTCCTTCATTGTTATCTCACAGCTACTGATGTTCACTTCCCTTCTCTGCCTTTGTCATGTTGCAGTTATTCTCTTGTGTTTAAGTCTTGCCTTTTAGAGTGGACTTTGTCTGAAGGCAGCTATCATGTCTGATGCCTTTTGGTATCTCCCAGCACCTAGTCCTGTCCAATAAATGCTGACCAAAAGAGTGAGTAATTGATGCAATAGGCTAGGTATTCTTTCTCAGCCATCTCCATCCAAACAAACAAACAAAGGACTGGCTTGAAGAGTTTCCCTGGGACAAATGACAATGAAACATGGAGAGCTGGCTAGCCAGTGACTTGTTGCCTCTGAGCAAGCAGGGGTTGTTCTGAGTTTAATTTAGGTTGCTCTGTCTTTCATCTTTAAAAGAACTTTCTCATGACAAAGTCAGCACCTGAAGTTCTGTGCCATTAGCACCATTACTGAGAGAGGAGTGGTGAGAGATGCAGCCAAGTGCCAGCCCCTGACCTGGCTCCATTTCTGCACCAGGGTTGGAGTTTTCTGCAGCCATGCAGGTTTGGTGTTTCCTTTCCAGCTCAACCAGATGGAGCATGCCATGTGGGCTACAGTCTCTGGACAACTGCACAGAGTGTGAGCTTGCATCTATTACTTAGGCTAGGTGCACATGACTATACTTATGAATGTGATGATCCTCTTGGTGGGGACTAAGGGTGTACATCTGAGTTGCTGTTGAGTGTGTATATACCTCTCTGAATTTGAGTGACATTGATGGTGTGTGTACTTATGTGTGGGAGTGTACTTATGTGCAGATTACACCTGGGCTCATCTGTGTGTGTGTCTGTGTGTGAGAGAATTCTCAGTGAGTGTCTGCCTTGCTAGGTGTGTGCATGTGTGTCCCCTCTGCAAGTACATTTGCCATCCAAAGTGAAGGTAAGCAGCTCTCCATTGGTTCCTAAGAACAATGGCTCCTTCTTGTGCCCAGACCCTAATCTTGGCACCACATGAAACAGATTCTAATTAGTTGGTTGGCTCCTCCTTCTTCTTCCTGAGAGGGGGAAGAAGGAATGGAGGAAGCCCACACTTTCCCTAGCTAGGACTCTTCTTCATAAAGCCATTTCTTCTTGGTGCTCTGAGCCCATGGGAACCCTAAGAGTCCTGGGCCTCCCAAGTCCGTGGCATTATTTGGAGTATATTAGTGGGGTCCAGGTGGCAAAAAGGGAAGACCCTTTTTAGAAAGCCAGTGTCTTCCATTGCCCCGCTCCCAGGAGAGAGTGGGCATTCCCAGCACTGTTTACATTCTTTTCCTCTTTGCCTCCTCTTCCCCACTCATTGTAGGACTTCTCACTCTGGGCTTATAAACTGTGCATCTATAAACAAAGCCATCCTTCCTGTTCTAGGGGAGCCTGGCCCACCTTGACTCCCCGTAACTCAGAATCACACACTTCTTTCACCCATTCTTCTTCTATGTCCTCCTTTTCCACTGGAACAACCCTTTCCTCTCATTTAGGGGATCAGGATGCAATCCAAATTCTGGGAAATGAAGCCAATGTTAAAGATTTGTGACTTGCTTTCTCTCTCCTTCCTGCATCTCCTGCAAACCCCTGTAAACCCTTCTCCATCAGAGAAGGTAGAACAAAAGGAGGCAAGGGGCGAAAATCTCCAGGATGCAGACTCTAGAGAACTGGCTTTTCTTGGTCATCCCATTTTCTCTCTGATTGAACAAGCCTCCTCACTAAATCTGAATAGCACTATTTATGCAAGGGAAAATATAATTGCCACCAGCTCCTGCTGCCAATATCTTGTAGAGCATCCATGAAACAACGCTTCACAGGGACCAGAGAGACAAGCTCAGGCAAGAGATTGGCAGGATGTGTAATCCAGCTTCCTCTGGCTCCTTTGGTGCTAGGGCCAGAGTTGGGAAGACAGAGAGATAATTTGTGACTATCTTACTAAGAATGAGGAAAGGCATTCCATCTTTGAAGATAACCTGCTGTCCTATTGGCTCAGGGGGGACTGGGTCAAAGGTACAGCAGGTTATCCTCAAAGGTTTTACCTTGGTGTTCCAGGAGATGCCCAAGTTTGCTTTCTTTCCCTTCTCCCTCATGGGATGAAGCCACCTCAGGCAGTGCTGATGCTCAGAGCTGTCCATCACAAGGCTGCCAGGACTCCTTTGGGGAAACAAAAACCCAACACCTTCTATAGAGCTGGGAGCCCCCTCCTGAGGGGCAGGGGAATGGGTCCTACTCACCTCTCTGTCAGCTTGCCCAATGTGGGGACTGGCAGGGACAGATGGGTTCTGAGAACAGTACGTCAAAGGGTGACAGGAGGCTGGAAGTATGGCCACCAGCAAGGTCCTCCTGTCATCATAGGAGGCCTGAAGTTGTCTCCCTCTTGCTTCTATTTTCTGTTTATCATGAGAGAGGAAGGGGAGGGTCCATCCTGACTAGAAATCAAGATGCCCTGCCTCCTCTTGGGAAAAAGCAAACCAAAACAAAACAATAGCATTTCCCCCACCCACGACTTCTTCAAAAGCAGGAAACATTTCCCTTTCTCCCTTTGTTTCAGCTGCTCCTGCTGGCATCTGGACCTTGACCATCCCCAGACTCACTCCTTTCCTAATGGGCTTTTCGCCATCTACAAGGGTTTGTGGGGGGATTATACTGGCCTCCTCTTTCCAGCCAGTCCTGTGCCTTCTTCTTTATTTTCTGGTCATCAATGAAAAAAATGACTAAAAAATGTTTCATTACTGAAGTGGGACCTTGCTCTGGTTTCTGAATAATTATTAAACCTTCTACTATCAGAAAAGAAGCTTCCCAGCCAGGGGTGGTGGCACACTCTTGTAATCCCAGCAGCTTGGGAGGCTGAGGCAGGAGGATCTGGAGTTCAAAGCCAGCCTCAGCAAAAGGGAGGTGCTAAGCAACTTAGTGAGACCCTGTCTTAAATAAAATACAAAACAGGACTGGGGATGTGACTCAGTGATTGAGTGTCCCTGAGTTCAGTTCTGGGTACAAAAAAAAAAAAAAAAGAAAGAAAAGAAAAGAAAAGAAAGAAAAAAAGAAAAAAGAAAAGAAAAGGAGCTTCCCAGGCCTGGAAAAGGTCACACATCCCATCTAGAGCCCAGGAGGGGTCTAATCCCATGAGGTATTGGTTTCCCCACTGGAGGGACCATCCTCATTGTTTTTTCCTCTGTCCCTTTAAGCACCAGCACCCTTTCCTCAGCGCATGCTCCCCAGGAGGAAGATGTGAGTTAATAGAAGGAAAGTGGCAGGGCATGTTCCTGCTCAGTACCAGCCTCTTTTTGAATCATATAGGCTCTAGTCTTGTTTGAGCTCCACCACTTCCTCTCTCTCTGGAGAAGAGGGGGAGAAAAGACCATGGACCCAAACAGCATGGTGGGTAGGCCCTCTTCCCTACTGCTTCCCTCTCCCCATAAGCCATGGCTGCACAGAGGTCAGCCTGCAGTGTCCAGGGGAACCTCTCCCACTGGTTTGGTCCTTCCCTTACTGTCTAGGAGAAGATGCCTTGCTGAGGGCCATAGCCGAGTCAGAATGACGCATGGCATTTTTGCCAGAACGGAGTGGTTGAGAGGTGACACCAGCAAGCCACTGAGATGATAATGGTTATGTTAAGCTGTGTATTCAATTGTAATATTAGACCCCTGCTGTCCACCTTGGCCTGCTACTTTGGAGTTCTCACGCTACTTTGGAGTTCTCGTGGGGATTCCTGGAGAGTTCCCATTGGTTGGGGAAGTGCTGGAGGAGGGATTTCCGGTTGGGTTCCTGGAGGAGCCACTTGGCGTTCGGGAGAGTTCCCGGGGAGCATGTGTGGAGTGTGCTGGTGGAGTTCAGAAATAAAGTTTGTTCCTGCTTCAGTGGCTCATGATTTGTGCCCAGTCATACTGTGGCAATTGCCTTACTGGACAGAGACTTAAAGATTTTTGTCTGGGCTATAGGTGGGAATGTGTGACCTTTCCCAGACCCCAGGGAGCTGTTTCTGATAGTCAAAGATTTAATTAATGATTATTCAGAGACTAGAGCATGGATTTACTCTTCTGACTTCAGGACTGAAAGACATATGTTTTAGTCCTTCTTCCATTGCTGATCAGGAAATAAGTGAGAAATGAGAAAGTACAGGTCTGGGGATGTAGCTCAGTGATAGAGCATGAACTTGGCATACTTAAGGCCCTGAGTTTGATCCCCAGCATCATAAAGATAAATAATTAAAATAAAATAAAAGACAAGGCACTGCTGGAAAACACTACATGTCTGCCTCTTTCTCTCCCAATGTAAAGCTCTGGTCCCAGGCTGGCCCTTATATACTAACACCTGAATACTATTGTTACTCTGCCTCTTCTTCAAGAGCCTCTGGATCCAACCTTGGGAAGCAACTCTAATGCACATAGAGTTAACTGGCCTGCATTATAAAAGACAAAGAAAAATCATAGATTGGGGGCTGCTTTTCAGTTCTGATATGTTCCACCTTTCTGCCCCCCAGGGGAATACTGGTCTATCCTGGGACCTCTAGAGATCAGACTAGAAGGTGGCACCAGCCACAGACTGTTTGGGAGTGAAGGGAGGTGTTCTGGAAAAGGAGCCAGGTCTTCAAATGCCCAAGGACTTGCTATGAATGAACCTTGACTGTGTGATCATGAAGAAGCCTCAGTTTCTTCTCTGGGATCCAGGTTTTTAATTCTGTAAAATGTTGGTGTTATTTTTAATTGTTACTCTCTCTTTTTTAAAAAAATATTTTTTTTAGTTGTAGATGGACACAAAACCTTTATTTTACTTATTTCTTTTTATGTGGTGCAGAGGATCGAACCCAGGACCTCTCACGTACTAAGCAAGTGCTCTACCTCTTAGTCACAATCCCAGTCCTGTTAGTCTCCTTTTTAACTCTTAGTCATACCCCACCTCCCTGCTAAACCCTAGACCTTAAACTTTTTTTTTTTTTTTGCTTCTCTGTGTTGAACCCAGGGGCGCTTAACCACTGACGTCGTCCTCAGCCCTTTTTATTTTTTATTTTGAGATAGGTTCTCGCTAACTTGCTTAGGGCCTTGCTAATTTGCTGAGTCTGGCTTTGAACTTGTGATCCTCCTGCTTCAGCCTCACAAGTTCCTGGGATTATGGGTACATGCCACTGTTCAGTCTCACCCTAGACTAATTGTGACAAAAGGAAAAACATCAACACCAAGACAACTATTTCAAAAAACTAAATGGGGGCGTTGGGGTTGCAGCTCAGTGTTTGAGCACTTGCCTAGCATGTGTGAGGCAGCAGGTTCGATCCTTAGCACCACATAAAAATGAATAAATAAAATAAAGGTATTGGGGCTGGGGTTGTGGCTCAGTGGTACAGCGCTTGCCTCGCATGTGTGAGGCACCGAGTTCAATTCTCAGCACTGCATATAAACAAATAAATAAATAAAGGTCCATTAATAACTAATAAAATATTTAAAAGATAAAAATTAAAGGTATTGTGTTCACCTACAACTAAAATAAAAAAGAAAAACAAAACAACTCAATGGATGATCATTGCAGCCTATGGAGAAGGAATACAGAGGTTACAAGGGTGAGGAGAACTTTAAAGCTAGGAGAACTGATTATGAGTGGTAGAATGTAGCCATGTTTTCGGGGTGTATTTCAGTGGTGGATCATATGCTTAACACAATCAAGGCCCTGGATTTGTAACAAGGAGCGCTCTCTCTCTCTCTCTCTCTCTCTCTCTATATATATATATATATATATATAGCCACCTTTAACACATGTAGTCTTAGACAAGGTACAAGGCAATATAGTCAAACTCTCTAGGACTTCCTTTTGCAAGAAAGTATATAAACACACATACATGCATCCAGTTGTGATGTTTGCATGACTACAAATTACAAGCCACCAGGGAGAGGGAAGACCTCCCTACCTCCCTGCTATTAGAACCTCTCTTCATCAGCTGCCTCTTCAGGCTCTGCCAACCACATATTCTGAATCCCTAACTGCTATTCTCCCAGACAGTAGAGCCAGACTACCCCTGGTGTCCCCAACACACAAACAGCAGCCTGGGAACCTCAGTAGATTCAGAGGCCCATGTTCACTGCCTGCTTCCAAGGACACAGAACAAAGGTCATCTGGGGGCTGAAGCCCTGGGTAATGCTTACTCTGGGCAATGTATGCTTCTATCCAGAGTTGGATGACCTCTACAGACCAGGCAATACTAATTCCCTTTGGGCCAGTCATTAGGATGACTTCCCAGAGCACTAGGCCACTTGCCTCCAACCCCCTGTTGGCCACCAAAAATGACGGTGAGAGTGTAAATGGGTACATTGCCTGGAGAGTGCAATGTGGCAATCTCTTCCAAATTTGGCATTCTCTTCCAAATTTGCAAGTACATATGCCTTAAACACAGCAATTCTATTTGTAGAAACTTATTCTACAAATATACTTACACACATGTGTGAACTAGTTATTTCATTGCCACATCATCTAAATAAAAATAGAAAGCCTGATGTGATGCCTCATGCCTATATTACTGGCTACCTAGGAGGCTGAGGCAGGAGAATCACAAGTTTGAGGCTAGCCTGGTCTGAGCAAGATCCTGTATCAAGATAAAATAAAATAAAATTTAAAAAGGGCTAGGTATGTAGCTCAGTAGTAGAGCATTTGCCTGGCATATATAAGTCCCCAGTACTGAAAAAGAAGAATAAGGAAGAGGAGGAGGAAGTGAAAGAGGAAAAGAAAGAAAATAACTAGATATCACTCAGTATATAATTGGTTTCATGGATTATGGTACATCCATGCAATAGAATATTTAAAAATGGGAAGATTTTATGTATTGATCTGAACAGATCACAGATATATAGTTAAGCTAAATAAGAAAGGTGCAGAACATTGTATGTTTATGTGGAGAAGAAAGGACAAAAGAATATACATTTGAGCTGGGTATGTTGGTGCATGCGTGTTGTCTCAAGTTACTTGGGAGGCTGAGGCAGGAGGATTGCAAATTTTGAAAAAATTTATTTTTTGTTCTTTTTAGATATACATGATAGTAGATTGTATTTTGACATATTATACATATATGGAGTATAACTTGTTCTAATTAGGATCCCATTCTTGTGGTTGTACTTGATGTGGAGTTTCACTGGTTGTGTATTCATACATGAACATAGGAAAGTTATGTCTGATTCATTTTACTGTCTTTCCTATTCCCATCTCTCCTCCTGTAGGATTGCAAATTTGAGGCCAGCCTGGACAACTTAGGGAGACCCTGTGTCAAAATAAAAAATAAAAAGTACTGGGGATGTAGTTCAGTGGTAGAGTGACCCTGGATTTAATCCTTAATAACACACACACACACACACACACACACACATACGCATGCACACACACACACACAGAATGTGTTTGTATTGACTTGCATGTGTATAAAGTATTATTGGCAAGATAAACAAAATTCTAATGGGAGTTACTTGTTGGGGAGATGAAAACTGGGATGAAGGCAACTTTCTATAATATGCATTTTGAGTATTTTGATGGGCAAATAATGTGAATGTATTATCTATTTTAAAAATTAAATTTAAAACACAAAATCACATAAAAGGAGACTATTCTATAGACTACAGTGGCAAAGGAGTGAGCCTTCCATGAGTCATCTGCCTGGGCAGGGGAGACAAGACCAAAGAATTAAAGGAGGAAAGGGCTAGCGCAGAGGAAGGAAGCCAAATGCTTTGGCATTGACATTGCTCTGCTTGCTCAGAAAAGCCTCTGCTTACAGGAGTCTGGCATTTTTCTTCTCAGTGTATTTGGTTATTGGCTGAATCATTTTCCAAACTCAGGCATGCTCGTGTGATTTGGGAAATCTTGACTTTTTTTGAAAATGTAAACATTTTTACACATTTCCTCCAAAGAACAAGGTCACCCCCTGAAGCAATGACATCTTTTGAAGTGGCTTCACTTCTTGGAATCCTTTTCGCTTCCCCCACCAACCCTGATGTTCTGGAAAAGAATTGTCGAATGGTATGTATTTGTTTTGGAGATTATTTTTGGGGAATCTTATGACACCCCTTTGGGATAACTAGCAACACTCTGGGGTGTTGCAAAACCTGATTTAGGAGTGATCATCTTGATCAGCAAGAAGCCAAATGAGGCCTGCACCACTCTGGCAAGACTCTGAAGTGGGAAGGGAGAGGGAGGGGAGGGGCCACCCCCCTGCGGGCTTCCAGGGATCTGAAGGCCTGTTTGGGGTACTTCAAGAGAGCTCATGACAAACCCTGCTCATGGGTGAACTGCTGGGTCCCTGGGAGATCCAGCTGGTTCTCTTTTCCTCAGGGATAATTTTAGGCTCTCACTTTGCCTTCAATCTTTCTAACTCCCAACCCCTGGCTCAGCCTCCCAGAGGGATTGCTTAGACCAGTGACTATACAGTGCTCTTTTGAAATATAGAGCTGTTCAAAGAACATGCTAGGGCCTAGCCCTGGAGGCATTTTCCATGATATTTTTTTTTCTCCTTTTGTCCCATTGTTTCAAAGGAGGAAACAAAACAGCTCAAGGATCAGGTCTTGATAGGCCTTTAATAAAGGTATCATACATCCCTGGCCCCCAATTTGGATTTTATTTTCCAACCTCTCTTCCCCACACCCAACTTGAGAGGAACTGGTTTAAAGCCTGGGAGACTGGGCTGGAAGAACCAGGCCTTGTAAGTCTGAATGAGTGAGCAGGAAAGGGGCCTCTAGGCTTCTTCAGGTGAGGGAAACTTGCTGGGAGTGAATAAGAGACCTCAGAGGCATTAAAATACCAGGTCTGTCCTACTGCACTGGAGAATGCACATGAGAATTCCTAAATCCAACATCTTCTAATTCCCCAAAGCTCATGAATAAAGTCTTCACGGTAGTGAATAATTTACCATTGGTGGCTGGTGGAAGATTTGTGGACAGTTGAGAGTGATGGTGGACAAGGCTTAACCTCAAACCCATTCATCTTTTATTTGGCAGTGCTGAGGATTGAACTCAGTGCCTCAGAATGCTGTGTTCCCACTCTGTTCCTGAGCTATACCTCCACATCCTATTCATCCTATTATTTTACTACTGTTATTGATTGATTGATTGATTGAATTTTCAGTACCGGGGATTGAACCCAGGGGCACTTAACCACTGAGCCACATCCCCAGCGCTGTTATTTATTTTTGTGGTACCAGGGATTGAACTCAGGGCTTTATCTTGCACATGCTAGGTAGGTGCTCTACCACTGAGCTACACCCCTGTCCACTGTTAAAATTTCATTTGTGACAGGGTCTTGCTAAGTTGCCTATGCTGGTCTTTTTTTTTTTTTTTTTTTGGTACCAGAGAGTGAACCCAGGGGTGCTTAACCACTGAGCAACATCCACTGCCACACACCCCCTTTAAAATTTATTTTGTAGTTTTGATGGACCTTTATTTTATTCATTTATTTATATGTGGTGCTAGGAATCGAACCCAGTGCCTCACACATGCTAGGCAAATGCTGTACCACTAAGCCACAATCCCAGCCCTCCCCTGCCCTTTTTATTTTTTTATTTTGAGACAGGTCTCTATAAGTTGCTTAGGGTCTCACTAAGTTGCTGAGGCTGACTTTGAACTCACAATCCTCCTGCCTCAGCCTCCCAAGCTGCTGAGATAACAGACATGTACTACCGCCTGACTTGGCCTGGCACTTTTATGATCCTCCTACATCAGCCTCCCCAGTAGCTGGAATTATAATGTTCACCACTCCTACTGGCTCTGTTTATCCCTTTTTCCTCAGGCTTGCTAGGTAACTGCACTGCCACTGAGCTACATCTCCAGCCCCAACTATTTTAACATGTCATCGTGACAGAGAATTTTAAGAGATGAAATCTATCTAGAAAATTTCTAGGCGGAAAGGTGTGTGGAGGGGGCAGTACAGGGAAGGGAAGATTGAGGAATCAAAACTCTTCAGCATCCCAAACTACGTAATACCAAAAATGAAATGGGCAAGCAATGAAAGACTCCTGAAATAGCAATTTCCTCAGTAGCTGGGGGAAAAATAAATATAAATAAAACCCCAGAAAACTGGAAGGGAAGAGAAGGCAAGTGAAAACCAAAAGGGAAAGTGATAAATCTCATCATGGCTTGAGGTCTTGGTAGAGGACAGGAAGTATGGGCAATTCAGGAGACTGAGGCAGGAGGCTCATAAGTTGGACACCAGTCTGAAACTCAGTGACATCTTGTCTCAAAAATAATAAACAAACAAACAGCTAGAGCTGGGGATGTAAGTCAGTGGTAGAGTGCCCCTGGATTAAATTCCCAGTACCAAAACAGTAAATAAATTTTGAAAATAAAATAAAATACCTTAGGTGGGCTGATGATATAGCTCAGTGGCTGAGCATTGGCCTGCATGCAGGAAGCCCTGGGTTCCATCCCCAGCACCACAAAACGATACAAACACTTTAGCGGAGGCACCCAAGTAGATGACAGCCTACTCTGGATATTCTGCTTGCCTTGGGAAAGTCATCTCTTCCTCTGACTCCTTAAAGGATGGAGGTGGGAGGGTTCTTTTTTACTTTCTCCCAGTGTTGCTCCTGGCCTATGGCAAGAATGGACACCCTGTGGCAGGTCTTCCCTTCCACCCTCCACTGAGGCCTCTCCCTTAGAAACTATTGGTCGCTGCCCCTTTAAGCACGGCCACACCTCCCCCCACCCCTGAGCGCTCGCAACAAGGGAGTGGGGGTGTGGTAGTGGTGGGGGGAGGCTGACCGGTCTCATCCCTGTCAACTACGGAAGATGGCCCAGGCTGGGGGAGTCGCTCCCACGTTCTACTGCTCCCTCCCCTGAACCAGGGGACGGGGAGAGCCCCTCCCTCCCTCTCTCTCCTGCTCCACTCGCGACGCGGAGATGGCTCCGTGGCCTCACGGGAACGGCTCCCTGGCCTTGTGGCCAGACGCCCCCACCCTTGTACCCAACACCGCCAACACGAGTGGGCTGCCAGGGGTACCTTGGGCTGCGGCATTGGCTGGGGCGCTGTTGGCGCTGGCCACTGTGGGAGGTAACCTGTTGGTAATCGTGGCCATCGCCCGGACGCCGAGACTCCAGACCATGACCAACGTGTTCGTCACTTCGTTGGCCGCAGCCGACTTGGTGGTGGGACTCCTGGTAGTGCCGCCAGGGGCTACTTTGGCGCTGACTGGCCACTGGCCCTTGGGCGCGACTGGTTGCGAGCTATGGACCTCGGTGGACGTGCTATGCGTGACGGCCAGCATCGAAACCCTGTGCGCCTTGGCTGTGGACCGCTACCTGGCCGTGACCAACCCACTGCGTTATAGTGCACTAGTCACCAAGCGCCGTGCTGGAGCGGCCGTGGTCCTGGTGTGGGTGGTGTCCGCCGCGGTGTCCTTTGCGCCGATCATGAGCCAGTGGTGGCGCGTAGGTGCGGACGCCGAGGCGCAGCGTTGCCACTCCAATCCGCTCTGCTGTTCCTTCGCCTCCAACATGCCCTACGCGCTGCTCTCCTCCTCAGTCTCCTTTTACCTTCCGCTTCTGGTGATGCTCTTCGTCTACGCACGAGTTTTCGTGGTGGCCAAGCGCCAACTGCGCTTGCTGCGCCGGGAGCTGGGCCGCTTCCCGCCGGAGGAGTCTCCGTCGGCTCTGTCGCACTCTGGGCACCCTGTCACCTCGGCGACGTGCACTTCGACTCAAGTGCCCTCCGGCGGTCGGCGGCCCGCGCGGCTTCTGCCTCTCCGGGAGCACCGGGCCCTGCGCACCTTGGGTCTCATCATGGGCACCTTCACTCTGTGCTGGTTGCCCTTCTTTCTGGCTAACGTGTTGCGCGCCCTAGGGGGACCCTCTCTAGTTCCTGACCCGGCTTTCCTCGCCCTTAATTGGCTAGGCTATGCCAACTCTGCCTTCAACCCACTGATCTACTGTCGTAGTCCGGACTTTCGCAGCGCTTTCCGCCGTCTTCTGTGCCGCTGCAGCAGCTGCCGTCCAGAGGAGACCCGGGCCACTGCCTCCCCAGCCCGCCATCCCTTGAGCGCTCCAGCGGCTGGGGCCAGCCCCGTGGAGTCCAGATCACGTTCACCGCTCAACAGGTAAGTAATCAGGGCCGAGGGACAGGCAGTTTAGAGTCAGAAAGTGTACGGCATCTTCATTTCTGAGTTTAGGGTTTGGTAGAAGGAAATAGGTCTCTGGGAGGGTCTCTGCCTTGAAAAAAGAGGGAGCAGAGTAGGGAACCAAAAGGGGAACAAGGTCCTTTCCTTTCCTGGATCCAACCACAAGGGCTGAAGCAAAAGAGGGGCAGGTGGTGGGTGGTTCTTCATCCTAGGATGTGTCATAGAAAAGAAGAGCTGTGTTCCGAGGCCTCTCCTCCCCGTGGTCGGCTCTCCTGTTGGTTTTTCTAGCTCAGTTCTTTGGGCGCCCAGATTTCTGGCCATCATTATACCTGGCTCAGACTTGCATCGAAAACTAGTGGCCCTCTCAACCCCTGGTCCTCAGTTGATTTCTCTCAAAGGTTTGAAGGCTATGAAGGTGAGAATGCACTTCGAATATGAAGGACAGCGCAGGAGGAACCTGTAAGTAGAAATTTGTGCCCCACCCCCTTCAAAGACTGGGCTGCAATTGAGGGATGGGATTTTTGTAACATAGTGGTCCCCCATGTGTGTAATAAAATATGCTTTCCAGGGTCCCTGTGGGGGCTATCCCTTCCCTTCAGTGCCCCATTCCCCCAGTCAGCCTTTACCCAAAATATGTTATCTCCATTTTTCAGGGCTTCCTGTGGAGTTTTAAGAAACAATTTCGTGGATGCAGAACCTTTGGAAAGTCTCTGGTCTCTGTTCAGAATGAGCCCTAAGGAGTGCCCCAGCTGTAGAACTACTTTCTAGAACCTGCCGACTGGGCTATGGAATGGGAAGGGGGTTCCTTAAACCAAGGGGTTTTTCACCATCTTCTCTCTCTCTGAGGGAAGTTTTCTAAACCTCGTCCCACTACTACCTCAGCAGCCAGGATGCCAGGCTGCCTGCACCAGCTGCCCTGAGAGCAGCCCCATGGCTATGACAGGGTGCACATCACCTGGCTCACTTGTGTGTGGTGTGTGTAGGGCAAAGAGAGCACTCTAGCTCCATTCCTGCTGCTTCCCAGACCCAGAAAAACCATGGGTATTCTCTAGGTTCTGTGACCAGGCTAGAAGAGGGTTAGGGTTAGGGTTTTGTCCCTGGTTCCTGCTCTATGGCTCTTGGCACATCAATGTCTCTCGGCACACCAATGTCTCTCACATTAGACACAGAACAAATCTGATCTACCTCACAGCAGAAGGACTTCTTCAGGGTTGGGGGGCGGATTCCAAGGTTCATAGGAAGATGAACCATTGGAACAGATCCCTTCTTTTCCATTTAAAATCAAATTAATAAATATTACGGAATACAGCTCATCCTTTGCTCTCTTTTTCTCTCCATTTGTTTTCTTTTCATAATCCATTTGCTCCCTTCCCTTTTACTCAGAGCTAGCTTTTGACAGAGACAGTAAATTATAACTAATCCCTGTCCCTTTCTTCCTAATCCTCATAAAAACAAAAAACGAAAGTCTGTTTGGGTGAAGCGAGTCAGCTCAAGCCTTTGACTCTCCTGCCTCCCTATGCTTTCTGAAATTTCTGGAATCCAGTTGCAAGGGAGTAGCAAAGCCAGGCCCACTGTGTCCAGGATCATACATGGGACATTGGTCACTTTCCATATTATAAACCCATGGGGGACCCATAATCTTTTATTGCCAGCAGGAACCAGTTTGGTTCAGTGCCATGTCTATGTGATGTGATGTGTGTGTGTGTGTGTGTGTGTCTAGACATAGCACAGTATTGTTTTTTTGTGTTGGGCAATGTCTTGGGCAATAAACAAATATTTCCATAGCCTCTACCTTCCCACTCTATTCCTAGGCTGCAGAAATTTATGTTATTCTCTTCAAGTAAAACCAAAGTTACAATTTTGAGCCTGTTGATACCTTTTACGTTTCTTTGTTTTTTTTTGTTTTTATACCAGGGATTGAACACTGGGTGCTTTACCACTGAGCCACATCCCCAGCCCTTTTTATGTTTTATTTTGAGACAGGGTCTCACCAAGTTTTGTATGGCCTCAGTTTCTGAGGCTGATCTTGAGCTTGCAATTCTCCTGCCTCAGCCTCTTGAGTCACTGGGATTACAAACATGAACCACCATGCCTGGCTCCTTACTTCAATTTTAATGAAACTTATTGGGCAGGTTTCCTATGGAAAGAAAAATTCTATGGAAATCCCTTGCTCATTCTGTGGGCTCTTATTTAGACTCCATAAACCATAGTCTGGGTTGATTCACAGGATACTCAGTAAATCACCAAATGTTTAGCATGCTTGTGACATGGTATACAGTGCATTGGCTAGGTTCAAGGGCCCTAGAGTTTTAAAACTTAGATCTGCCCTCAGGATAAGCTTAGTGTATTTCCACATATGGGTGTTCTCTGTGAATTGGACCCGGTCTACGCTGTTCTCTTTTCTTCTGGAGCCCAGGTTTTATTTCTCAGGATGTTTGCATACCAAAGATGACTTTCTCCTTTCCAATGCAGAGTAGTGTGCAATCTCTGGTGTCTGAGGTATCTAAGGTTTCTTGGAAAGGACTCAACTCTTGAACTGTCTCTTAGTGGAGAAGGAAGTCTTGCTCAAGTCTGGGATAAATAAGAGGGCCTCCTCTACCCATCTCTGAATATTTTCCTGACATCACTGAGGAAAATCGCTCAGTCAGTCCTAGGCAGGGAGAGGATGATTTGGAGGAGGGGACTCTGGTTTATAGAATCATCCTTGAATAGCATCCAGAGCTCATACTGCTTGTGTCTTGCTCGATATGCACCCGGGTGCCAACTGTCAGCCTCCTTTGGAGTGTTTAGACTTGTACTGGGCTGTGGAATCCATCTGCAGATTGTCACCAGTGTATCTGACAGCTGGAGAGGCAGCCTCTCTGGTCATTTCTCTAGCAACTTGTGGCCAGGTGTCAAACTGAGGGAGATTTACATCCTTGGGCGGAGAGCAGGCTGCTTTTGCCAGCAGGAAGCCTGTGCATTTGAACTGTGAAGATGAACAACCATGGCTGTGAACCTAGAGATGTGAAGATTACAGACCAATGAAAACTGAAGAGCCTGTGGAGCCACTTGTCCTTCCAGAAGTCTGTTAGCAGTAGCTGGGCATGGCATGGAAATGACAGCAAAAGGGGATTGAGTTGGAGAGGGAGTGAGAAGCAAGTGGGTTTTCCAGAGGCGACCTACTAGGTGGAACCAGAGTTAGAGCAAGGAGGAGGTTGGCAGCAAACTTTCCCAGGACTCCCCCATGGTAGATTCTTCTAAGAGATGGTGATAAGTGTAGCCCACCATACACCAGGCTGTAATTATACACCAGCTTCATTCCTGAAATCTTAATAGCTTCTCCCTATAGAGACAAAAACTTTCTCTCCTCTCTTGTCTTTAGGAAGATAGTCCTTCCAGCTTTGTGAAAGCCTGGGCAAGAGCTTCGCAGCCTTAGCATTGACTTCATCCCAGGCATAAATGGTTGTGGGTGCCCCCTGATGGTGATATGAAGTATAACAAGTGAGGACTTTGCAAAGCTGGTCTGTTAACTAGACTGGCAGCCAGAATTGCAGTTTTCATAAGGCTGCAAACTATCAGAGCTGGAAGTCAGCATAGAAATAATTTAGTCCAGTCTTCTGGTAATCCACTTGATAAAAATGGATGAAGAATCTAAATTCTAGAGGGATGAATTTAGTAGCCAACATTCCTTTAGCCAGTGGAAGGCAACACTGAATTAGTGTGAAGAGCACAGAATTCAGAGCTGCAAAAACAAATAATAAATGGAGGAAGGAAAGAAACGGCCATTTAGTGAGCATCTGTTGTATGCCCAACACAGAGGTGCTCTGAAAATATCATTTATTTAATAATGATAACAAAAAAATAGAGCCGCATAGAAATCAAATAGTTTGCTGGTGCTAATTTTAACCCAAATTCATTTTCTTTTCTCTAATAATCCAGTTGTGGGACAGTGAACAAGTTACTTAGCTTCTCTGAATATTTGGTTGCCAGTAAATCAAATGGAGAAATGGAAATTTTTTTTTTTTTTTTGTACTGGGGATTGAATCCAGGGTACTCTACCACCGAGCTACATCCCCAGCCTTTTTATTTTTTATTTTGAGATAGGGTCTGACTAAGTTGCTTAGGGCCTCATTAAGTTTCTGAAAATGACCTCAAATTTATAATCCTCGTGGGAAAAATAAGAATTCATACCCCATTTGAATCAAATGTATGATATATGATATGTCAAGATCATTGTAATGTTTTTAGCAACTAATAAATTTCTGATGTTTAAAAAAAAATTACAATCCTCCTGTCTCAGCCTCCCAGGTCACTGAGATTACAGATGTGCATCAGTGTGCATGGCTCAAATGGAGATATTATTGCTCTACTCGGCTCATGCAGACTGATTTTGAAGACCAAATAACATTTTGTATGTGCAGATTATTCAGAAATTGAAAGGGTTCCCCCAGAACAAAGTGGTGGAATTAAAGTTTGGAGGTAGGAGTCCCAGATCTCCTGGTTTTGGCATATAGGTAGAGTTCCATTCATAGTAGCATCCTGGATCTTGATCCACACATTTTTGCTCACTGTGGGCATGCCCTGCCTGGTATTTCTTTCCCACCTCAGACTCATTGTGGGGAGCCACCCGTGAGCCACTTGAGTGGTACTGAGCCATGAAGATTTAGGTTTTTTTTTTCCTTGGGAACTATCCTGGCTTTCCCGTGTGCATCAGATCACCCAAGGCATGAGATCTCTTGTCTTCGCTCTACTAGGGAGACAACTCTTGTAGCTCCAGAGTTGGGCGAAACCTGTTGGGAACTGGACAGTTCACCTCCTACTTTATTTGGCAAAGAACATTCCATGAAAAACCTTTGATGTTCCCCCATGTAAAAAAAAGCAAGCGAAGGCGTTATTCCTCTTTTTCTAGCATGGAAGCTCGATCCCGAAGATCAGCTAGCTATCCCACCACAGCTTTTTAAAAACTACTTTCTGTCCTGTGGCTTTTTTCGCAGCCTTGTCCTTTTTTTCTTTAATATTTATTTATTTATTTATTTATTTTTTAGTTGTAGTTGGACACAGTACCTTTATTCCATTCATTTATTTTTATGTAGTGCTGAGGATTGAACCCAGGTCCCAGCACATGCTAGGTGAGTGTTCTATCACTGAGCCACAATCCCAGCCCTTTGCCACCTCGTCTTTCTTAGCCTTTATTTCGTAGCCAGCCACTCCACGAAGAGGAACCTCAATTCTGTCATTTGTGTGGGATGCGAGCGAGAACTCATATCCTTGGTTTCATAACCTTGTCGCTAAACATTTACACCCTTGGCTCTGTTTCCATGTTCAAACTCTGGACTGGCCTGAGCCTAGTATTTTGACCCTGATTTGGATCATCCCACCATCCCTAATGCAGCATTGACAATAAGATACATTTCAAGGTTGGGTAGAAAGTTGAGAGTAGAGGGCACTCACTGCTAGATGTCAGAATTTTATGGTCCAGCCAGTGTGGCGGCATACACTTAAAATTCCAGTGGCACTGGAGGCTGAGGCAGGAGGATTGCAGGTTTGGTGCCAGCCTCAGCAATTTTAGCAAGGCCCTAAGCAACTTAGTGAGATCCTGTCTCAAAATAAAAAAAATTAAAAGGTCTAGGGATGTGACTCAGTGGTTAAGCACCCTTGGGTTCAATCCCTGGGGAAAAAGAGATCTTACAGTCTGCTTTAGTAGGGATTCATGAGCTTGGGCTCCAAGGAATCAGAAAGGACAGAGAAGGTATATAAATATGAGACGCTGCTGATAACAAATTTAGGTTTTTTCCCTTGGGAACTATGCTTGGGAATAGACATTTATTCTTTCACAGTTCTGGAGACTGGCAAGGCATGGTCCTTCAGAAAGCTCTAAGTGGAAACCTTCCTTGCCTCTCTAGCTTCTGGTAGTTGCCAGCCACCCTTGGTATTATTTGGCTTGTAGATATGTCACTGGAACTTCTGCCTCTGTCTTCACATGACCTTCTTCACGTCTGTGTCCAAATGTCTTTTATAGGGACATCAGTCATTGGGTCAGAGCCCAATCTAATGCAATAGGACCTCATTTAAAAAATATTTTTTAGTTGTAGTTGGACACAATATCTTTATGTTATTTGTTTATTTTTATGATGCTGAGGATTGAACCCAGAGCCTTGCATGTGCCAGGCGAGGACTCTATCGCTGAGCCACAACCCCAGCCCCAAGTTTAACCTCATTTTAATTTGATTACATCTGCAAAGATCCCTTTTCCAAATAAGGACACAGTTATAAGTTCTAGGGTTAAGATTTCAACATGTTTTTCAGGAGGACACAATTCAGTCACCAACAGAGAGTGTGATAGGGAAGGGGGATCCCTGTTAACTCCTGGCCTTTCTACCCTCATCCTATACCTGATGCATCAAACCTATATTGAAGCCTTTTTTTTATTAATGTGTTATAATTATACATAATAGTGGGATTCATTATGCCATATTCACACATGCATGTAACATAATTTGATCAATCTCATTCCCTGTACCTTCCCTTTCCTTCCTCACTTCCTCCCCTGAACTGTTTGCTCTACTCCGCTGATTTCCCTTCTATTATTTTTATTTTAATTAGTGAATTTAATATATTAATTTATATAATGAGTTATATTATGTATAGAAATTATATACCACATGTATATATATATATATATATTTATGGTTCATTGTGATATATTCATACATAGACAGCATAATTTGGTACATTTCATTCCTCAGTCATTCCCCATCTCTTCCTTTTTCCCTCCCTCTTGATCTCCTTCCTCTGCCCAGTTGGTCTTCTGAAGCTCTGTTTTATCCCATCATCAGCTAGAAGGGTAGTGGGGGTGCCATCCATGCCTAGATTTCATTTCTGGGCCTTTTTTCCCACCTCCTGGGTTCTGCTTTGAGAAGTCACTGATGGAAGTCAGACCTTTAGTTTTGCAGCATCCTGTGAGCAGATGCTGTTATCCGTTCTCCATTCCTCCCTTCTTCCTTTAGTAATGGTAACCCTAAGCTTTATCAGGAAACATGGCCTCGAAGCTAAGAATGCTTTGCAGCCTCACCTGTAGAGAGCTGTGGCTAGGTGACCAAGTTCTAGCCAATGGAAGTATGCGATTTGCAGACCTGCGATTAAAGGGAAAGGTGTGTACTCCATGTCCCTTGGTGAAATGGTCATGAGATGGCAACCACGTGTGGCAGATGACAGAAGAACCAGAAGGGAGAAGCCTAGGTGTCCAGTAGGGTGTAGCCCTGTTTTAGTTCTTGCACTGCTTGTGTTTAAGATCCTTAAAGAAAACTTGTTCAGGTCACAGTTGTTTTAGCCTTATTTATTTATATTCAGGAGCTGACCTGAACAAATGCATCAGGGAAGGGATGGTAAAGTAGGCTATTCCTTCTCCCCGGGTTCTGTGATGAGTGTAGCTTGTGTTAGTCTAACCATAAAACTGCCTGAGCTAGTACCTCTCAGGGCACCTCTGATCTGTGGGAACTGGCATCTTGGTAGAGTGTAAGTTCTTGTTGTACCTAATGCCACCAAGTCTGTCTCCTTGGCGCTGATTCCTCTGGGGATAATTATCAGTGAGTTTATCAGTTTCCCAAGGCTGCCCAAACAAATCACTGTAACCTTGCTGGATTAAAATAACAGAAATGAATTCCCCCATAGCTCTGGAGGCCAGCAGTCAGGAATCAAGATATGGGCAGGGCTGGTTCCTTCTGAAGACTCTGAGGGAGAGTCTCTCCCGTGCCCTCTTCCTGCTTCTGGGGACTTGAGCACCCCTTAGCATTCCTGGCTCATAGACATATCATTCCATATCCTTATATCCTTGTATCTTCTCCTTTCTGTCTTTTAAAAAGATACGTGTTAGTAGATGTGTGACCCCTCATAATTTAGGATGATCTCATCTCAAAACTCTTCCCTTAACTACATTTACAAAGACCATTCTTTAATATAAGGTCACATTCTGAGATTTTAGGTAGGCCTATCTTTTTGGGGTGGCACCATCTAACTTACTCCTGTGAGACACTTGTGAGCCCTTTAAGTGAGATTTTTGACCTCAAAAAATTATCATCCACTGCAATCACCTTTCAAGGAAGGGCTGTTCTCTCCAGAAGCTCTTGGAATCTGTGGCAGGCAGAAACCTGCCTGAGATAAGTCCCAATGGCCCATGTTCTATATACTCCTTTCCCATTGAATGTGGGTGGACCTATAAATTACTTCTAGCTCATAGAATATAATGAAGGTTCCAAGAATCTGCTCCTGCAACTATGTTGTTATATGGCATAAAGGAAGGGATTTTTTAAGATGTAATTAAGGTCCCTAGTCAATTGACTTAGTAAAGAGAGAGGTGATTCTGGGTGAGCCTAATTAGGCCAGCCGTTTAAAAGACAGCTGAGAGGTCAAAGACTGAAGAAGTCAGAGAGAGACTCTTGCTGGCCTCGAGGAAAATAGCTACCATGAGTTCTACAAAGTTAGGGAAATGGGTTCTGCCAGAAACCACAGGAGCTTAGAAAAAGATCTTGAGTCTTGGGTGAGACCCTTACCCAACATCTTGACTGCATTCTGTTGAGACCATGGAGCAGAAGATCCAGCTAACCCATACTTGGGCTCCTGACACAAGGAAACCGCAAGGTTAATAGATTTGTGTTCTTCTCAGCTGCCACATGTGTGGTGCTTTATTACACACAATAGAAAATGAATACAGAGTCACTGCACAATTCCGCTGGAGGCTGCTCTTTCCAGCACTTCTTCTCTGGCAGTGTTTTTAAAGGTTTCCCATCAGAACCCAAAGTACAACAGGACTGTAAGCTCAGGAAGGTCCCCCTGCTGTGATCTAATGTTCCCTAGCCATCCTTTGCTCCTGAGAGAATGACCAGCCTTCCCCTAATTCCTTAGCCCCACATACATCTTAAGAAATTTAGGAGCCAGAGGTCCAAAACCCCAAAGGGAGGAAGGATGGGTCACTTCTTCCCAGAGAAGAAAGAACTGGGCTTGGGACAGCTTCGCACCTGCTCAGTGCAGGTCTCTGGTTTCTCTTCTCATTGTGGGATCTCGTGAGCAAGCCCTTCCTCCTAGGGCCTCCCCAAGGATCAATTCTGAATCTAATAGATGTTAGAACACCCTCCCAGACCTGCTGGGAGGATGAGGGAAGTACAGGAAGCTGCTTTTCCATAGGAGAAATTCCTACCTTTGGGGGGAGGGGAAACACACAGGGCTGTGGGTGAACTTCACTGCTCTAGCTCCCTAGAGACTCAGAGCTTGGGGCTGCAGGTGTTGCTCAGTGGTAGAGCCCATGCCTAGCAGGCGTGAGGCCCTGGGTTCTGTCCCCAGCAGCACAAAAACAAACACATTCACAAACAAACAAAACCAAAACCCTCAGCATTTACTCCTAAGCCACTCTTACCACCATCTCCTTGGTTAGTCATAGGGTAGGATTGCTCTCTATCTGGTATTGACTTTGGGAGTCTCTTGTTAGAGCTTCTGATCTTACACCAGAACCATTTTTAAAGCCTTGCCCATGCTTCTCTTTAACATTTTTGCAAGTTGCTATAATGAAAAAATCGTGTTTCTTAAAAAGAAGACTAAGGAGGCAGAAAAGTTGGACAAAATGAGTGGACTTTTGGATACATAAGATATTGTTTAAATTTTTAAAAAGATATTGTTTTAATTAAGATATTTTTCAAAACCACCTCTGCCTGCCTGCATCTCCCCCAAAAGGCTTGGGATGGTGCCTGGTATTTTTATGGAGGACATCTGTCAATTCTACCCCTTAGTCAGTGCCTTAGCTCAGGCCTTCCTCAATTCTTAACCTAGTTAACCAAATAGGCTCCTCTTCAATCTCCATGAGCCCCCAGAAGGAATTTCTAAAACATAAGTCCAATCATGTTATTCTCATTCTTAAAATAACATGGACAGAGCCTACCTTCCTAACTTGATTTCTTACCATCCCCACTCCCATATACCTCTGTTTCAATCATACTTAAATCCACCAAGGAAATTGTCAAGTTTTTACTTTTCCTACATTGTGCCCCTGTCATCTTTACATATAACAGATTGTACCCTCTGCTTATCCATCCATCCCAGGAATGAATGAATGAATAAATAAATAAATAAATATTTATTTTTTTTTTACATTAGGGATTGAACCCAAGGCCTTGTGCATGTGAGGCAGGCACTCTACCAACTGAGCTATATCCCCAGCCTCCAGCAGTAAATTTTTATTGAGTGAAGAGACACATATTAAATATGTTACAAGGTTCAATTCTAAGATAATTTGCTGAAGGCTTAAATGTAGGATGTAATTATTTGAATATGGTTTGAATATGTTTCTAAGGGTTCACATAGTGGAAACTTGGTCTCCAGTGTGGGGGAAAATGAAACCTTTAAGAAGTGGATCCTAGTGGGAGGTGTTTAGGCAAATGGGGGTACTGCTCTTAGAAGAGATTAACATCATTCTCATGGAACCCTGAGTTAGTTTTCAGAGAGCTCAGTTGTTACTGACCCCTCCCTGTGTTCTGGCTTCGTGTCTTGCAACGTGACCTCTTCTCATAGGCACTCCTGACATTGTGATGTCATTCCCATAAGGTCTTCACCAGAGCCAAGTTTATTCAGGAGCTGAGTCCTTGAACCTCCATAACTGTGAACTAAATAAACCTTTTGTTCTTTATCAAGTTAACCAGCCTCAGGTATTTCGTTTAGTTGTGGAAAACTAATACATAGGGTATAAGAGAAAAAGAGAGATGTTAAGGGTAAGCCTAAGATTTTCAGCCTCAGCATCTGGCAGAATGAATTTGCCATTTACAAAATGGGGAAAATGTAATAAGAGCAGGCTCAGTGTGGGGATATGAAGCTATGAGTTAGTTTTTGGACACAGTATATTTGGAGAATCTATTAATTATTTATTGGAATATCAAATGAGCACTGGATTTTTCAGTTCTATAGGTCAGGCGAGAAGTTGGGACTGGATATATAAATTTGAGATATAGGTATATATGAATATATGTATTTTGAAAATGCCAGATGGGAGTTATTGTGGTTTTATCTACACACACACACACACACACACACACACACAAAGTGCACATGAGCTCTCTATTCATTTTCTTCACTGCATAGTCTAACCTCAGGATTGGTGACTGACAGCCAGCTGGGCTGCTCTTCCCATGATGCTTTGTGGTTCTAGGAGGAAACATTGTGAGCAATCTCAGTACAGTAAGGTTTGCTGCACATCAACAGCACTTCCAGCTCTTGCCATTGCAGACCAGGAACTTCCAGAAGCCACTTGGTAGCATGTGCTTTGCTTTCTTGTTTGCCCCATAACCAAGGCTGGACATCAAGATCTGGTCCTTGAATCTTCTCAGTGTTTTCAGTACCTCTGGGTTTGTGCCAGTAACACATCTTTGGTCCTCTTTTGGATGGTTTTGGGCTTCACATGAGGTCTGAGGGCAGCCAAGATGCCGAATAGGAGATGTCTGCCACCTCTCTAGGCAGCGCTAGAAGAAGACAAGAGATAGGTATTTAAGTTCATGAATGTAGATCACTTGAATGGTAGGCATAGATAGAGAAGAATTCAAAAGCCTGGGCTCTGGGGCATTTCTATATTTAGAGGTCATTTAGAGGATATTTAGAGGCAATGGTTCACCTCTTTTCCCAGACACTTGGGAGGCTGAGGCAAGGAGCATCATTTGAGCCCAGGAGTTCAGGGTCAGCCTGGGTAACAGAGTGAGATCCTATTTGGTTCCAGGGAGGAATCAAAGTCAACTGAGAAGTAGCAGTAGTGAAAGAAGAGCCAAGAGAGCAGGGTCCCAGAAGTCCTGGGAAGAAGATGTTTTAAGGAGGAAGCAGCCAGTGATGTCACGTACTGTTGAAACATTGAATAACAAGAGGACGGAGAACATACCATTGAATCTGACAATGAAGGTCTGTCCTTGGTGACCTTGATGAGACCAGCCCCAAGGATGTGATGATGATGACATGCTGATCAGATTGGACTCAGCAGAGTTCCCAGTGGAGAAGAAGTGACAGAACACGAAGCATTCTTTCAAGAGCTATTGCTTTGAAGAGGAGCATAGAAGCACAGTGAGACTGATCATCTGGTGTCATCTTGGTTAATCAGGGAACTTTGGTTCCCAGAATCTTTTTTGAGACTCTGGGGTAAAGTTGGACAAAAGGGGAATGCACACAAGCTTTGAGAGGCAGAAGTGAAGGAGGATCCATTAATGCAGGGAGGACTTCAGGAGAGATATAGAAGCAGAAGTAGTTGGGGGCTCCAGCTTGTCTTCAGACTCCCCCTCTTTGTGTCCAGCTCTGCTTGCAGACTGTTGGTTTTGCCAATCCTCAGAGGACCTGGACCCACACAAGACACTTGACTGCAAACCCATAGGGGCAATAGCTGATCTGAAGCCCCGTCTTCCCTTAGACCTCTCCATACATTCTGCCTCATGGGAACCATTTCTGCAGCTAGATGTGTTGGCTGGGCCTAATTCTTCTTCCTGCATCTTCTACCTTCACTTCCCTAGCTCCTCCCCCAGCTATGTAAGGTCTAATTCCTAGAATACCCATATTTTTCCTTGTTGAACCCTGATTGACAGGTACATGAGGTATCTGGAAGGAAGATATGAGATCAAAGGAAAGATGTTTGTTTTTAAGGTGGGACTTTTACTGCCTGTTTGTATGCTCAAGAGAACTCTCTAGAAGAGGGGGAATTGATGATAGAGGAGATGAAGATCAACTGAAGGAGGAATATAGGTGTTTCAGGAGTCAGGACTCAGAGCACTGAGAGATAGGGACATAGGTCATCACCCACTTTACTGAGAGAAAAGACAGAGATGGCTACCTATGATGGCAGCATGAGAAATTCTGAAATATCCTAAGTTTAATTAGAAAGGACAGATGATGAGGGGGGAAGGGGGAAAGAGATAAGGGAAGTTATCAGTTAACAGCTGCAGTGGTGGTATTGCAGGGACCAACAAAAAGACTGTCTCACATTCCTGAACATCTGTCTTAAATCTCATCACAGGGACCACCAGAGCCATTGTGCCCTGGTTACATATAAACTTTGCAGATGAATTCCAACCAATTCAGAAGCAACCAGTACTTCTTAGGACTGCTCTCCTATTCTATAGCCCATGTAGGTTCAATGTAGGCTTTCCTCCCTCCAAAATTTATAAAAATACTCCAGCAAATCCTGCTGCTGGCTGTTGCAGAAACTTGTCCCAAGATCTGATTCTCTCTTTCCTGCTAGCATCAATAAAGCCTATTCTTTCAGAGATCCCTCAGTCTCAAGAATTTTGGTTTCACACTTTTATTGTCTCTGTGAAATAAGATCAGTCATTGAAACTACTAGGGGAAAGGGATGGTTATTTGAGGAGAGGGAAAAGTGTGATGTAATTGTGAATGTTTGTCTTTTTTGGCCTGCTGTCCGTGAACCTTTTTCTCAAGTGTAGGGGCTTCTCCATTTTCCAAGTCTTGGTTCAAGCCACAGCCTAGGACTCTCAGGAGGCTGAGACCCCACCTCCATCCACCCCTTTCCTAGGGCATGCAAGGGGCCAGTGGGAGTGGGCTCAGTTAATCAGACACAACCTCCTGGTCTAAGCATGGGAGCTAGTGAAAGTAGGAAGTAAGGACTGAAAGAATCCTTTGCAACTGCAACATCCCTTGGCAGTAAGGTCCCATCTCTGGGACCTGCAGTGGCAGCAAGGCCAGCTGAGGAAGGTGATAGTGGAGCCAGTCACAGCATCCTCTGGTGGTCAGCAGCTGAATTCTTACCAGCTTCCTTTTTTTGATCTTGGTCAGGCTCTGGTCTAAAATCTCCAACCTCCCTATCAATGATGAGCCTACCTGATATCCTTCCAATAAATCTCTCTTTATGTTTAAATCAGTTTCTGTTGCTTGCAACTAAGAATACAAACTGATAGTGATAGGAGTAAGAGGTTAGAGTCATTTGAAGTTCTTTTCATCTTCTGTCTGCACACAGTTTTCATATTTCTTTTGAGATTTCTTACATGTCAGGGGCCAATATCTTTTGGAAGCATTAGGATTAATTCATTATGTAATGTAAGGGTTTTTTTTTCTCTGACTCCAACAGAAAATTCTAAGAAAGGTTACCTATAGGTCAGGCTTCTTCTCAGAGCAAGCACTGTGCTATTATGGTCTGGATGTTGGTGTCCCCCACAAAATTCACATGTTGAAACCTAGTGGCCAATGTAATAGTATTAAGAAGGGAGGCCTTTCAGTTTTCAAGAATACAGACAACAATAAGGGTTGGCAAGGATGTGGGGAAAAAGACACACTCATACATTGCTGGTGAGTCTGCAAATTGGTGTAACCACTCTGGGAAGCAGTTTGGAGATTCCTTAGAAACTTGGAATGGAACCACCATTTGACCCAGATATCCCACTCCTATGTCTATACCCAAAGGACTTAAAATCAGCATATTATAGTAATGCAGCCACATCAAAATTTATGGCAGCCCAATTCACAATAGCTAAACTGTGATACAAACCTTCAATAGATGAATGGATAGAGAAACTGTAGTATACACACACAATGGAATGTTACTCAGTATTAAAAGAGAATAAAATTATGGCATTTGCAGGTAAATAGTTGGAGTTGGAGAATATCATGCTAAGTGAAGTTAGCCAATCCCAGAAAACCAAAGGCTGAATGGATGCTGATACATAATGGTGGGAGGCATGGGAAAAATGGAGGAACTTTGATTGGGCAAAGGGGAGGGAGGGGAGGAGAGGTGGCATGGGGGCAGGAAGGATGGTGGAATGAGATGGGCATCATTACTCTAGGTAATGACTGCGCATATAGTGTGACACTATATTGTGACAACCAGAGAAATGAAAAGTTGTGCTGCAATTGTGTACAGTGAATCATATATACCTAATTAAAATAAATACACTGAAAAAAATAAGGGAGGCCTTTGAGAAAGTGATTAAGCCACGCAGATTCCACCTTTATGAATGTTAATAGTGTTCTTATAAAAGGGGTTGAAGGGAGCCACTTTACCCCTTTCATCACATAAGGATATAGTAAGAAGGTGCCATTTTTGGGGGGGTGGGTACCAGGGATTGAACTCAGGGGCACTTGACCACTGAATCACATCCCCAGTCCTATTTTATATTTTATTTAGAGACTGGGTCTCACTGAGTTTGCTTAGCACATTCCTGTTGCTGAGGCTGGCTTTGAACTCTTGATCCTCCTGAGTCACTTTTATTATAGGCGTGTACTACCATGCCTGTCTGAAGCTGCCATTTTTGAAGCAGAGAGCAAGCCCTCCAACTAGACTTGGAATGTGCTGGTGCCTTGATGGTGGACTTTCCAGCCTCCAGAACTATGAGCAATAAATTTCTGTAGTTTACAAATTCTTCAGTCTAAGGTGTTTTGTTATAGTAGCAGGAAGGGACTAGGACACACTGTGTGACTTGAGGTTTGGGACCTAAGATAGGAGGGGGGAGAGTTTTTGCTGGGAGCCATCAGCCAAGTAGGTATGACAATTTCCTTGCCAGCTACTCCCATGCTGTCTAGTGGAAGGACTCCTGAAAGGTGACCTTGCTCAAGGATCAGGGCGGATCCCTGTTTAGGGTGTCCCCGGTTTAGCATAATAGGAGATTAGGGTGTTCCCCCTTTAGAATCTAGTGGAAGGACTCCTGAAAGGTGACCTTGCTCAAGACAGCATGGGAGTAGCTGGCAAGGAAATTGTCATACCTACTTGGCTGATGGCTCCCAGCAAGTTTTTTCACTAGAAAGAGTAAGAAAAGGTTTTCTAGGTGAACTTAGTGAAAAATCACCACCTTTCACCCTTTGACTGCTCATCAGGCCATATTATTTTCCAGATATAAATAATTCTAGGAATTATTTTAGAATTTTACTCTAAATCAATATTTTAGAATTTTATTCTAAATTAATTTGTCCTAAATTAATTTTATTCTACAATAATGCATTTTTTTCCCACACGCAACCCCAGACTTACTCTCTCATCCCAAAAGGAAACAACCCAAAGCCATATTTAATATTTAGTTTAGAGCTCAGGATCTTTGGGTGAGATGTATTTTTCTGTATCTGAAAGTGGGTACTTATGACATTGGAACTAATGGACTAAAAGTAATGTAACTGTAAATGTAAACACTCTTAAATATACTCAGTGTACAGTGCCAGGAGGAAAACTGCTCTAAAGCCCCCATTTAGAAAAATGGGAAGAGAAGCAACATAGTCTTCATTACTTCAAAGCACATACTACCCCTATGGTTGTGGACACAAAGTATAATTACTTTTTTTTTAATATTTATTTTTTAGTATTCGGCGGACACAGCATCTTTGTATGTGGTGCTGAGGATTGAACCCGGGCCGCACGCATGCCAGGCGAGCGCGCTACCGCTTGAGCCACATCTCCAGCCCTAATTACTTTTTAATTCTTGTTTTATGTTAGTCTGCTTTCTGTTACTGTAACAAACCCTCAAGACAGATAAAAGGTTTATTTTGGTTCAGAGTTTTAGGTTTCAGTCCATGACCAATTGACCCCATTGCTTTGGGCCTGGTGGTGGCATATCATGGCAGGAGTTCAAGGTGGACCAAAACTGTTAAGTTCATGGTCAGGAAGAGAAAGAGAAAGAGGAGGAGACAAGGGTCCCACAATCTGCTTCAAGGGCACACTTTCAGGGACCTGAAGACCTCCTACTAAGTCCCAAGTCTTTAAGATTCTATCAACTCCCAATAGTACCGTAAGCTGGGGACCAAGCCTCCAATACATGGATCTCCAGGTAATACTTATTCAAATACAGCATGTTCTTAGCAATGAAATAAGCTCTTTGGATAAGCTAGCAAGGATACCTTTCTTGTCTTCATCCCTTGCTGGCATCCTTTATCCTTTGTTCCCCTTGGCTAAGCCTGAGAGGGACTGGGGAGATTGCCTAAGGGGCTATTTCACTTAAGCAGTCATCTTCAGTGAGTATCTGTGAGCTGGACATTTTCTAGGGAAAAATATAATAACCTAGTTTGTTTGAATGTCAGTTGTATTTCAGGGGAACTCCCAAGTATCCTGTACTATAAACTCTATAGTCAAAACTTACATTTGGACCTCAGTTTTTCAGTTTCTGTCTCTTTGTAACAGCTTGAAAGACATACCTATTTCCATAAATCTCACAAATAAACAAACAGAATTCTATATTTGTTATTCCCATTAAATACACACGCACATGTGTGTGCACACACACGCATGCATGGATGCACACACACACATTTATATTTCAAAAGGTTTATACCCAAAGGACTTAAAATCAGCATATACAGGGACACAGCCACATCAATGTTTATAGTAGCTCAACTCGCTATAGCTAAACTATGGAATCAACCTAGGTATCCTTCGACAGATAAAAGGATAAAGAAAATGTTGTATATATACACAATGGAATATTCTCAGCCTTAAGGAAAAATAAAATTATGGCATTTGCCGGTAAATGGATGGAGCTGGAGAATATCATGCTAAGAGAAATAAGCCAATTCCCTCAAACCCAAAGCCAAATGTTTTCTCTGATATGTGGATGCTAATTCACAATAAGGGAGGGGGCTAGGGAAGAATGGAGTTACTTTGGATTAGGTAGAGGGAAGTGAAGGGAGGGGAGAAGTATAGGGGTAGGAAGGATAGTAGAATGAATTTCACATTCTATATGACTACACAACTGGTAGAACCAAAAGAATGAGAAGTTATACTCCATTTATGTATGATGTGTCAAAATACATTCTACTGTCAGTATAACCAATTAGAATTAAAAAATGGAAAAAAGAAAGTAATAAAAGATCTTGTGAAGAAGTCAACTACTTTAAAAAAGGTTAAAAATAAGCATACTTTAGAGAAACATGCATTCCCATGTTGTAGCAGCACAATTCACAATAGCCAAGTTATGGAGCCAGACTAGGGATCTGTGAACAGATGAATAGATAAATAAAATGTGGTCTATATACACAACGGAGTCTTTATTCAGCTATGAAGAAAGATGAAATTATGACATTTGCTGGAAAATGGATGGAACAGGAGAAAGTTCAAGGGAAATAAGCCAGACTCGGTAAGACTAATATCATATGTTTTCTCTTATATGTGGAAGCTAGAGAGGAAAAAGTAAAGAGAGAGAGAGAGAGAGAGAGAGAGAGAGAGAGAGAGAGAGAGAGGCATAACTCATAAAACTAGAAAGGAGACCATTAGAGTAGAGGAAGGGGAGCAGGGAGAAGGAGAGGGGAGGTATCAGAGAGTGAAATTGATCAAATTAAGTTTTAGATGTGTAAGCGTGCATACATATGTATACTCTGAGGTGCAGAGATTTTAAACAACTTGCCCAAGGCCACAGAGGAACTAGGGCAGAGGACTGAGGTGGAGATCTAGGTCTGCCTAGCATCAAACACCCTCCTCTATCTTTGACCCTTCTCTGTCCTTAAGCTCCACTTAATGAATTCTGGTGTCTGAGTACTGTTCAGAGGCAGGGAAGAATGGAGGGAACGGTTTTCAGGGGTCCCTGAGGGCCACAGGCAGGTGCTGGCTGCTGATAGGTAACAGTTTTGCTTATGGAGGCTTCAGGGGACTATCCCATTTGGCACCTATATGGATCATGTACTTGTCATTGTGGTTGCCAGTGCCTGTGGCAGTGGGGAAATACTGAGCCCAAGTGACATTCTGAGAAGCAGATGTCAATTTAGGGGAATAGGACTGGGTGACCACGACAGCATTATTCTCAAGGTCCCACAAGAAACCATGAGGAACTCCCAGAGACAACTGGAGGAGGCTACGAGGGGCCAATGCTTCTGCGCTATGTAGACAAAGGCAATTTATTCTAGATAATATAACCTTATTTGTGCTCTGGTTTGGTCAGAGATGTAAATCTGGGGCCACAATTATTGGCTACCCAGCCAACAGGCAGAACCTCTGACACAAACTAACTCCCCTCCCCTCCCACATCCCTCACTCCCATTCACTGCTGCTACCCTCTGGGCTCTCCGTGCAGCCTGGGGTAAGCCCAAGGAAAACCTCCTCTGCTTCCCACAGCTGCTTATTGAGTTTGGAAGTTCAAGGCCAGAAATAAAAGAGTAGCTGGGGGTGTGATTCAGTGGTAGAGCACGTGCTTAGGTGTTCAGGGTACTGAATTTAATTCCCAGCACCAAAAAGAAAAAAAAAAAAAAGTAGTGTCTTTTAATTTTAGAACAGATCATGCAGTGAACATTTGCTGACTGTCTTTCCCCAGATCCCTCCTCCCTTTTCTCATTCTAAGAGAACCTGGAATATTCTTCAGGGGCATCTTTTTTAGCCATGCAGTATGGGAGGGATTGACACCACTCATGGCTCTAGGTGATTGTGTGTGTGGGCTGGGGAGTGAACCCAGGGCCTTGTATGGGAGGCAAGCACTCTACCAACTGAGCCACATTCCCAGCCCTAGGCAATTGTTTTAAACTGACCAGAGTATCTCATCTCATTCATGGGTTAAGATCAAGAAATTGGCCCTTGACTCCACTGAAGCCAAGGAGAAAGGACCAAGAAGGATGTGGGCTTCAGGGAAGGAAACGTTCTCATCCTTCCAGAGACCCCAGAGAAGCCACTCTCTCTTCTATGTAGAAAGGATATAATGTCTGAAAGACTGCAGCCATTTAAAAATGTATAAGCATGATTGGAGGTTTTTGCTTTTTTTTTTTCTTCTTCCCTGTACTGGGGAGTGAACTCAGGGGTGCTTTAAAATTGAGCTACATCCCCAGCCCTTTTTATTTTTTGAGACAGGGTCGCACTAAGTTGCTGAGACTGGCCTCAAACTTGGGATCCTCCTGCCTTGCCTCCTAAGTTTCTGGGATTACAGGTGTGCTCTCCACACCTGGCTATAAGCATGATTTTTGAACGGGAAATCTATTCACATGGTCTAGGATTAAAAAAAAAAATGTAGCTCTTTCCACCAGATACCCAATGCCACTCTCCAGAGGCAATTACACTTAGATGGCTCTTATGTATCCTCCTAGAGAATCCATATGCACACAATCTTATCCATGCAAATATACCTTTTCTTTTCCTCCAAATGTCCCTCGCATTGCTATGTATTCAGTATTTCCCATGTTTTTTGCTTCAGATATCTTAGAGATCTTCCCCCATCTGTACATCCGGGGCTGCCTACAACAGCTGCATAGAATTCCGTTATGTTGCTCTTCATGAGTCATTTAAACATTCCTTCAGTAACTGGTGTTCAGTTTTTCATTGGCATTGCAAAGAAAGCTATAATGTAGATCCTGAAAATATGTCTCATTGTGTGCGCATTGCATTGGTTTTGCTGTCTGCTGGCCTCTGCTATCTACCCGTACTGATGGGCCATCAGTGAAGCTGTTAAGTGTAGACATCTTGGCTGTAGATTACTGAGACAAACATGGACTTAACTGAGTTGCAAATTACACTGTTTCTAAACATGGGACTTTGTTAAAATAACTGTGGAAGAAAACAGCGCACTCTTTCTATTGCTTTTAAAAGATTAGACCCTTTGCAAAATGAAAGTAGAAAGTTTAAAACTTTATCCCTCTGGACTTGGAGTGTAGCTCAGTGGTAGAATGCTTGCCTAGCATGTGTGAGGCACTGGGTTCGATCCTCAGCACCATATATAAATAAATAAAGATCTATTAACAACTAATAAAATATTTAAAAAAAAATCATCCCCACTTGACTTGTGCTGCTTTGTGATCCGGGAAGACCTACCTGGTTCATTGGTCTCCAACCTTGTCCCATTTTCTAAACAGCTGACTTGTTATTTTAGATTGGATGACTTGGGGCTAGAGAGAAGGCAGTGCGTTAGAGAAAAGTGCCTGGGAATTCCATGTCCTTCCTTGCCCCTTCCCCCTGCCAACTCTCCCAGGGGATTCTCCTCAAGTGCCATGGAATGTTCCCGTGGCCCTTGAGTGTTACCCTGGTGGAGGCTGGGAGTTGTAAGGTTCTGTTGCTCTGGCAACCAGCTGTCCATAGTCTCTGTATTGGAGCTGCTAGGGTCTGGGAAGAGTGAGGACTGTCTGGCCCAGGCCTGGAGGAAGAGCACGGGTTTAGGCTCAGAGCCTGGGCTTCCTTTTCATTTTAGTTATGCCCACCCTTTCAGTGTTCATGGATGTGCCTATGATGCACAAGCTAGAAGGCACCTTGTTAAAGACCTACAAACAAGACGATTACCCTGACAAGATGTTCCTGGCCTACAAAGGTAGATGCTGGTAGTTTTAGAGTTGGAGACTTAATATAGATACAGCAGGATTTCACTGCTACAGAGGATGGAGGATGGCCCAAGCCTTTACAGGTGGAAAGGTCTTTACTTTTTAACAGAATTGCCCAGTGGGGAAAAGGGCAGAGAAGGTCCCAAGTCATTCCATGCCCTCTGCTTTTCTCTGGGACCTTCTAGGAAATAGTCAGGGCCTCTTCTACAGTTCTGTACTTTGGGCTCTCTTCAACTGCTACCTTCTCTTCCTCCTCCTCATGCTCTTCTTTCCTTCTCCTCTTCTTTCTTTCTTACTCCCCAAATTGACCCTTCTGATATGCAATCAGCCCTTGGAATTGTGAAAGTCAAGGTTGCCTTGGTTTGGTGTTGTGTATCCATACCTTGAACCTAGTATACAATTTTAATCTCTAAAATGGCATAGTTTTGGTTGTCTTTTTTTTTAAAGAGGAGGACAAAATTTATACACATCTGCTAACAGCACATTGTTTTTATGAAGAAAAAATAAAGGTGATGGTGGGGGATATCTTTTCATAGGCAATTTTCCAAAGCCCCAAGAAGCCCAGAACAGACTTATTGTTTGTGGGTTGTCTGCAAAGCCCACACTTGTAGGCTCCAAGACTGGACATCAGAGCTCCCTCTGTCGTTTCCTTCACAGTCTGCATGACCAATGAAGGCCAACCCTGGGTTTCTCTTGTGGTAAACAAGATCCGACTGCAGATTGCACAGGATCCTTCTCTGAACTATGAGTACTTGCCTATGATTGGCATGAAATCATTCATTCAGGCCTCCTTGGAACTCCTCTTCGGAAAGTACAGCCAAGCCATTGTGGAGAACAGGGTGAGAGCCAGAGAGTAGACATCTGTGTCTGCATAACCTTAAACCATCAAGGAACTTTGCAGGGCCCCCCAACATTGACAAAAGCAGCACGTGAGACTCAGAAAGTCCACAATTTTGCCCATTGAGGGTCAGCCTGGATCTGAACCCAAATCCAGTGCTGTTTGCACTCACTCACTCTGCTGGTTCGAAAACTTGAAATTCAAGAAAGACCTGAACTGGGGACTGGGGTTGTTGCTCGTGGTACAGCATATACTTAATATGCACAGCCCTGGCTTTCATCCTTAGCACTGCAAAAAAAAAAAAAAAAAAAAAAAAAAAAAGTTTGAGTTCCAGGTTACTATTACTTCTTTAAAGTAATTTTAACTGAGTTCCAGTTACTATTACTTCTTTAAAGTGTTACTTCTGCTTATTTTTTACTGACAGGTAGGAGGTGTGCACACTGTTGGTGACAGTGGTGCCTTCCAGCTTGGGGCCCAGTTCCTCAAGACCTGGCTTAGGGATGCTCAAGTCGTTTGCATGATTTCAACTCAAAAAGGTGAGTGTTGGGCCTGGGACTGTAGCTCAGTGGCAGAGTGCTTGCCTCACACATGTGAGGCATGGGTTCGATCCTCAGCACCACATAAAAATAAACAAATAAATAAAGGCATGGTATCCATCTACAACTATAAATAATAATAATAATAATAATAATAATAATAATGTGAGTGTTGTACAAGATGAGGGCAACTGAAGATCCCCATTGCCTGTTCCTAATTCCCAACCCATCTGTAATCTTTCACTCTTGTCCTTATTCTCTATCATGAGAAAAATGGTGGACAAGCCAGGCAACTCTCTTTCTGTTATTGTTCCTCTGTCAGCTGGTGACTCAGCCCTATTCTCCAGTGTCTGTGCCTCTATCTGTCCATTTCCATGTACCACAGCTGATGGAGGGCTTCATTCCCACAGAACCATATGGAATCATCTTCCAGGACATGGGCTTTACCGTCTACGAATACTGCATTTGGGATCCCAAGCACCTGTGCATGGACTCCAACATGTTCCTTGATGTGGTGGAGGTAGAGGGATCCCCACTCAGAAACTTCTGCCCAGACCTGACTTTTAGTCTTATTTTCCTCTCCTCCTCCCCGAGTTGTTCCCAGCCTTCACTAGGCTTGGATTTACCTGGCCTTGTGGTAGGAACCAACATGGACGAGCATTTCTCCTCCAAAGGCCCTGGTGCCACTATCCTTTGGTAGAAGACCTACCTGATGAGACTGTCTCTACTTGCAGCGGATGCCACGTGACTGTATCCTGGTGATTGGGAACATCACTGACTGCAAGTGGACACAAAGTCAGTTGGCCAAGTTGATGCTCACCATTAAGGTAAACTCAGCATCCTGCCTGAACTCCCTCCCTCTTGTCGTCTGCTCTCTCCTCCATCAAGTCCCATGCTTTGTTGGTTCTCCTTTCTCCTACAGAACAAACGGATATTCCCATTTTTTGACATTCCCTGTCAAGGTTTATCCACCGGTGACCTGGAAGAAGATGCCGAAATCTTACAGTACTTTGTGTCTCAAGGTTTTGAGTTCTTCTGCAGCCAGTCTCTGTCCAAGAATTTTGGCATTTATGGTATGGTATGGGCAGAAGGAGAAGGGGTAGTCTGAGGTGGAATTCGTGCCACGTCCGTGACAGGAGCAGTATGTTTGACGACACTTACCCTCTGGAAGGAGTGCAGGACTACAGGGAGAGAGAGCCATGGCGGCCGAAAGGATAAGGAATGAACTGGAAGTTGAGCTCTGATACTAAACTGGCTTCCCAAACCAACTCTGGTCCAATCATTTCACTTGGTCCAACCTCTGTTTCCTAAGACCAGAGGGTAGGGCTAGTGATCGTTCAAGTTCTTTTTCCTCCTTGAAGGAGGACTTGTGGGTGCTTTTTCTAGAAGAGAATGTAGCAACTTTCTGGGTACAGATATCACCGACTATTCTGGATGAAGACCTCATAGTTCAATCCTCTCTTCTGTAAGGCTGGGGGAGGGGTGTAGGTGAGGGCCGAGGTCACTCAGGGGGAGACTAAGGGTGAGCTGTCTTTCCCAAATTGCAGATGAAGGACTGGGGATGCTGGTCGTGGCAACGCTCAACAACCAGCACTTGCTGTGTGTCCTCTCCCAGCTGATGAACTACACCCAGGCACTGTGGCTCAACCCTCCTGCCAGGGGTGCTCGCATAATCACCTCCATCCTCTGTAACCCTGCCCTTCAGGGAGAATGGTAAGAGCAGAAGGACTGGGGTAGGGAAGGTGGGAAGAGCCCTTGGATAGTATTCATAGTATTCAGCTGGCTGGTTCTCTCTCTGCCATGTAGCCTGTTTATCTCATACATTCATCAATTCATTTGCCAAATTTTACAGAGGGACTACTGTATATGTATACCTGTAGCTATGCCAAGGGTTGCCCTACCTTGGGGAAGGTGGAAAATAGAACATTCATTTTGGAAATAGGCCAATGGGTTACTTGAACATTTTTTGGTTGCAGGAAGAGATCTGAAAGCATCAGGAGATTGTTATCCTGGAAAAATCTGCCTGGGAGCCCGGCTCAACATATTTAAATTATTGTGGGATCTGTGTTACTCAGCTTTCTGTTACTGTAATAAAATGCCTTAGATAATCAACTTAAAAAGAGGAAAGGTTAATTTTGGCTTATAGTTTTGGAGGATTCAATTTGTGGTTCTGTGGCTTAGGCCTGTGGTAAGGTAGTACAATGTGATGAGGAATGTGTGTGGAGCAAGCTGCTTATTTCATGATGGCTGAAAAGAAAAGAAGGGAGAAGAAAGGGAGTAGGGTCCCAATATTGCCTCAAAGGGCACACCCCCAATGATCTAACTGCCTCCTATGAGGCCCCACCTCCTGAAGGCTCCGCCGACTCCCAGTAACATCACAGGCGAGAGACCAAGGCACAGGGGCCTTTAGGGGACATTTAAGATCCAGACTACAGCAGGATCAAATCTTCCTCCCATTCATAGGCACCCCAGAGCCCAGACTCCCCTATGTGAGTCCCTAGGGCACTCTGCTGGGGCTTTGAGCAGTGAGAGGAGTGGAAAGGCAGTAGGGAGGTTCAAAGCAGGGGAGAGGGCTGGGTGGCAGAGCACTTGCCTAGCATGGGTGAGGCACTGGCTTCGGTTCTCAGCACCACATAGAAATAAACAAAATAAAGTCCATCAGGGGAGACCTGGTACTCTCATTTTTTGTTATCCTTTCTTGGCAGGAAGCAGAGTCTCAAAGAGGTTGTAGAGAACATCATGTTGATCAAGGAGAAGGTGAAGGAGAAGCTCCGGCTCCTGGGAACCCCTGGCTCCTGGGATCACATCACTGAACAGACTGGGACCCACGGTTATCTTGGACTCAGCCGTAAGTGTCTAGAGCAGGTGTCTCTCCTCTTCCTGATTTTGGGACTGTATCTGAGCATGAAAGTCCACTGACTAGGTAACCAGTCCACAGCATTGATCCAGATTTGCCTTACTTCCTCTGGAGAGTGGGGCTGCTTTGCCAGGCATTGGGGCACACGCCTGTAATCCCAGCAGCTTGGGAGGCTGAGGCAGGAGGATCGCCAAGTTCAAAGCCAGCCTTAGCAACTTAGTGAGGCCCTGTCCCAAAATTTAAAAATACAAATAAAAAAGGGCTGGGGAGGTGGCTCAGTGGTGAAGTGACTCTGGGTTCAATCTCTGGTACAAAAAAAAAAGTGGGGCTGCTTTAAAGACCCTCTTGGAACCCCAGAAATGCCAACAGTTTCTATCCCAAGTAATCCTGCCTGGGAAATTAAAAGTGGCCAACCCCAGGATGTGAAGTCCTGTGATTGTCACAGACCAACAGGTGGAATACCTGATCAAGAAGAAGCATATCTACATGCCCAAGAGTACTAGGATTAACTTCACCTGTATCAATGCCAGCAACATTGACTACATCACTCAGAGCATCAATGAGGCTATCCTCTTCACAAAGAACTCCGAGAAACATCTTCAGGATGTAAATGACCACTGATTGGAATAAAAGCTTTAGTCTTTGCAAAAATCCTGTGCTAATGATTAATTGCTACATTTCATCCTTTTCATCTATTTATGAAGCAACGGGCTGCCTTGGTAAATGGCGGAGGCATGGGGGAAGAGCCAGAGAAAAGGATGTCTACCTTCATTGGTCATATATTTATTGAGCAGCTATTACGTTAAGGCCTTGAGCTGGTAATGCAACAGGTACAATTCAGTCCTTTTTTGCCAGAAGCTTATAGTCTAGTTGGGAGATAAGCTTTAGTCAGATGAAACAGTTAAGTAATATTTCAAGGTTGGATGTGGTAAAAGTCACAAAAGATTCTCCAGACAGGAGATGTGTCAGAAATATCTCAATGTGGGCTGAAATAACTAGGGAAAATTTTTAAAATATTTTTTTTAGCTGTAGATGGACACAATATCTTTCTCTTTATTTATTTATTTTTTTATGTGTTGCTGAGGATTGAACCCAGGGTCTCATGTGTCCAAGACAAGTGCTCTACCATTGAGCTACAACCATAGCCCTTAGGGAATTGTGTGTGTGTGTGTGTGGCACTGGGAATTGAGCCCAGTGTTGCTTTTTCAATGAACTACATCCTGGGTCCATTTATTTATTTAGACAAAATAAGTTGCTCAGTTGCTGAGGCTGGCTTTGAACTTGCAATCCTCCTCCCTCCGCTTCCCAGCATCAAGTCATTGGGATTACAAGCCTGCATTGGTACACCTAGCTTAGAGAAAACCTAATGAGGAGGAAGGACTTGATTTGGATATTGATGGGTGGTTAGGATTGGGATGATAGGTGGAAAGGAGCTAAAGGCATATCCTAGGTTTGAGAACAACCTGAGAAAATTTCACTGGCACAATAACAAAAAATATTTACTGGGTATCTACTAATAGACGAACTCTCAAAACCCAAGACAAAATGTATAAGACACAATTCTGTATTATGGTGCCTTCTACTATAGCTGGGGAGACACAATTTATGTGTCTGAAAAGAAAAAAGTGTGTGTGTGTGTGTTTTCTCTCTACTGTTCTACTCTCTGCTACTGCTCTCAATTTTGACACCAGATTGTGTGGGGTTTCCTGCACAATGGTTCAGTTCTCTGGTGGACACAGACTACATGTCCTATGATTCAATAGTTTCTCACATGATCTACCTGGAGGTAGTGTCAAATCCCAAAGGTTAAGGGCTTAGTCCCATAAGACTGGCCCCACTTCAGATGTCAGTTGCAAGCCCAGATTGTCACCTGGGCTTCTAGCAGAACTGTTATAAACTGGAGGTTCCCACAAACCCCCTCCTTGGGTTTAATAATTTGCTAGAATGACTTTCAGAACTTAGGAAGACAGTTTATTAGATTTATCAGTTTATTATAAAAGGATGTGACTCAGGGACAGGCAGATGGAAGAGATACACAGGGCAACTATGAGGAAAGAGGCCTGGAATATCCATACCCTCTTCAAAGGTGACCCCTCCCCATTCCTCCATGCATTCAACAGCCTGAAAGTTCTCCCAATCCCTTAAGTTTGGGTTTTTAAGCAGGCATGATTGATGAGATCAGTATGCACGATTGATGAGATCAGTATGCACGATTGATGAGATCAGTATGCACGATTGATCAGATCAGTGTCCTCAGTGATTAACTCAACCTCCAGTGTCTCTTCTTTCCTGGGAGGTTGGGGCTGGGGCTAAAATTCTGAACCCTCTAATCACATGATTGGTTCCCCTGGAAACTAGCCCTTCATCCTCAGAGGCTTCTAAAAGTCACCTCCTTGACATAAGCTTAGATGTGGTTAAAAGGGGTTTGCTGTGAACAAAATGATGCTTCCTTCACCTTTATACCTCTTAACACTCAGGGAATTTCAAGGGTTTTAGGGCTCTGTGCCAAGGAACTGGGTGGAGATAAAATATATGTATTTTTAAAATTATAAATCACAACATCACAATGATAAAAATGTAGGCAACAATAAAAAGGTGGTGTACTAAATGCCAATGAGTGTTTCAGTAAGGATTTAGCCAGGAGGAACTGATTGCCCAAACCCTGAATGTTCCAAGGGTCTTCAGGTGTGGCCCTTGACCTGCTTCTCTTGGAGATCTGTCTGGTAAGAGTGTCTTGATAAGCCTGCGGCCCCAGGATGTGCTCCCAGTGTGACCTCTGGGGAATAATGGAGACTGAATAGCAAGGTCAGTTTATGTGAGCACTACATGCCTATGTGATTGATGCCCCCAATAAAAGCTCTGAACACCGAGGCCTACTGAGTTTCTCTGGTTGGCAGCATGTCATTTATGGTGCCATACATAGTTGCTGAGAGAGTTAAGTAATGTTTGTGTGACTGCACTAGAAGACAACAGCCACTCCCACCTGCTTTCTCCAGGACTCCATGTTGTGGGTCTTTTTCCTTAGCTAATTTCAGTCTGTTTTCTGTCACTGAAATCCACTGTTACCACAGGTACGACAGTTTTCTGGGTTCCATGAGCCCTTCTAAGGAATTATTACACTTGCAGGTGGCCCTGGAGGCCTTGACACACACATTAAATTAGGTGCAGAGCTGCATCTAGCACAAGGGTTCAGGCAATTTTATTTTCAGGTCCCTTGCCTTCCTTGAAGATCACGCTTATGGGGAGCGCAGACAAGCCACAGACTTTGTGGGGTTGGATTTGAGATCCCAGAACCTGTCTGTTAAACTATTGAGCTCCTGCCTGGAAATTAAATAGTCCCATTCCATTAGACTGTAATTCTTACAGAGGAAGCAGAAATTCCGTCTAGAGAAGGACTGCCATCAAGTTCATGGTCTAATGTAGCCCTCTCCTCTAGCTTTCTGCTGTTTCAAAATAGATTGATTTTTAGTCCTTCTGTTTGTCCACAAATGCATGTTCCCCTTCAGGACTTCTGAAGCTTTCTTTGTCCCCAGGTCCTAAGAGCTTCCTGTCCCAATGTCAGGATAACTCCTGAGCAACCCTTAGTACCTATGGGTGGCATGATTTAACTGTTCTCAAAAGTGGATTTACTCAGCTATGGTTTCTTCCCAAACTCCGGGGCTAGAGAAAATAACAGGCTCTTAGGGTTATGTCCATCAGAAAGTTTACATCCACTAAACTTTAAAACTTTCTATTGTAAGCATTTTCAAACACAGTAGAAAGAATTATATAAGGAATCCCCTTGTACCCATCACCTAGTTTCTGTAGTTAAATCATAGACAATATTGAGTTTCCTCTATATAGCAATGCATACCTCCAGGATATTTTGAAGCAAATCATCACATATTTTCATCCGTAAATATTTTAGTATGTATGTCTAAAGACAAGGACTCCTCTTTATAAAAAAACTACAACAGCATTGTCATGTACCCCCAAATATACATTACTTAATGTCACATATATGCAATATCACATGTACATATTATTTATATATGTATATACACATAATATATTAACATGTATATATTATATCTGTACTCTGATTTTCCTAAAATTTTTCTTTTTAACAAATTTTTATACTAAACCAATTGTTATTCTCATTATGGTGGCTTTAATTTTTTTTAAATTGTAGAGGGACACTATACCTTTATTTTACTCATTTATTTTTATGTGGTGCTGAGGATGGAACCCAGTGCCTCATAACCCACGCAAGGGCTCTACCACTGAACTACAACCCAGCTCTAAAAAAAATTTTTTTTCCCAAAAATTCTTTGACATTCCTCTCATCAAAAGGTAAAGTTTTGGGGTTGGAGGTGTAGCTCAGTGGTAAGTACATGCATAACATGCACAAAGCCCTGGATTCATTCCTTGGCAACCCCTCACCCCAGGAAATAAATAAATAAGATAAAGTGTAATTCTTCTTGCCTTAGGGAAATTTCTAACAAATGGAGAATAGCAGAGATGATGCTGGGTGACTTTTGCAGCCAAATTTTACAAAGTGGTACAGCTTCCACTGGTCCTCTATGTCTTCCCTCCCCTCCCCTGCCCCTGCCCTTCCCCCTCCCTTCTTGCTTTGTGAGCAAGCCAAGCAACCTTATGGGGTGGCCCTATGAGGTTCTGGCCCCAGCTCCAGAGAAGGTCCTAGTTCACAGCCAGGATCAGCTGCTAGACATGTGATGATTCTACCCTCCAGCCTTCGAGCCTGAGTGGAGCAGAGATAAATTGTTCCTACCCAAATGACAGATTCACGAGCAAATTAAATGTTGCCATTTTAAGGCACTAAATTTGGGGAGTATTTGTTATACAAGTATAGACAGCTAGAGCAAATTCTTTTGTCTTTCATATCTCCTTTAAAAAATATAGTTTCTTCCTCCATCTTTTTTTCCTTTGCAATTTCTTAGAGTTGAATTGGCTTGCTATAGTTTGGATCTTGAATGTCCCACAAAGACCCCAAGACAGCTTGATTTTTTTTTTTTAATGGGATTAGGATGGTCACATGATAAATGGTGTTGCTTCTTTCTCCTGGAAGCACATGAAACTTGTTGTCTTATTAATATGTTAGCAATCATTTTTGATCATTGCCTTGCTCAATTATTCATTCGTGTTGCAGAATAGCAATATTTTACTTTTATGGTGCTGTGGCTCAAACTCAGAGCCGTGCACAAACTAGGCAAGTGCTCTACTGCCAAACTCTATCCCATCCCAGAAAAGTGATGTTTCAACTCTAACATTCTTTCTTTATTGATTAGCTGGAATAGATTTATAAATAGAAACTTGCCCTCACTGTGATTTATTTTATGTGATACACATTTTATGTAAGAAAGGCAGAATTAGTAGAATTAGAGCTCAATTCCTTCATTACTTTTTTTTTTTTTTTTTGGTACTAGGGATTTAAGCCAGGGGGAACTACTGAGCCACATCCCAGCCCTTTCTTATGTTTTATTTCTCTAAATACAAGGTTTCATTAAGTTGCTTAGGGACTTACTAAGTTGCTGGGGCTGGCTTTGAACTCATGATCCTCCTGCCTCAGCCTCCCAAGCTGCTGGGATTTCAGGCGTGCGCCTCAGAGCCTGTACTATTACCTGTTTTTCAACGAAGAGGTTAGGGACTAAGGCTGTAGCTGAGTGATAAAAGCTGGCTTAGCATTTTACTTTCTTTCATGATTATGTAAAGAATGTTCCAAAGTTAAAAATGTCTAACTGCTTTTATTGTACCTTCCAGGGTAATCCTTCCCTTCCTCATTTAAAAAAAAGTCTTATGATTTTACCTTTCCATTTTGTTTAAAATATAATCAATATACATATGTATGTATAAGTATTCATAACCCCTTTAAAACAGTAGACTTTGGAGCACAAAAATAGTATTCCATTGATTAATATTAAATTTGAATGGTTCAGCCCCAAGAAGATCTGTGCTTACCCTATCCACATCCTGTTTTCATTCCAGAGTCTAACTTCTTAGTATGAATCCCTTTCATTCATGGATAATTAGTGTGATTCTTAAACTGGATGTGTATCTTTGAGCAGATAATTTCATTTTTCTGAACTTAATAAATGATAAATATTTTTAAACATCTTTTTCTAATTAAGAACTTTATTATGTACCAAACTTTCTTCAATTAAGGCATATTTTCCCCATACATTTAAAAAATATTTTGGGGGGTATGGGGGTTGAACTCAGGGGCACTCGACCACTGACCACCTCCCCAGCCCTATTTTATTTTGTATTTTATTTATAGACAGGGTCTCTCTGAGTTGCTTTGTCCCCACACAGTTTTTATTGGTGCATTATAGTTGTACATAATGTTGGAATTTGTTGCTACATATTCATACATGCACCCAAGTCATTTTTTATCCTTAAAGTATCATGTCCCATTGAATCATAACACTATCTAAACATTCTCTTGGCTCTTATATTCTATGCAACTCTATCAAGCATTTGCCTGAGGAACCTCTGGCAAATGACAACCTTTGGGCCTTAGGAAGCCTTTGCTTTAAGATATTTCTATGTCATTCCAGTCATCACTCACAGTAGATTCCAAGTTTCCTTTGTATTTTGTATGAGGAGTTGTGTTAGCTGATAAGCACACAAGGAGGTGTAGGACATTATTAGTCAGGCTATTGAAATTTCAAAATTCTGGCCAATATTTTTTTTGCTATTATAACTCCTAAGTAAATTTTTTTTTTTAAAGTTGGTTTATAATATATACAACACAAAGAAAAAGAATTCCTTAAAGGAAAAATTGGCTAAGGATACAAACCAGTAATTTACTAAAAAAGAAACATGAATATTTGAAAAAATTATTACTCATTATTTATTAAATAAAGCAAACTAAAAAAAATCATTAAGAGGGTGGAGAAATAGACAATAAAAATAAAATAGTCAATGTTCCTAGCATCCAAGAACAGGAAATAAAAGAGGATTGTATCAGTCAGCTTTTCCTTACTGTAATAAAATACCTGAGATAAATAAAAAAGAGGAAAAGTTTATTCTGGCTTATGGTTCAGAGGTTTCAGTCCATAACCAATTGGCCCCATTGCTTTAGACCAATAGCAAGACAGCACATCATGGTGGCAGTTTATTGTGGAGCAAGCTATTCATCTCATAGTAGCCAAGGAGTAAAAAAGAGAGAAAGAAGTTAGAGTTCCATTGTCCCCTTGAGGGAATACCCCCAAAGATAAGGACCCCTGAGTAGGCTGCACCTAGGCAAGCACTCTAACACTGAGCTACATTCCCAGTCATAGGCCCCACCTCTTAGAGGTATTGCCACCTCACAGTAGTGCCATGCTGGGGATCTTCCGCAGTATGACTGGGCACAAAATAACCGAGCCGCCACACAGCCTTGTAGGTTCAAACTGCAAGCTTTATTCCCGAACTCTCACCGGCCCTCTACACACACTTCCCGGGAATACACTGCCTCCACTGGGCTCCAGGCGCCAATTCTCTCAGAACCCCGCGAGAACTCAACCGGAACTCCAAAGAAGCGGGCGCCTGAGGCAGCAGGATCCGCCCTAATCCCAGAGCAGGGTCACCTTTTAACCATTCCCTCTAGCAAAATGCCAGGCGTCATTCCGACTAAACTGTGGCTCTCAACAGGAATCTAGTCTTTAACACATGGATCTTTGGGAGACATTCTAGATCCAAACTATAGCAGAGTCTGTGACACTGGATGGCAATAGAAAAATCAGGAAGTAAGACACATTATTCCGTCTCTTGTGGGAAATGAGCCAAATGAGGTGGCACACACCTGTAGTCCCAGTCACTTGGAAGGCTGAGGCAGGAGAATCTGCCTGAGTCTAGGAGTTCAAGCTCAGCTTGGGCAACATGGTGAGATCCTATCTCCAAAATAAATAGATGAATGTAGCGAAGAGTATGAACCGAGTGTACAGATTATTATCCACTTGTGTTGAACAAGGTTCTATAGTCTCTACCATAAAATTCAACTACTTGTATAAAGACTCAGAGCAGATTGGTGTAATTAGGTCTGAGATTCTACAGGAAAAAGTATGACATAGGACAGAAGCAAAAGAGATACAGAGCCCACAGGCAGTAAGCACTATTCTACTCATGGGATCTGAACCGGGTGTGAAGGAACGTTAAGATAGAGGAAGGGAAGTGACATCAGTGAAAACGGTGGGTTAAAGACCTCTGGAAATCTCCTCCTCCACAAAAGCAGGGAGAATCTGGCAAGTTGTCAGCAACAACTTTTTCAGAACTCTGGATATTATCAAAGGCTTGCAGCAACCTAGGGAGTGTTTATTCAAGAAAAATAGCTGAACAATGAGCTTTGTAGTGCTCTAACGTACCTAATTCCCATCCTCCTCTCTCCAGTTATGGCCTAGTTTTAAAAAGCAATGGCAAACAAACATGGTTAAAAACCAGTTTCTGATAGAGGGTTGAATGAGGTTGGAACTCCTTCAAAGGCTCATTCCCAGAGAATTGTCAATATTTGACCCGTCTGGTGATTCCTTGGAAGACACCACTTTTAAGTCTGACTGATAAGAGCTAACACAACACTAACGCCTTGTCTCCAGGGCATTTGTCAGAAGACATTTAGCAGTAATGGTTTAACTTTGCAGCTGTCTAGAGGGTGGGACAAATGATAACCTAACTAAAAAGCTTCACAGGAAAAGATGGAGAATAGATGTTTACAGGGTTTTTGGAAAGCTCCAACATATTCCTGAAATCTATGCATGCATAGATTATACACGTGCCTCTCGTAGCTTTGGCATGCCTGTTGCTAGGCTGGTATCTCTGATTACACCCAACTATAGCTGCCCCTGGCCCTTTGGAAGCCCTGGCACTAGCTTGGCCCAAGGCAGGAAGGATGATGAAACTCCAGTCCCTCCTGCTACTGCAAACACAGCTGGCAGATGTTTTCTGTACCACTTCTCACTACTGACCTTCCTTATACGATAGTACATTGACCTGTGCCTCATTGGGGTTCTGCCTAAAAGATGAGCTCGTTGCAGCCTCTCTAACTCAACAAAAATTCCATGGAAGGCTTTTCAGCATGTTTAATAGATGACAACGATTTCTACTGATGGGAAGTCATTATTGGTCCTCCAGATGCAATGTGGTGTTTTTATTTAGCCAGGCTCAGAGGCACACACCTGTAATCCCAGTGGCTGGGGAGGCTGAGGCAGGAGGATTGTGAGTTCAAAGCCAGCCTCAGCAACAGTGAGGTGCTAAGCAACTCAGTGAGACCCTGTACCGAAATAAAATACAAAATAGGGCTGGGAATGTGGGAATGTGGCTCAGTGACCAAGTGCCCCTGAGTTCAATCCCCAGTCCTCTCCCTGCGCACCCCCCTCCCCTGCCCGCCAAAAAAAAAAAAAAAAAAAAAAAAAGAATGTGGTGTTTTTAAGACTCATCTCACTTTCCCCAAATATTATTCCTTCCAGCCTCCTAAAATGAAATTCATTACAGAAATCTGGCACACAAGTGTTGATAAAAATGATGATGTTTGTATTTCTATTCTTCATGAGTCTAGGAAGGATAAATATGGTCATGAAAAGCCAAAGGAATACTGGCTTCCTATCCACACTGTGGAAACCATCATGTTTATTGTCATTTTTGTTGGGAAGAACTTGATACTGGAAACACCATTTTGAAACATGTCCTCCATCACCTCATGGTCACTCTGACTCAACCTCACCTAAACTCCAGAAAATACTCCATCTTCATACAAAGAAGGAAAACCATTATCTGGGACTGAAATTCTGAAAAACACCTGGTTTGACATGGATCAGTTGCCACCTCAAAGAACAGAGGTGTTGACCACAGGCCCTTTCCCTGACAACTCTCTAGCAAGGACCTAATTCCCCCATTCCCTCACGCCCCTAAACCACCCCAGGCTGAAAGCGGAAGACAGGTCTCAGTCTCTACTGGGCCCTCTCTGCAGGTTTGTCCTGATAAACCTGTGTTACTGGTGAGCCCCCTCTCCTCTCTCTTGAAGTGTGAACAATGTAGACAAGGGAGCTCTCATTTCTCTTGCTCTTTCATTAGTGGACAAACTGTCTTTAAATGCCTGGCACCTGTCAGCTGGTTAAAAGTGACTAACACAGCTGCTGGTCTGGACAGATGGAGCCGATCCCCGTCACTTAGGTGTTGGGAATGCTGGTCCTGACTTGCTTCAGTTTCCTTTCTGGGGGAGGGAATTTGTGCTTGGCACAGAGGAGGGCTTGGGACAATTGCAAGCAGAAGATTGGGGTGACTCCCCATTGCTGCACAAAAGATCAGACCAAGACAAAGTCTTAGTCTGATCCGAGGTCTTTGGGAAAGAGGTGATCTGTTAATCCCCAGTGTGAGTCAGTCTCCTTATCTGAAGAAATGCCTATTTCTACATGTATACCCTGATGGTCAGGCTACTCCCAACTTCATGTCTTGCTGACTCTCAATTATTTCACTTTCTCTCTGTCAAGTGCTAAATAGAGTCTCTAGAAACCTACAGGCTTTCTTATCAGACTGCCTTCTTTAGATTTTCACAAGATACCTTTTCTTCTGTATTTCCCCCTCATCCTGCACAGAAAAACCCAAAGTTCTATATCATTTAATTACAGTACACTTCCTCTTATCTCTCCTAGTTCGGGAAATCTGATTTTTTGCCTTCTTAATTGGGGACATCACTCAGAATTTTTTGCCTCCCATGCTCAATAGGGCAGCTTTCCTTGTTTCTTAGCTGCCTGCCTGATAGCCGTCTGAAATGTAAGCTACAGGAGCAAGTGCCCAAGCTGTTTGGAAGTCAGAAAGAAAAAAATGTCCCTTTTAAATACAAGTGGATGTGGAACATAACAGACTGTTTCCTCTTTTCTTACTCTGGGATTCTGCTCTTTCAGTAAGTTTCTTGTACTCTGTTCTGCTAAAGATGTACCATATACCATTATGGTAATTATGACCACATCACTTTTTATCTCAAAGCCTCTGTCTTTTTCTGGTGAATTTACCTTTAATCCTGCATGCTTAAATTAGTATATTTTGTCTGATTAGTCTTGTTTTGTCTAACTGGGTTTTTTTTTTTTTTCCTCCTGTGTATGCTTTTTCATGCTGACCTTATTCAGAGGCCAATCACTTAAGGGTTAACTCTCAAATACACTGGAAAAGGAAAAAAAGAGCTTCTCCTTTGGAAAATCCTAAGGAGGAAAATAAACAGTAGTGATGGTGGGAGTAGATATGCCTCTATGGAAGATGAGTGGCCCCCTGAACCTTTGATTTCAGCACCCACCACAGCTAACAGGCTCTACCCCTAACATTCCCAACTGCACAGGCCCACCCCATATCCGGGTAATACTGTAAAAATCTATGACTGGCTCTATTTTAATTTCTAAAAGGCTAAATCTGATAGATATTGTGTAATGACTTTTGCTCCCTACGTGTGGGACATAAGGTTTGTTTCAGAATATGAATTTAAGAAAGAGTCTGAAACTAGAAAAGAGATCCAGAACATTATAGGTATAAAAATATATTTTAGTATTGAAACTGAAGTTTTAAGATGATACCTGATTCACTGCGTCTGCTGGCAGGTGGGGTCTGCACAAGCTGCAGGCCGCTGAGAAGTGTTGCTGCTCTTAATGGCAGGCCATGCCCTCGGCCCACCATCAATTTCTTCTTCTTCTTTCAGGGTTATTGTCTAGTGAATTCAAAGAATGAAATCCATAGACAAGGATGAGTGAGTGTAAGGATTTATTGAAGAACAGAAGCAGAAACAAAACTCTTGCAATGCAAGAGGAGACCTGATAGCAGGTTTTCTCCATCTGTATGTGCGCTAGTCTATGGGTTTATAAAGCACTCGAATCACTGCTATTGATCCAAACTTATGCGATTTTTTTTACAATATATTTATTTATTTATTTATTTATTTATTTATTTATTAATGTAGTGCTGAGGATCGAACTCAGGGCCCTGCATGTGCTAAGCGAGCACTCTACTGCTGAGCCACAACCCCAGCCCCAAACTTACACTAATTAAGATTCAGAAATGTACTAATGCTGTTGGTCAACTCTTGAGTCCCAACTTCCATTCAGATCTGCCTCACTTCCATTTTCTCACCACAGGTCAGGAAGCAGGAGGTTGAGGTCATTCATTGGACAATCTATATTCACAGTTTTTGGGCTGCTGTGCTGTGTAGCTGCAGCAGACATCTGTTCCGTGCCTAGACCTGGCTGCCAAAGGGTGACAGGTCTGCACGCCTTGGTTTTTAACACCTCACGACTGCAACACCTGCATGATGGGCTCCATGTGGCCACAGGCCATGCCACCTGTGCTCCAAACCACCCACGCTGCCACTCCACTACTCTACCACTCCTCAGACACTCTTGGGAGGGACCCATAGACTGGCTGTGGGCCTCGCAGCCAGGGAGATGTGTCAGTATGGAAAATCAGAGGAAAAATAAATGTTTATGGATGAGAAAGTATGTTATATGATAAAGAAATATTTTGTGCTAAAGTCCAAGATGAAAAAGGACAAAGCTAAGGATATAAATAAGTTGTAGAATGTCTAAGTCGGTTGCAAAAGGTTTTTAGAAGGTGAATCTCAAAAAGTTCCTATATGTGGACTGGGGTTGTGGCTCAGTGGAAGAGCTCTTGCCTCTCATGTGTGAGGCACTGGGTTTGATCCTCAGCACCACATAAAAATAAATAAATAATGTAAAGGTGTTGTGTCCATCTACAACTAAATAATAATAATAATAATAATAATAATAATAAAACGTTCCTGTATGTGATCAAGTTGGCTATAATCAGCAGGAAATTATTCAAGGTTTTTTGTAAGGTTAACTTTTAATATTCTAATTCTCTATGTTTAGAAATAACAAGGTCTCCTTAAAATATTGATCTGCTCTTTATGTAATAGAGGTCCATTTTTAAAAGTAACCTTTGCTGCCTGGCCACTGTGGCTTATTTCAAAACTGACACTTTTTTCCCCTTTCTCTTTCTCTTCTCCCTCTCCACCTCCCTAACTTGAGAGGGAGAAAGCCAAACAGAACAGCCTGAATTAAGACAATAAGGCTTCACCTACAGGATGCTGAATGTGCAAAATCACAACATATCCACACTAAGGCACATTATAATAAAAATGCCCAACATAACAAAAAAAGGAGAGAATTTTAAAAGCCACAAGAGAAAGGAATCAGATTACATATAGGGGGAAAACCAAGTAGGATAACAGCATATTTTTCAATCCAGACCCTAAAAGCTAGAAGACCCTGGAACAACATATACCAAGCTCGTAAAGAAAATGGATGCCAACCAAAAATCTTGTATCTAGCAAAATTAAGCTTTAGGTTTCATGATGAAATAAAATCCTTCCATGATAAACAAAAGTTAAAAGAATTTATAGCTAGAAAACTGGCACTACAAAATATCCTTGGAAAAATATTCCATGAAGAGGAAACAAAAAACAACAATGCAAATCAGCAGAAGAAAGTAGTACCCTAAAGGAAAAACTAATCAAAGAAGAAAATCAAGTCAAGTTAAATGTCAAAAATAAATGAATATGGCTGGGAATACAAACTATGTCTTAATAATAACCCTGAATGTTAATGGCTTAAACTCACCAATCAAAAGACATAGACTAGCAGATTGGATTAAAAAAAGACCCAATAATATGCTGCCTCCAGGAGACCCATCTGATAGGAAAAGACATACACAGACTGAAGGTGAAAGGTTGGGAAAAACCATACCACTCATATGGACTGTGGAAGCAAGCAGGGGTTTCCATACTCATATCAAATAAAGTAGACTTCAAGCCAAAGTTAATCAAAAGGGATAAAGATGGAAATTACATACTGCTCAAGGGAACCATACACCAACAAGACATAACAATCATAAATATATATGTCCCAAACAATGGAGCAGCTATGTTCATCAAACAAACTCTTCTCAAGTTCAAGAATCAAATTGACCACAACACAATAATCTTAGGTGACTTTAACACACCTCTCTCACCACTGGATATATCTTCCAAACAAAAGTTGAATAAAGAAACTATAGATATCAATAATACAATTAATATCTTTGACTTAACTGACATATATAGAATATTTCAACCTACATCAAGTAGATACACTTTCTTTTAAGCAGCACATGAATCCTTCTCTAAATAGGCCATATAATATGCCACAAAGCAACTCTTAGCAAATACAAAAAAGTAGAGATACTACCCTGCATTTTATCATATCATAATGGAATAAAATTGGAAATTGATGACAAAATGAAAAATAAAAATTACTCCAACACCTGGAGACTAAACAATATGCTACTGAATGAACAATGGGTTGCAGAAGACATCAAGAAGGAGATTAAAAAATTCTTAGAGGTAAATGAGAACATAGACACAACATATCAAAATCTCTGGACACTATGAAAGCACTACTACTAGCAAAGTTTATTGCATAGAGTTCATTATTAAAAAAATAAAAAGTAAATAAATAAATGACCTAACATTACATCTCAAAGCCATAGGAGAAAAAAGAACAACAGCAAAAGCAGTAAAAGGCAAGAAATAATTAAAATTAGAACTGAAATCAATGAAATTGAGACAAAGAAACAATTGAAAAAATTGACAAAACAAAAAGTTGGTTCTTTGAAAAAATAAATAAAATTGACAAATGCTTAGCTATGCTAACAAAGAGAAGGAGAGAGAGAACTCAAATTACCAGCATACATGATGAAAAAGGCAATATCAAAACAGACACTACAGAATTACAGAGGATAATTAGAAATTATTTTGAAAACTTATATTCCAATAAAATAGAAGATATTGAAGGCATCAACAAATTTCTTAAGTCATACGATTTGCTCAGATTGAATCAGGATGATGTACACAATTTAAACAGACCAATATCAAGTGATGAAATAGAAGATGCCATCAAAAAACTACCAACCAAGAAAAGCCCAGGACTGAATGGATACACAGCCGAGTTCTACAAGACCTTTAAAGAAGAACCAATACCAATACTCTTCAATTTATTTTAGGAAGTAGAAAAAGAAGCAGTACTTCCAAACTCTATGAGGCCAAAATCACTCTGATTCCAAAACCAGGCATAGACGCAAAGACATATCAAAGAAAGAAAACTTCAGACCAATATCTCTAATGAACATAGATGCAAAAATTTTCAATAAACTTCTGGCAAATCGAATATAAAGACATATCAAAAAGACTGTACACCACAATCAAGTAGGATTCATCCAAGGGATGCAAGGTTGGTTCAAATACAGAAATCAATAAATGTAATTCATCACATCAATAGACTCAAAGATAAGAATCATATGACCATCTCAATAGATGCAGAAAAAGCATTTGACTAAATACAGCACCCCTTTATGTTCAAAACACTAGAAAAACTAGGGATAACAGGAACATATCTCAACATCATAAAGGTTATTGACACTAAGCCCCAGGCCAACATCATTCTAAATGGAATGCATTCCCTCTAAAAACTGGAACAAGACAGGGATGCCCTCTTTCACCACTTGGGTATATACCCAAAGGACTTAAAAACAGCATACTACAGGGACACAGCCACATCAATGTTTATAGAAACAGAATTCACAGTAGCTAAACTATGGAACCAATCTAGATGCCCTTCAGTAGATGAGTGGATAAAAAAAAGTGGCATATATACACAATGGAATATTACTCAGTAATAAATGAGAATAAAATCATGGCATTTGCAAGTAAATGGATGGAGTTCGGGAAAATAATAATGCTAAGTGAAGTTAGCCAATCCCCAAAAAACAAATGCTGAATGTTTTCTCTGATATAAGGTGACTGACTCATAGTGGGGTAGGGAGGAGAGCATGGGAGGAGTAGATGAACTCTAGATAGGTTAGAGGGGTGGGGGGAAGGGAGGGGACAGGGGGTTAGCAATGATGGTGGAATATGATGGACATCATTATCCAAAAAACATATATGAAGACACAAATTGGTGTCAACATTCTTTATGTAAACCAGAGAAATAAAAAATTGTGCTCTATATGTGTAATAAGAATTGTAGGACTGGGGTTGTGGCTCATTGGTAGAGTGCTTGCCTCACATATGTGAGGTACTAGGTTCAATTCCCATCAACAACTAAAAATATATTTTTTAAAAAGAATTGTAATGCATTCTGCTGTCATTCATTTTAAAAAATCAATAATAAAATGGAAACAATCCTCAAAAAAAAAAAAAAAAAGACAATAAGGCTTCACCTCCAGGATTGATAGGATATAATGCTGACTTCTAGTACTAATACTGACCCCAATTCAATGAATTGATAACTGTCAAATTGTAGACACTGAAGTTATAACCCATTATTACCACTAAGACTGCTGAAATTGGCCTGCTGGATGTTTAAAACTAAAAACGTAGAGACTCTAATCAAGGAAGTAAAAGGGCCAAGGGAAAAGTATCCAACATTTTATCTCTTGTTCCCTAAGGTTGGCTAGGATCCAGGGATTGATGAGACCCCTCTAAGGGCCCTGCAATGCAGATGAATCACTGAACCTCTTGATCAGGGGGATGGAAAGGACCCTAGAGAACAGGGAGCTAAACAGTGCACATTTTGCAAAGAGAAATGTCACCAGAAAGGGAAATGTCATCAGAAAGGGAAATGTCCCTGATACCTCCAAAGGAAACCACATATGGTCAGCATGACCCTGACTCACTATGGCAGGTGGCGTGACTGGTAGAAGAAGGCTAAAGGAGCCAGGAGTCTTCTCACATGTTCCCAAGAGTGAACTCTAATGAATCTCAATTGACCCTAAGAGTAAAGAAAAAGGTCAATTTTGACCAGTTTGGTCTTAAACACCTAGCAAGAGAGTATAACCAAAACACAATCCCACCTCCATGTTAAGAAAAAAGCAATGACTCTTTTAATGTAACTTGAAATGTACACTTGTGTCTGTCTTCCTGCAAGTAAATAAAACTGGGAAGTTAGAAAGGGTTATATAAGACACTGCCAGAGTCACAAATTTAGTCTAAGTCAATTTGAAACCAAAAAAATTTCTTAATCTCCTACAAATGTAAACTCAATCTGTTTTTCACTGGTATGATTATCTGGCTCTAATATTTGTCTCTTAGGTTGGCTTAAAAGGGAAATCAGACGACAGTCAGGCCTCAGTCAGGCTTGGGTGTCCAACTCCTATCCTTGGCAGGGACATCCTAATCCAATTCAAGGCCTCCATTCATTTTAATTCCCACCATAGCTCTCCACACTCCTCTGCTTTCTTTATCCTTTTATGCTGACCAGAAGCTTTTCCTTCCCCTCTAACATCCCTGTTAATGCTTCTCCCTGAGGTGTCACCACAGTGTGTAAGACACCTCCAAGCCTACAGTGACTACCCACCACACTCCTGTTAAAATTTCCTGTAACCGAGATCCTGGGGAAGCGAAATGGAGGGGTGTGTGTCTAACCTGATGGTCTGCAACCTGGCCTACAGCTGGAAGCTGGAGGAGTTGAAGGAGAGCATCCTGGCTGATAAATCACTGGCTACTAGAACTGACCAGGACAGCAGAACTGCATTGCATTGGGCATGTTCAGCCGGACATACTGAAATTGTTGAGTTCTTGCTGCAACTTGGAGTGCCAGTGAATGATAAAGATGATGCAGGCTGGTCTCCTCTTCATATTGCTGCTTCTGCTGGCCCGGATGAAATTGTAAAGGCGCTCCTGGGAAAAGGTGCACAAGTGAATGCCATCAATCCAAATGGCTGTACTTCCCTACATTATGCAGCTTCCAAAAACAGGCATGAGATTGCTGTCATGTTACTAGAAGGTGGAGCTAATCCAGATGCTAAGGATCATTATGAGTCTACAGCAAAGCACCGGGCAGCAGCCAAGAACACTTAGCCTGTGACGAGGAGAGAGTAGAAGAAGCAAAGCTGCTGGTGTCCCAAGGAGCAAGTATATACATTGAGAATAAGCAAGAAAAGACACCCCTGCAAGTGGCCAAAGGTGGCCTGAGTTTAATACTCAAGAGAATGGTCGAAGGTTAAGCAGCTTGGATATATTCTTTCTTTGTATGTTTTGTTGTCCCAGGGTTCCAGAACCTAAGGCACTTGTTCACAGAGTATCACACCTTCAAAATTGTGTAAATGTGTTGTATTGTTCCTGCTGAGGTACTTGTTCTAAGCTTACAACTTGCTTTTTAGGCATTTGAATAACTGTTGAGATTTTACTGTTGTCCTGTGTTATTCTGTATTAAATTTTCATTAATTCTCAGTAAGTGATTCTGTGGCTGTTGTGGGTCTTCATCACCCTCTAGTATACCTTCACTCATCTTCTGAAGCAGAAGAATCCCAATAGCAAACAGACCAGTTTTTCTGACAGATGTTTCTAGGTGGATTTGTATGTTCCTCTACAGAGTTGAAACACAACTTGTTTTTCAAGCTCACTCAGAAGCCTATGCCAAATATTTCTGTTTTTTCAACTGTGAGGGTTAATTTATTTTTGTTATAGGAAGAATACTGATATACTTTAATGGACCAAATTTTAAGTTGGTGGGTATATCCTAACTCTGTGTATCCATGCATCTTTCTGATAAGCTGTTTTCCTCCAAAACAATATGTATTGTGTTTAAAAAGGAAATGTTAAAGTATCTGTGTTGGTTCACCATGTATTGAAAATAGTATCAAGCTTGTTCAAGTGATATGTAACCAAAAGGTATTTTGATTTGTATTTCAGGAACTAAAAAAATAAAATATTGAAAGAATCTCCCCCCAAAAAAAAAAAATTTCCCGTAAGACCCTGCCCCCAGCTAAAGCAAGTTATCTCCTATCACCTCTCTGGCTGCCTCTACTATAATCAGGGAAACTTCTTCTTATGAGGAAATAATACGTAACATCCGTTGATCCACTAACTGGACTGGAACTCACCTAGCCCTTTTTCCCTTTATGATTCTCTGTATGGCTTTGCCATTGGGTCCTCCAGTTTTTCTCCTTTTTTACTGAGGACTATCAATGCCACTATTGATCAGAGGATCCAGAACAGTCTTCTTCTTGGCTCCATTAGAACTGTTCAGGATCAATGCCTTCAGGAGTTCTCAGCTGTCAGAAAGTAATTTAAGAGACGTGGCCTTTCAGCAGAAAGTAATTTAAGAGACATTGCCTTCCCTTCTCCCATCACCCCTTTAATATAAAAATAAAAATGCAGGAATTTTAGAAAGAACTTGACTCAGGTAGCACCATTTTGAAACATCATCTATCTTTGAATAAGAGTGACTTCACAGTGGTAGAGTGCTCACCTCGCACAAAGGAGGCACTGGGTTCGATCCTCAGCACCACATAAAAATAAAATAAAGGTATTGTGCCATCTACAATTAAAAAAAAAAGAGTAACCTCCCAGTCACACTGACTCAGCCTGACCTAAACCCTGGACAATTCCTTTATCACCATGCAATGAAAATAAATTATAATCTGGGACTGAAATTCTGAAAAACATCTAGTTCAACATGGAACAGTGACCATCTCAAAAAATGGAGGTGATGACGATAAGGCCCTTTTCCTGACAACCCCCTAGGGAGGGCCTAACACCAAAAATCCCTCCACTCCTTCATGTCCCTAAAACTACTCTAGGCTGTAAGGGAAAGTTGGGTGTCAGTCTCCACTGGGCTCCCTCTGCAGGTTTGTCTGAATTAACCTGTTACTGTTGAACTGCCTCTCCTCTTTCTCTATTTCTTTCATTTTGTTCTTTCCTTGCAATTTCTGTGCTGGTGGAACCTAACGGAGATTCACCTGCTAATACTGATGCTGCAAAAGAATGGAGGAATGATGGAAATGAAGAATTTAAAAAGAAAGTTGCCTGCTATGTAAGAAAAAGCCAAGAGACTGTTTTTGTGTGACATTGATTCAGCAGCTAGTTCACTTATTTCAGGATCTCCAATTCAGAAACATGGCACTGTTTTTCCCGCACTCTACCCACTGATTGCTGGATTTTTATTGTAACAAGTTGGCAGAACACTGGCTGGAATTGGGTTGCAATACAACGTGCCAGTTGTCAATGCTGACTGCAGCTGAACAAGTGCTCACCTACACATTTTGAATTCTAACAAACTGTTTTAACCTTCAGGAAGAATGGCAAAGATGTGTGCATAGCACAGCATGATCAGATAATATATAGTTAATGTATACCCACAAATACACATGCCTTCTTACAGTAGAATAAGAAATACAAATACACATGCCTTCTTACAGTAGAATAAGAATTGTGTAAATTCTATGCTGGGTGCAATGGCACATGCCTGTAATCTCAGCTGCTCGGGAGGCTAAGGCAGGAGGATGGTGAGTTCAAAGCCAACCTCAGCAACTTAGGGAGACCCTAAGCAACTCAGTGAGACCCTGTCTCTAAATAAAATACAAAAATAGGCTGGGGGTGTGGCTAAGTGGTTAGTTCAATCTCTAGTAAAAAAAAAAAAAAAGACAAAAAAAAGAATTATGTAAATTCTAAAAGATTTTATCTGGCTTTCTTTTTCTATTCATTGTTTCTTTTTCTTTCTTTTCTTTTTTTTTTTTTTTTCAGTTTCTTATCAGTTTAAAAAGACTCCTTAAAGTCTGGGGCTGTAGCTCAGTGGTAGAGTACTTGCCTGGCACGTGAGAGGTACTGGGTTTGATCCTCAGCACCACATAAAAATAAATAAATAAATAAATAAAATAAAGGTGTCCACATACAACTAAAAATATTAAAAAAAAAAAAAAAGGCTCCTTAAGCATGTCAGGTGAAAAGCAATTAGGATTAAAAGTTTCTGTTTATGGGCTGGGGTTGTGGCTCAGTGGTAGAGTGCTCACCTAGCAAGTGCGGAGCCCTGGGTTCGATTCTCAGCACCACATAAAAACAAATAAATAAAGATATTGTGTCCAACCACAACTAAAAAATAAATGTTAAAAAAGTTTCCATTTAATTTCTTTTAAACCATTGAGGCTTCATTAAACCCTTTCGTTTGCTAAATTTTTCTTATTTTTTTGACCCCACTTTTGCTTTTCTCTTCTATCTGCCAGAAAGTTCTCAGATGATTTAGCTCAAATGTTGAAATATTAATAAGCAGTTACTTGATTTTTAATTTGACTCCAGAGGAGTGGTCATCTCTAGGTGCTTTTCCTTTTACATATTCTAGTCGCACACATCTCTTGGATCGGATGTAGCAATAACATTTTCTGTCTGTTGAGACCTCTTGAACCTAGTCATTACCCCTGAGAACTTAAAACTTAAGAAAAGTTGGTTCTAAATTCAACTTACTGAAATTGATCCCCCAAAATACAGAATTCCACTTTGTTTTTATTTTCACCCTTCAGTTGACTAATGTTAATTTCAGATAAACAAAGTATGCATAGCTGCAGGCTTTCTACTTCTTGGCTTGTTATTAAGATTGCCATTTGTCCTCATATCCTTCTCTTTAGTCCTTCATATTTTCTTTGCCTCTATTCTTTGATACTAGAGAGTTTTCTCACCTGTTGTACAAAGCAATTGCAATGTGTGTGTGTACATATATATATATATTTTTTCTGACCTAAACAGAGCATTTAATCTGATGAGTCCAAAGCAATGTGTATTTTCATGTAATTTGATCTTAGAATTCTGTCACCTCATGTAGCAAGTTCTTCAATTAAGAAAAAAACATCTGTTCAATTGTTAGCTGACCTCTACACTAATCAACTAGAGATATCAGTGGTTGGACATGACAAACAAAAACAAAACAAAACAAACAAACAAACAAACAAAAAACCCAGACATTTTAGAATTGAGAAAAGTCACAGTAAACAGACAATAATAAAAAACAATAATAAGCACTAAAGAGTTGGAGAATCTGGTTTCCATAGTGACCACATTATATTATTTGAAGTGTCCAGGTTCAATAAAAATTTTTTGTATAATACTGAAATTAAGATTGGAGAATGTGGAGGAGATTGACCCTGGCCTCATATATGGAGGAGGAGGAGGAGAAGGAGGAGGAGGAGAAGGAGGAGGAGGAGAAGGAGGAGGAGGAGACTGATTCTAGCTCCAGGCATAAAGGGGGGACCGACAATGCTGTGGCCCTCCATCTACCAATGTGTGGCTCTCCTGGCCTGCTTCCTTCTAGATACAACAACCAGGACTGGGAAGACCATCACCAAGATTCCTGCAGGCCTAATTACACAAGAGGTAAGGTATTGGTAACTTGCAGGGACACTACAAGATTGTGGTGTAGAAACTATAATACCTCAGATCCACAATGCCAGAGAGAAAGACAAATGAGCAACAAGAAAAAACAAGGGAGGAAATTGCCCCAAACAAACCAAGATGATACAATAATGGAATCCATTGACAACACAGTAGATGAAATGTCAGAGAAGGAGTTCAGAATGTACTTAATTAAAATGATCTGTGAAGCACAGAATAATATGAGAGCAATTACAAGCAACAATTGGTCACTCCAATAGAAAGATAAGAGGGAAATACAGGTAGCAAAGGATTACCTCAAGAAAGAGAGAGAGACTCTGGGAAAAAAACAAACAGAAATCTTTGAAATGAAGAAAACAATAAACCAAATGAAAAATTCAATAAAAATCAGTATCAATAGACTAGATCACTTGGAAGACAAATGAAGACAAAATGTATAATCTTGAAAATGAAGTTGACCACACAATGAAGATGGTAAGAAACCATGAACAGAACATCTAAGAATTATGGGATAACGTGAAAAGATCAAATCTAAGAATTATCAGGATAGAGGAAGGCACTGAGATACAAACCAAAGGAATGCACAATCTCTTCAATGAAATAATATCAGAAAATTTCCCAAACACGAAGAGTGAATTGGAAAATAAAATATAAGAGGCTTACAGGATGCCAAATATACAAAACAGACTCACACCAAGGCACATTATAATGAAAGTGCCTAGCATATAGAATAAGGATAGAATTTTAAAAGCCATAAGAGAAAAGTTTCAGATTACATACAGGGCCAAACCAATTTGGATCTCAGCAGATTTCTCAATCCAGACAAAAGCTAGGAGATCCTGGAACAACATATACCAAGCTCTGAAAGAAAATGGATGCCAACCAAGATTCTTATATCCAGAAAATTAAGCTTCAGATTTAATGATGAAATAAAGCCTTCCATGATAAACAAAAGTTAAAAGAATTTACAGCAAGAAAGCCTACACTATAGAATATTCTGGGCAAAATATTCCATGAGGAGGAAATGAAAAACAACAATGAAAATCAGCAACGGGAGGAACTACACTAAAGGAAAAGCCAATTAAAGGAGAAACAAAGTAAGTTAAAAACTAAAACTAAACCAAATTAACCGGGAATACAAACCATATTTCAATAATAACCCTGAATGTTATTGGCCTAAAATCATCAATTAAAAGACATAGACTGGGATGGGGATATGGCTCAAGCGGTAGAGCGCTCGCCCGGCATGCGTGCGGCCCAGGTTTGATCCTCAGCACCACATACAAACAAAGATGTTGTGTCCGCTGAGAACTAAAAAAATAAATATTTTTAAAAAAGACATAGACTAGCATATTGGATTTAAACAAAAAACAAAAAAGACCCAACAACATGCAGCCTTCAAGAGACTCATCTCATAGGAAAAGACATCCACAGACTGAAGGTGAAAGGATAGGAAAAAAACATACCACTCACATGGGCCATACAAACAAGCAGGGGTTTCCATCCTCATATCAGATAAAGTGGACTTCAAACCAAAGTTAGTCAGAAGAGATAAAGAAGGTCATTTCACACTGCTTAAGAGGATCATACATCAACAAGAAATAATAATCATAAATATCTATGCCCCAAACAACGGAACATCCACGTATATCAAACAAACTCTTATGAATTTTAAGAATCAAATAGTCCACAACACAATAATACTGGGTGACTTTAACATACCTCTCTTACCATTGGACAGATATTTCAAACAAAAACTAGATAAAGAAACAGTAGAACTCAATAATATAATCAATAATTTAGACTTAACAGACCTATACAAAATATTTCATCCATCAACAAGTGAATACATGTTTTTCTCAGAAGCACGTGGATCCTTTTCTAAATTAGACCATATGTTATGCCACAAAGCAAGTCTTAGCAAATACAAAAACACAGAGATTCTACCCTGCATTCTATCAGACCATAATGGAATGAAGTTAGAAATCAATGATAAAATTAAATTGTTTAGTCTGGAGACTAAACAATATGCTACTGAATGACCCATGGATAACAGAAGATAACAAGGAGGAGATTAAAAAAAATTCTTAGAGGTAAATGTGAACTCTGATACAACATATCAAAATCTCTGGGACATTATGAAGGCTATGTTAAGAGGAAATTTCAGCACATTGAGCTTATTAACTAAAAGAATAAAAAGTCAACAAATAAATGACCTGACATTACATCTCAAAGTCCTAGAAAAAGAAGAACAAAACAACACCAAAAGTAGTAGAAGACAGGAAATAATTAATGTAAAGGCTGAAATCAATGAAATTAAAACAAAAGAAATAATTGAAAAAATTGACAAAACAAAAAGTTGGTTCTTTGAAAAAATAAATAAAATTAATAAACCCTTAGCCATCCTAATGAAAAGAAGGATAGAAAATTTCAAATTACTAAAATTCATGATGAAAAAGGAACTATCACAACAGACAATATTGAAACACAGAAGATAATTAGAAATTATTTTGAAAATTTATACTCCAATAAAATAGAAAATCCTGAAGACACTGACAAATTTCTAGAGGCATATGATCTGCCCAAACTGAATCAGGAGGATATACATAATTTAAACAGATCAGTTTCAGGCAAGAAAATAGAAGACACTATCAAAAGCTTACCAACCAAGAAAAGCCTGGCACCAGATGGATTCTCAGCTGAGTTTTACAAGATCTTCAAAGAAGAATTAATACCAAAATGCCTTAAATTATTCCATGAAATAGAAAAGGAGAAAACTCTATTAAACTTATTCTGTGAGGCTAGTATCACTCTGATTCCAAAACCAAACAAAGACTCATCAAAGAAAGAAAACTTCAGACCAATATACCTGATGAACATAGATGCAAAATTTCTGGCAAATCACATACAAAAACATATTTAAAAAATAGTGCATCACAATCAAGTGGGGTTCATCCCAGGGATGCAACTTTGGTTCAACATACAGAAATCAATAAAAATGTAATTCATCACATCAATAAACTAAAACACAAGAATCATAGGATTATATCAATAGATGCTGAGAAAGCATTTGACAAAATACAGCACCTCTTCATGTTCAAAACACTAGAAAAACTGGGGATAGTAGGAACATACCTCAACGCTGTAAAAGCTATCTATGCTAAGCCCAATGCCAACATCATTCTAAATGGAGAAAAACTGAAAGCATTCACTCTAAATTGGAACAAAACAAGGATGCCCTCTTTCACCATTTCTATTCAACACAGTCCTTGAAACTCTATCTAGAGAAATCAGAGAGATGAAAGAAATTAAAGGGATATGCATAGGAAAAGAAGTACTTAAACTATAACTGACATAATTCTATATTTAGAAGATACAAAAAATTCCACCAGAAAACTTCTAGAACTAATAAATGAATTAAAAAAAGTAGCAGGATATAAAATCAATACTCACAAATCAAATGCATTTCTATACATTAACTATGAATCCTCTGCAAGAAAAATTAGGAAAACCACCCCATCACAATAGCCTCAAAAAATAAAATAAAATAAATATATATATATATAGAGAGAGAGAGAGAGAGAAAGAGAGAGAGATGTGTGTGAAAGACCTGTACAATAAAAACTACAGAATACTAAAGAAAGAAATTGAAGAAAACCTCACAAGATGGAAAGGTCTCCCTTGCTCTTGGATAAGCAGATTAATATAGTCAAAATCACCATACTGTTATACAGATTTAATGCAATTCCTATAAAAATCTCAATGACATTCTTCACAGAACTAGAAAAAGCAATCATGAAATTCACTTGGAAAAATAAGAGACCCAGAATAGCCAAGGCAGTCTTTTGCAAGAAGAGTGAAGCAGGAGACATCACAATACCAGACCTTAAACTATATTACAGAGCAATTGTAATAAAAACAGCATGGTATTGGCACCAAAATAAAAATGTGGACCAATGGTACAGAATAGAAGACACAGAGACAAAGCCACATAAACATGGTTATCTCCTAGATAAAAGCACCAAAAAAATATATTGGAGAAAAGATAGCCTCTTCAACAAATGGTACTGGGAAAACTGGAAATCCATATGTAGCAGAATGAAACTGAACCTCTATCTTTCACCCTGCACAAAAATCAACTCAAAGTGGATCAAAGACTTAAAAACACTAGAACAAAGACCTGGTGCCTAATAGAAGAAAAATTAGGCCCAAATCTTCATCATGGTGGCTTAGGACCTGACTTCCTGAACAAGACTCCTAAAACACAAGAAGTAAAATCAATAATCAATAAATGGGATGGGTTCAAACTTAAAAGCTTCTTCTTAGCAGAGGAAACAATCAATAATGTGATGAGAGTTCCTACAGAATGGGAAAAAAATCTTTACCATATGCACCTCAGACAGAGCACTAATCTCCAGGATATATAAAGAACTCAAAAAACTTAACACCAAAAAAACAAATAACCCAATCAATAAATGGGCTAAGGAACTGAACAGACACTTTACAGAAGAAGAAATACAATTGATCACCAAACATATGAAAAAATGTTCATCATCTCTAGCAATTAGAGAAATGCCAATCAAAGCTAAGATTTCATCTCACTCTAGTCAGAATGAAAATTATCAAGAATACAAGCAATAATAAGTGTTGGCAAGGATATGGGGGGAAAGGTACACTCATGCATTGTTGGTGGAACTGCAAATTGGTCCAACCTCTATGGAAAGCAGTATGGAGATACCTCAGAAAACTTGGAATGAATCCACCATTTGGCCCAGTTATCCCAAAGGATTTAAAATCAGCATACTACAGTGACGCAGCCACATCCATGTTTATAGCATCTCAGTTCACAATAGCTAAACTATTTATGGAACCAAACTAGATGCCCTTCAACAGATGAATGGATAAAGAAATGGAATATTACACAACAGAATATTACTCAGCCTTAAAGAAGAATGAAATTATGGCATTTGTAGGTAAATGGATGGAACTAGAGACTATCATGCTAAGTGCAATAAGCCAACCCTAAAAAACCAAAAGCCAAATGTTTTCTCTGATAAGTGGATGCTGATCCATAGTGGGGCAAGAGGATAGGGAAGAACGAAGGAACTCTGTTTTGTGTAGAGGGGAGTAAGGGGAGGGGTGGGGCTGTGAGGATGGGAAGGACGGTAGAAAGAGATGGACATTATTACCTTGTATACATGTATGATTACACTACTGGAGTGATTGTACATGTACAATCATGTACAGCCAGAGGAATGAGAAGTTGTGCTCCATTGGTAAACTATATGTCAAAATGCATTCTACTGTAAAATAATAATAATAATAATAATGATAATAATAATAATTGGAGAATTGGTCATCTTGGGCTACTAGGACAACATACCATAAGCTGGATGGCTCATAAAACAGAAACTTAATTTATCACATTTCTAGAGGCTGGAAGTCTGAGATCAGGGTGCCAGAGTAATTAGTTTGGGTGAGGGCCCTCTTTTTGGCTTCAAAATGCCTATTTCAGAGAGAAAGAAAGAGAGAGAGAGAGGGGGGGGGGGGAGGTACATAATTCTTTGGATTAGCATTCTCCCTTATTACTTCGTTTAACCTAATCACCTCCTAAATACCATATTTCCAGATAATCAAATTGGGGATTAGGGATTCAACATATAAAACTGTGTGTGTGGCTATGCAACAATTCAGTCCATAGCAGATGGTATTAACCTGAACTAGATAGTAATAAATTAAAATGTCAATAGTAGGTCTGGGGTTGTGGCTCAGCAATAGTGCACTTGCCTTGCCTGAGTAAGGCACTGGCTTGATTCTCAACACCACATATAAATAAATAAAATAAATGTCTATCAACAACCAAAAAAAAAAAAAAATCAATTGTAATCCTCAGGTCAACCAATAAAAAAAAAAAACTAAACACATGTAGTAAAATGGCTGAAGAACATGTCCATCTAAATTCTAAGAAGCAGTTTAGCTTCAAAGACACAAATAGGTTGAAATTTAAAAAGTGTCAAAAGGTATACCATGCAAATAGCAGTCAAAGTCAAGTGACTATAATATCAAATGTAACAGATTTCAAGATAAAAAATCATTACTAGGTACAAAGATGGACTTTTATAATGATAAAAGGGAATCCACCCAGAAGATTGAACAATACAAATGTACATGCACCTAACAAAATAACCCTAAATTACATGAAGTAGAAACTATCAGAGTTGAAGAGAAAAATAATTCAGCAATGATAATTGAAAACTTTGATAGTTCATCTTCAACAATGGGTGAAACAACTGGACAGAAGGTCAACAAGGAAATAGAAGACTTGAAAAACAACATAAACAAACTAAAAGACATCCATAGGATCGTGAGAATGGCTCCTGGTAGAGCACTTGCCTAACACATACAAGGTCCTGTCCCACTACCACAAAAAAAAGTTTTTAAAAAGATATCTATAGACAGCTCTTCCCAACAATGGAAAATACACATTTTGCTGAAGTACACCTGGAACTTTTTTTTTTTTTTAATTTTTTTGGTGATGCTGGGGATTGAACCCAGGGCCTTGTGTCTGTGAGGCAAGCATTCTACCAACTGAGCTATATCCCCAGCTCTCCACATGGAACATTTTTGAGGCTAGACTAGATATTAAGCCATAAAACAAGACTTGAAAAAATATTTTAAAATATTGTTTTTAGTTGTTGATAGGCCGCTATTTTATTTACTTACATGCAGTGCTGAGAATCAAACCCAGTGCCTTACTTAGGCCAGGCAAGTGCCCTACCACTGAGCCCCAGCCCCAGCCCCAAGCCTCAAATTTTAAAAGATTGAAATCATACAAACTATATTCTCCAACCACAATGGGATGAAATTAGAAATCAATGAAAATGGGAAAGTTGGGAGATTTGTAAGTATGTGGAAATTAAACAACATACTCCTAAATAACTGATGGGTCAAGAAATAAATCACAAGGGAAATTAGAAAATGCTTTGAGATGAATAAAAATGAAAATACAACATTATGGGAAACACTGAAAGCTGTGCTTAGAAGGAAATTTATAGTTACTCATGTCTATATTTAAAAAGAAGAAATATGATTCAGAAATTTATAGCTATTTATGTCTGTATTTCAAAAGAAGAAATATGAACTAAAAATTCCACTTCTGGGACACGTTCAGTCCATAGCAATGTGGCCCATAATAGATGAAGTAAACGAAAGTAGTTGGTAGATTTTGAGAGGAGTGTGTGTGTGTGTGTGTGTGTGTGTGTGTGTGTGTTGCTTGCAGAAGAGATCACCCACGTGTTATGGCTCAGATAAATTATGGACAAATTGCTCATTAATCTGTCAATCATGTTAAAACAAATTAATAAGCTGATTCTAAAATTCATATTGAAATGCAAAGGACTTAAAGTGATTTTGCCACAATTTGAAAAAGAACAAAGTTGGAGACCTAATGCTACCTAATTTCAAGTCTTATATAGTTACAGTAATCAAGGTTATGTGGCATATTGTTAGACAAATAAATCAGTGGAACAGAAATAAACATATATGAATAACTGATATTTTATAAAGATGTGAATACACAAATGATGCTGTAAAAGTTAGATGTCGGGTGGCGATGTGGCTCAAGCGGTAGCGCACTCGCCTGGCATACGCGGGGCACTGGGTTCGATCCTCAGCACCACATTAAAAAAAATAAAAATAAAGATGTTGTGTCCACTGAGAACTAAAAAATAAATATTAAAAAAAGTTAGATGTTCATAGCAAGAAAAGAAAGAATGAAAGGAAGGAAGGAAAAAGCAAACAAATGAGAGAACTTCAATCTATACCTCACATTATACACAAAATTTAACTCAAAATTGTTCATAGACCTTAAAGTAAAACCTAAAACTATAAAACTTTAGAAGAAAAAGTTTTGTGACCTTGAGTTAAACAAAGATGGATTAGATAAAATATCAAAGCATAATTCATGAAAGAAAAAATAGATACATTTGAATTCATCAAAATTAGAAAATTCTACTCTGTTAAAATAGCTCAGAGCTGGAATGTCTCCCCTTAAAGACTCCTGTGTTAAAGGCCTGATCATCAGCCTGTGGTGCTGTTGGGAGATGGAGATGGGACCTAGTGGAAGGTCATTGTGGACACAGTGGAAGGTCATTGTGGACCTCCTGGATGCCATAGATGTGCAGCTGTCTCTACCACATACTCCCACCAGGGTGTGCTGCTCTGCTATAGGACCAACAGACCAAGGACTGAACCCGTTAAAATCATGAGCCAAAATAAACATTTCTTTTCTAGAAGTTGAGTTTCTCAGGTGTTGTGAGGGTTTTTTTTTTTCCTGTGTGTGTGTGTGTGTGTTGTTGTTGTTGTTTTAAATTTATTTATTGCAGTACAGGGCATTGAACCAGGGGTGTTTACCACTGAGCTACTACTTCCTTTTTTTGGGGGGTGGGGGGTGTCACTGGAGATGGAACCCAGGTGCATTTACCATTGATGTATACCTCTAGGCTTTTTAAAATTTTTTTATCTGAGATGAGACAGGGTCTGGCTAAGGTGCTGAGGCTGGACTTGAACTTGGGATCCTCCTGCCTCAGCCTGCCAAGTTTACAGGTGTGTGTTTCACCACATCTGGCTACTTCCTTTTTTTTTTTTTTTTTTTTTTTTTTGAGATAGAGTCTTGCTAAGTTGCCGAGGCTGGCCTCGAACTTGCCATCCTCCTGCCTCCATGTCCCAAGTAGGTGGGATTACATGTGTATGCCATCGTACTTGGTGAGTTTCTGAAGCGGCTGACTTACATGTGCTTTTTGAAGTCAGTGTTGAAAGAATGAAGACAAGCTACAGAATGGGGGAAAAGATTTAAAATCATATATTTGATGTAGGACTTGTATCCAGAATATATAGATAACTCTACAAAGTCAGTTATAACAAAATAAACAACACAATATTTTTAATGAGAAAAAGATTTTAATAGACATGTCATCCTTGACCACCCATGATAGTTAGCTAGCCAATAAAGCATATGGAAAGTTGTTCAATATCAGTAGCAAACAGGAAATTGCACATTAAAAGGCTGATCACAGTGAGTACTGGAGACTATGCGGAGGAACTGGAATTCTCCTATTCTGCTACTAGGAATGTAAAATGATGCAAACCAGTTTGGCAGTTTCTTAAAGAGATGAATGAACATACACTTATCATGTGGCCCAACTATTCCACAATAGATATTTACCCCAAAGAAAAGGAAATACACATTTTTACAGAGTCTTGTTCATAAACATTTTAAAAAAATTTTTTTAGTTGTACTTGAATATTTATTTATTTTTATGTGGTGCTGAGGATTGAACATAGAGCCTCACACTTGCTCGATGAGTGCTCTACTGCTGAGCCAAAACTCCAGTTCCTTGTTCATAAGTATTTATAGCAGTTTTATTTGTAATAGCTAATAACTGGAAATAATCAAAATGTCTATCAACAATGAGTGGATTTGACTAGATTAACAAATAATGGTATATCCATAAATGGGACACAACTCAACAATAAAAAAAATAAATACATATAATGACATGAACAAATCTCAAAATAATTATGTTAGGTAAAATAAGTCAGACAAAAAATGCATATTGTATGTTTCCATTTGTAAAATATTCTAGAAATGCAAACTAGATTGTAGAGATAAGAATCAGATCTTGGTTGTCTAGGGAGAGAATTGGAGAAGGGAAAAGAAGGGCAGATAACGAATGGGAAAAAGAAAAATTTGGAGGGGAATCATAGATATGTTCACTATCTTGATTGTGGTGATGAATTAACAAGTGTATATGTACAAGGGGGCTGGGATGTGGTAGTGCGCTTGCCTGGCATGCGTGGGGCCTGGGTTCGATCCTCAGCACCACATACAAACAAAGATGTTGTGTCCGCCGAAAACTAAAAAAAAATAAATATTAAAAAAGTGTATACGTACATATCAAAACATCAAATTGCACATATTATGTATGTGTAGTTTATTATGTGTCAAATTATACATCACTTTCTAAATTTTTTATTTGTTCTAATTAGTTATACATGACAGTAGACTGCATTTTGACACATTGTACACAAATGAAGCACAACTTCTCCTTCCTCTGGCTGTACATGGTGCAGATTCACACCAATAGTGTAATCATACATGTATATAGGGTAATAATGTCTGTCTCATTCTATCGCCCTTCCCCTCCCCACAGCCCCACCCTCCCCTCACTCCCCTCTGCTCAATCCAAAGTTCCTTCCTAACTGCTCCCCCGCCCCCTCTATGAATCAGCATCCACTTATCAGAGAAAACATTCAGCCTTTTTTTTGGAATTGGCCTATTTTATTTAGCATGATGTTCTCTAGTTCCATATGTTTACTAAACATCATACTTCTAAAAAGAGATAAAAAATGATAAAGAGTAGAAAGTTATCTGGGTGTGGTGGTGAATGCCTGTAATACCAATTACTTAGTAGGCTGAGGCAGGAGGATGGCAAATTTGAGGCCAGCCTCAGAAACTTTGTGAGATCCTGTCATAAACTAAACTAAACTAAAAGGCTAGTGATCTAGGTCAGTAGTAGAGCACTTGCCTAGGATGTGGGAGACCTTGAATCCAATCCCTAGTAATTAACACACACACAAACACACCCCCCCTAAACAAAAGAGTAGAATAGTTGTGGGGCCAGTAGAGGGTTTATTGAAATCAGAGCAGGGGAAGAGGTGAAGATCTGCTGGTGGGATGGGTGAAATCAAGACTTTAGCAATGGAGCACTTTTTGGTAATGTTAATAACTAGAATATAACTACAAAAGGGTGACTAGGTGGAGTGGAGAAAGAAGGTTGTGTTAAGGTAGGGAAACTATTGGCTCATTCTTTCAACAGAGGTCCTAATATATGTACATGTTTATTTTTGTTTTTATTTTTTTTAGTTGTTGATGAACCTTTTTAATATTTTATTTATATGAGTGCTGAGAATTGAACCCAGTATCTCATAAGAATTGAACCCAGTATCTCACACATGCTAGGCAAGTGCTCTTCCACTTACCTACAACCTCAGCGCCATACGCACGTATTTTGAAAGAAGGCAATTTCCTTAGTGCCCTGCCCAAGTGGATTACTTTTTATTTATTTAATTTATTTTTTTAATTTTTAGTGTTGATAGACCTTTATTTTATTCACTTATTTATATGCAGTGCTAAGAATTGAACCCAGTGACTCATACATGTGAGGCAAGCACTCTACCACTGAGTCACAACCCCAGCCCCCAAAGTAGATTACTATTTGATGCAGCAATACCATTTCTTAGAATTTACCTCAAGGAAATAAACTAGTACCAATAATTTTGTACAAATGCTTATTATCAAAGATTTATATTATTAAAAAATGGAGGGCTGTTGGATGTAGCTCAATTTGTAGAGTGCTTGCCTAGTATGCACAAGGCTGTGGGTTCAATCTCCAGCAACACACACACACAAACACACACACACACACACACACACACACCCCACACACAAGGAATGTGACTAAATGTTAAATGAGAGGGGATTGGCTAACTAAATAATAATATATCTATTCCTTTGAATACTATGCAGTCATTAAGAATGGAAAGAAAAGAATTGGGGATGTAGCTCAGTGGTAGAGTGCTTGCACTGGGAGAGAAAAAAGGTAAATGTAGAAGTTTAATGATTTGTAAAGCAAGGCATGTGGGGGTTAAGTATATGGACCCTCCCACATTTGTGATCCTGTCCAAGTCATGTAACTTTTCTAGGATTTAGCTTTTACAAATGACTACATGGATTAACTCAGGGTTAGGCACCTCCTGAAAACTATTCATCATGGAGTAGCTCAGAGCAGAGCACAGCCTGCTGTCCATACACAAGGAGGTGTTAGGTACATTAACCCAGTTAACATGCAAAACACTTTAGGGCTTAACATTATTAAGTACCATATTAAGAATTATCTAGTATTATCATATTTCTTATACCTTAAGTGAAAAATAGTTTATAAAACAGTATATACTACACAAGTCCATTTTTATAAGGAAATTATATTTATATTTACATTTGGAAAAATCTAGAATGATATATTTCCAAGACATCTTTGGCTGATGGAATCATGAATAACATTTTTTTTTCTTCATGTATTTAACATCTGCATTACTTTCACATTCAGAAAAAAAAAACACCTATTTTTATTTAATTAATTATTTTATTTGGTATTGGGGATTGAACCCAGAGGTGCTTTACCACCAAGCCATATCCCCAGTGCTTTCTATTTTTTTCTTTTGAAACAGGGTCTCATAAGTTACTTAGGGTCCCACTAAGTTACTTAGGGCCTCACTAAATTTCTGAGGCTGGCCTAGAATTAATTTATGATCCTCCTGCCTCAGCATCCTGAGTTGCTGGGATTGCAGGAATATGTCACCATACCCAGCAAAAAAACAAAAAAAAAAAAACAAAAAAAACACTTTTATTTTTAAATGAATACTTATATAATAGTTTTTACTTAATAATTATCATATAATCTTATTAATCACTATATAATACTTATATGGTAAATGATAAAAGAATAATATTGGCATATTCCTATAGTCCTAGTTACTCTGAAGTCTGAGGGAGGAATCTCAAGTTCAAGCCCAGCCCAGGAAACTTAGCAACAACGTGTCTCAACACCACCTCACAAAAGTCTTGGGTGTGAAATGCTGGGAGCCATCAGCCAAGTAGGTGTGACAAATTCCTTGCCAGCTTACTCCCATGCTGTCTAGTGGAAGGACTTCTGAAAGGTGACCTTGCTCAAGGACCAGGGCAGGATCCGTGTTTAGGGTGTTCCCCCTTTAGAATAGGGCAGTTTAGCATAATAGGAGAGTAGGGTGTTTCCCCTTTAGAATAGGGCGGTTTAGTAATAGGAGATTAGGGTGTTCCTCTTTTGGAATAGGGCGTATCCTGCTGCTGAGTTCCTCTTGAGTGCTTAGGGTCAAACAGTATATTTTGGGAGAGAGAAGCCCATGCGGAGTGGATTTGGGAGAGAGTGGATTAGGGCAGAGTGGAGATTTGGGAAGAGACCGTGGATTCCCCCAGAACGTGTTTGTAGACGGCCGGTGTGAGTTCGGGAATAAAGAATTGCTGTTTGAATCTACAAGCTGTGTGGAGACTCGTGATTTGTGCCCAGCCGAGAGACTGCGGCAGTGAAATATGATATATCAAGAACTATGTAATGTTTTGAACAACCAACAATTAAAAAAAAAAAAAAGCTTGGGGATGTAGTTCGGTGGTATAGCATTCCTGGGTTCAATCCCTAGTACAACAACAACAAAAATTACATGAATATAAGCCAGAGATAATATTGTTTAAAAACTGAAAATAAGCAATTTATTAGGAATTGTGGGAAGGGGACAGTTTCCTTATTTGGATTTCTTCATGCTGGGGCAGAGTTAAAATGGGAAGGAATACATTTTCACTTTTTAAACTTAGTGCCCAGCTACCTTAGCAACCCAGCCTACAATGCTGGAAACACAGGAGCTTAGGCTGAGTAAATTGTTGTAAATGCATCTGATTCTTCCAAGAAATCAAGGCAGTAATAACAACCACTATTTTAGCAATTAAGGTCGTTGAGTGCTTACTCAGACCTGTTAAGTGTGTTAAGTCCGTTGTTTCATCTACTCTTCATAAACATTCTGTTATTATTATTATCATTCTCATTTTACACTCTTGACAAGCATCAGAAACCTGCCCAACCAAGGTTCCCCAGTGAGCAAGGTGTTGGGACGATGTGCCTCGGGACTGCTACGGTGCTGACTTCCTGAGTCCAGGCTGCTTCCCATTGCTCCATCATTTTCGCCTCCAATGCTCTCGTACCTGGGGAGATGTTAAGAACCCAGAGCAGGGCCCAGAGAGCCCTGAGTCCGTGCCTAGAGCCAACTTTACCTACCATCTTAAGGAGAACGAATTGCTGCATAGCTGCGTCCCCACAGGCAGATCAGGAGACCACAGCGAGGCCAGAACCCGGACAGCGAGGAGGACAGGGAGGACGCTGCTCACTAGCGTCTGGAGGGGATGGCTGCTGAAAATCAGGTTCCAGAGCCCGGTCCGGAGGCGCTTTCTGCATAGACACGGTGGCTTAGCTTTTACTGGTGGCCGTCAGGTTCCCCCAAAGCATTGCTGACTGCTGAGTGGACCTGGCTGGCCAAAGTGGCTGAGGCTTGGGTGAGGGTTGTTGGGGAGGAATTATTACAAAGCTCAGTGTAAGGGATTCATGTGTGACCATGGTTATGGGTTGAGTGAAGCCATCAGAATGCAAAGACATCACAAAGCAGAGATTTGAGCAAAGAGATGGGGAGAAAGATTGAAGTGGAATAATGGAAGATTATAATCTGCAGACATTCTAGGAAGTCAGAGAAATAAGGAGGCCACACAAAGTTGTGCGGTGGTCGTTGATCTTCAAGTGAATCCGGCTCAGAAGCTGTTTGGCAGGGACACACCGGGATTCCAGAGCTTCCTAGGGACGTGCCTGCGTCTTGATGGCTATCGCAGGATATGAGCCTGGAGTTTGTGTCGCGCGGGAGGTCTGCCCCCAGCGTCTCTTGGGCTACTTAGGTATAACCTGCACGCTCTGGATCCTCCCTTAAAGACCTAGTCGGTAGCCTTTGGGGGTAGTATTCGGGGGCCCTATTATGTCTCTACACGGTTCCTGCACTCAGATCAGTAAATGTGGAACCCTGAGTGGAGGTGGGCCTGACCTCTACCCGTTCCCTTTCCGGGAAAATTAGCACATCATCGCGTTCCTCCAAAACTGATTCCTTGCCACAATATTGAAGCTGTCCCTGGAACCGCAGAGATGTGAATTTACTCTTTGTTGAAAACTTAGTAAATCCCTATTAGATCTCTCCAGTCTTTCCCCAAAGTCCCTGATTGGCTACCAGCAGCCTCATTTCTTCTCCCATCCCCCTGGCTTCTCACATCTCTTTTAAAGGCCTTGAGCAATTTGGTCCAGACTCCAGGGAGTGCTGGGGGGTAGGAATTAGCGGGGAGGGTTATCACTTCTCCTTGACGCAATCCAGCAGCCTACTAATTGAAAATGAATTTCCCTGGAGGGGTAGGAGGGGGAAGGGTATATTCTATACTTACGGAAAAAAAAAACAAAAACGTTTCCCCATTTTATTACAACTTTTTTAAAAAAGAGTAGTCTAGCAGGAGACTGTGTTTTGCAGTGAGAGTTTGAAATCTGGGTTGAAATCTGTTTTTGCATTGACTATGGGTAAATTACCGATTATCTCTAAGATTCTGTCTTCTCATCTGTAAAATGGAGGTGAAATACCCACTTTTATAAGTGGTGGTGAGGATGAATAAGATCATTTATGTAAAGAGCTTGGAGCATAATAACTGCTCAATAAGATCTAGCAGAAGCGTTAGGGATGTAGCTCAGTGGTAGAGGGCTTGACTTGAATGTGCAAGGTTTTGGGTTCAATCCCCCAATGCTTGGGGGGGAAAAGCTAAGCTTCTTAGCAGAAGTCTTCCATAAAGTTCTCTTATCACTAAAGTCTGCAGGAAGGAACTCAAGGAGCCCCCAAAGCCAGGATGGGTTATGAATGGCCTTTATATGGCCTCCTTATTTCTCTGACTTCCTAGAATGTCTGCAGATTATAATCTTTCATTATTCCACTTCAATCTTTCTCCCCATCTCTTTGCTCAAATCTCTGCTTTGTGATGTCTTTGCATTTTGATGGCTTCACTCAACCCATAACCATGGTCATACATGAATCATGGGTACTGTTAGGCATCACGGGACTTCCTCTTCAAGGAAGGAACCTGACAAATGAAAGCCCTAGATGCTCATTTGCAAGGGGGTCTGGGGCTCTTAAGCTTTTCTGGGTTGGGACCTTTTGAAGAACTGATAAAAGATAGATAGTCCCTGTCTCCTTAGAGAAATGTATAATGCTCACATGCATGTGTAATTTGCATACAGCTTCAGAGTGAAGCCCATTCATCATTCCTGCAGTGTCCTAGAGATCCAGGAAGCCCAGATGCCATCTTCAGGACTTTCCTGCACAGTTGTTCACAGAGCTTCAGCAGTAGGAAGACAAGCAAAATTCAACCCTCCTTCCTTTTCCTGCCTTCCCTTTGCCAGGATGTGCCAACATAAGAAAACAATCACTGCTTTAAGGAGAGTGGAGAGATAAAAAAATGAAATAAGCCAGTGCTCAGAGACAGCTCATGGCAACTGAGAAATGACTGAGATAATAGGTGCATATTTTGTGAGCTTCAGGGTGATTCACAATTCAATGAAAAATTATACGGCAATTAAGAACTTTAAGAATGGCAGGGGAAGCTGGGTACAGTGGCAAACACCTGTAATCCCAGCAGCTTGGGTGGGGGAGGGGCCGAGGCAGGAGGATTGCAAGTTCAAAGCCAGCCTCAGCAAAGCAAGGTGCTAGGCAACTCAGTGAGACCCTGTCTTTAAATAAAATACAAAACAGGGCTGGGGATGTGGCTCAGTGGACAAGTACCCTGAATTCAATCCCCAGTACCTGCCCACCTCCCACCCACCCCCCAGCAAAAAAAAAAAAAAAAAAAAAGAATGGTAGGGGAAACAGAGGTTGAGAAGGAAGAGAGAGTGGCATTAACAATGTTCCTGGGCTTAAAATGAAAATATCCCTGGAGATCAGCTGCACAACAATATGAGTATACTCAACACTACAGAATTGTACATTAGAAATATAAATTTTATCCTATGTGTATCTTACCACATTTTTTTTTTAAAAGTAGTTGCTGGGCAATACGTCCTCCAAGAGAACTTTTAAAGTCTACCCTGCAAGACCTTGAAGAGTTCATCACTCATTCTTATTAGGAAATGCAGAAGTCAATGACAGAACTTGGGTGTAGGACCCATTTTTATCAACGGGAGTTTGATGATGGAGGATCACTGATGGGGCAGGTGGGAAGGATAAGCCTAAAGCTGTGGGAAATTGGTGGGTTTTGCCACAGAGGGGCTGGAGTGGACTAGGGAGGGGATGATGAGGAGAAGACACAAAGCTGGATAGCAAGTAGGTCCTCTTCTCCCTCTGCCTTTTTTGAGGTTCTCACAGATGAGCCTAAAATGTGAATCTGTGAGGCTCATTCATATGACGGCACTTTCATGACTTTCTGGACAGCAGGTGGCGCTGTTTTACAAACGAGGGCACGGAGAAGAAACCTGAACTTTTAATTAGGAAATGGGCACCTGCATCCTGGTAATTGGCTCCATTTGATAGGCAGAGGAGGGTATGGGAAATGGGGATCTTCTTCCTCCTCAAGCTCCTTAGAGCACCCCAGCCAGCCCCGGAGAAGAGGGAGGGCGGGCTGAGATCTGTGCTTGTGTGTGTTTCCCACATGTGTTGCTATTCCAAATGTCTCTGGAATGTGGCTTAGGTGAAGTCTGGGTGGTGGCCACCTGCAGTCTTTCTAGAGGGTGAAGAAATCTAGACGGATCATTACACACCTTCCTTAGCCGGTGACTCACCCTCTACCCAACTCAGGGCAGCATCAATGACTTTGCCAGCTCCTCTTGATCCTAAGATTGTCACCTTTCCTTAGAAAGCTGGAACTAGTCTGGGGGTGTGAATCAGTGGCAGAGTGCTTGCCTAGCATGAGTGACATCCTGGGCTCCATTCCCGGCACTACAAAGAAAAACCAAAATCACCACTCTGGGGAATCTGGGACTTCCCAGTAAAACAGGCAAAACACTTGATACCCTTTCAAACATGTTTTAAAATTTTAGACTTTTTGGTCTGGGGTGGTGGCTCAGCAGTAAAGCTCTTGCCTAGCACAAGCAAGGCGCTGGGTTCAATCCTCAGCACCACATGAAAATAAATAAATATATAAAATAAAGTAATTGTGTCCAACTACAAAAAAGAAAAATTTTTAAAAAAATTTCAGACTTTTACCCAGTGAGGGCTCAAAAAGCATGAATGGAGTGGTTGATGAACCATGGCGCTTTCCAAGTGGGTGATAGTGCTGGATTATGTGGGAGGTCTCCTTCTACCTTGTGAATCAATAGATGTTTCCCCAGGCTTTGCCCCCTACAATGACAGGATTCTGGAGAATGAAAACACAGCACTGGTCTGACAGCTTCAGCAAGTTCTAAAAGGCTGGGCACTCCAAACCCTTCAGAGTGTCACGTCCTGGCCCTTGTTTTTCCTCTGCCTCACCTTTCTCACGGTGCTCAAATTTATATTGTTTAACTTCATTTATGTGGTTTTGTAGAGAGCTTTAAAATTTTTTTTTTTTGAAAACAGGCAGGGTACAAATAAACAGAAAAAAAAAAAAAAAACCCTTCAGTTCTCAAAGGTTAGATGACTTGATATTGGCTGAATCTTGTGATGATGTAAGGAAATTGCCTCATCCCTCAGAAGCACAACATCCAGAATCCTCCAGACTGGCAGTGGAGAGAACTACTCTTTCCAGAGCAAGGCAGCAGAACTCGTGACCTAACTTTTGACCCCTGGAATTCCTGGTGCCGCTCCCTTGGCATCTCGGGTAGGGTGGAGATGCTGAACTCTTTTAACAATTTTGCCATTGTTAGCTCATGACCTTTTCTTAAACTCCCCTAGCAGAGCTTCTCAATCTCTAAATTCCCAGGACTGGAACATTTTAAATGACTTTTAAAAAGGACGATGAGGGCTGGGATGTGGCTCAGCGGTGGAATACTTATCCAACATATGTAAAAGAAGGCCCTGGGATTGATTTCCAGAGACACAGATACACACACAGACACACACACAGACACACACACACACACACACACACACAATGTGATAACAAGCAAAATGTATGACAAAATTAACACAAAACCAGGTCATTCAAGGTATAACTTATACTGTATTTTCCATTGTACGAGTCTCACTTAGTCTCCAGGCTGCCTCAAGACAGTGGGGCCATCTTAGGTTGTACACATACACCTCTTCCAAGTCTACAGTGAAGGCAGCAAGGCCTGGTCAGAAACAGGAAATGCCTTGTCTGCCAGCATCCTCAAGGCCCCCTCTTAGTTCTATTTTCTCTCAAAGAATTTGCTTCTTTTCCAGATAATTGACTCTTGGAATGACCCCACCTTCCAAGGCTGTGCATATCAGAATAACACTTCACATGATGACCTCAACTTTTCTACAAAAGTCCATCAGGTCAGTGGTTAATTTATTGTACTGATTACAGACCTGAGCAATCTTCAAACTGCAGGACCTCATGTTTCCCTTCCTCAGCAGGGTGGTCCTTCTAGCACATCTTCCCAGTGTCACTTTCAAACCAGGTGATGCTTTGTGACTTCCAGCACCAACCTTGGTTTTCCATTTTAACGTTGCCTTTCCCCCATTAAAAGATAACATAAACTGGGCACACAGCACAGGCCTGTAATCCCAGTGACTCAGAAGGCTGAGACAGGAGGATTGCAAGTTCAAGGACAGCCTCAGCAATTTAGTGAGATCCTGTCTCACAAACAAACAAACAAATAAACAAACAAAGGGCTGGGGATGTAGCTCAGTGGCAGAAGCTTAAGAGTTCTAGGTCCTCAGCCAGGCACAGTGGTGCATACCTGTTATCCCAGAGACTGAGGCAGGAGTATCAGAAATTCAAGGCCAACCTTAGCAACTTAGTGAGAGCCTCAGCAACTTAACAAGACTGTCTCAAAATAAACTTGATAGTAGAGTGTCCCTGGCACCACAATAATCAAACAAAAATTCAGAAGTTAAATCCTATTCTGTTTTTGGAAAGATATAGCTCAGTGTGTGAAGCCCTGGGCTTAATATTCAGTGCTTCCAAAAACAAAACAAAACAAATATTAAGATGATGAATGAATTCATACAAATGGTTTATGAATCCATATAAATGGTTTAGTGTAATTCAGCCTGAAGTAAGGAAGTCCTTTGGAAGTCTTATCTCTGATATCAGGATTCAGTGAAATAGAGCAAAGAGGGAACTTCACATCTCATTTTCTGCCATAGATGTCTTCTCCTCTCTTGCAGGGTACAGAAAATGGGGTAAATTGAATCTTACAGAATAGAAAGATTAGGATCACTCAGACAGACTGGATGTTTCTAAAAGACCTTATAATTATAAGAATTTGTTATTATTATTATACGATAAAGAAGGATCAGAAATTCAGTAGAGTAAGGGTCAAATTGTTGGATAAATTGTGTTTTAATAATTAATTAACATTTTGGGGAAACAAGTAAAATTTATCTTTATACATCATGTACCAATACAAATTCCAGAAAGAGTAACAATATAAAATAGTAAAAATTCACACCAAAACACTACATGAAAACATAGATGAGAATTTATCTAATATCCAAAGGGAGGGAGACTTTTCAAGCTTAAGAGCAAGAGAAAATATTTGCCTCCAAAGAATATTTTTGGCTATGAAAAATTAATGATCACATTAAAAGGTAAACAACAATACCGAGGGAAGAAATAGATAATCAGAAACTATCCAAAGAGTCAGTATCTACATTACATAAGGATACTTACAGATGAGCCAAGAGCACCAAGACCCATATTGAGAAATGGGGCAAAGGATAAAAGCAGTTTTTTCACAAGATAAAACAACTGATCAACACATGGAAAAATATTCAACCTTGAAAGAAAACAAAGAAATATAAATTGCACTATTTTGTAGTTGTGTTTGTGTTTGTGTGTGTGTGTGTGTGTGTGTGTGTGTGTGTGTATCCATTTAATCTATTAACAAATAACAGTGCATCATGTTGAATACTGGTGAAGACTGGGTGAACTAGTTTTTCCATACTTGATTGGGGAGTGATATATTGTTATATATAATGAATATTAGAGATATTCACAGCTTTTGAGCATTTCCCAGCATCTACCCTAAGGAAGTACATTCAGGAAATAAATCTAAGGAAAAGTGTTTTATGCGTAAAGATACCCATGTGTTACTTATAGTAGTAATATATTCCATAAAAGGGAGATGATTAAAAGTTCCATCATATGATGGAATTTAGCAACTGATGGAAATTAAATTTATGCATTTTTCCAATTAAATGAGAAAATGTTGGGGAAATAGAATTCACAATATTGTATACAGAGTATAAACTCAACTATATCTAAAGACAAGTGTGCACAGAAAAAAAAAAAAGACTGGAAAAATACACTGTAACAGTAATAGCTATCTTTCCAAGGTGGAATAGAAGTGCTTTCTCCCCACCTCCTGGTACTGGGGATTGAACCCAGGGGCTCTGTACCACTGAACTACCTTCCAGCCTTTCCTGTTTTTTTTTTTTTTTTTTAATTTTGAGACAGGATCTCAATAAATTGTCCAGGCTGATCTTGGATTTGTAATCCTCCTGCCTAAGCCTCCAGAGTAGCTGGGAATACAGGTGTGCACAGTGTTATAAGTGCTTTAAAAAACACAACAAGGGGCTGGGGATGTGGCTCAAGCGGTAGCGCGCTCACCTGGCATGCGTGCGGCCCAGGTTGGATCTTCAGCACCACATACAAAGATGTTGTGTCCGACGAGAACTGAAAAATAAATATTGAAATTCTCTCTCTTTCTCTAAAAATAATAAAAAAAAACAGATCAAAACAATTTTTTTCTACTTTTCTATTTTTTTTTTTTTTTAATCCAGGGGAACTCAACTACTGAGCCACATCCCCAGCCCTATTTTGAAATTTATTTATAGACAGGGTCTCACTGAGTTGCATAGGCTGAGGCTTTGCTGAGGCTGGCTTTGAACTCGATATCTTCCTGTCTCAGCTTCCTGAGTAGCCAGCTACTTTTCTCCGTTTTATAGATTTCCCATGAACCAATTCTAAGTGTTTTCCTAGATGAACACTGAGTTCATGCTTTAAAAAGAAATGAAGTACTGGGGTGGGAACTGTAGCTCAGTGGTAGAGGGCTTAACTTACATGTGTGAGGCACTGGGTTTGATCCTCAGCACCACAGAAAAATAAAAGTACTGTGCCCATCCACAACTAAAATATTAAATTAAAAAAAAAAAAGAAATGAAGTACTGTTATATGCTATGACCCGGATGAACTTTGAAAACATTGTGCTAGGTGAGAGAAGCCAACACAAGGCCATGTGTTGATTCCATGTATGTAAGATGGTAAGAGTAGGCAAGGCCATTGAAACAGAAAGCAGATTAGTGGCTGCCAGTGAATGGGGAAGGAGAAATTGGAACTGACTGCTAATCTGGATTTTTTTTTCTCCTCCAGATGATGGAATTAAATATTGGTGATTACAGCATGACATAGTGAATACACTTGTCCCTTAGGGTCCCTGGAGGATTGGTTCTAGAACCCCAATCACATACTAAAACCCACAGATGTTCAAGTCCCTCAAATAAAGAAATAACACATTTGCATAAATCATAAGCACATCCTTCCAGATACTTTAAATAATCTCTAGATTATTTATAATATGTAATGCAATGCAAATATTTATTTATTGTGTTGTTTAGGGAATAAATAGAAAAAGAAAAAATTATTTGGGCCGAGGGGGTATCTAGTGGTAGAACACTCAGGCAGAAACCTGTCTTCAATCTCCAGCACTGAAAAAAAAAATATAAAAAAGAAAGAAGGAGGAGGAGAAAAAGAGAAAGGCAAAAGGAAAAGGAAAAGAGATCTATACATTTCAGTATGTATACAACCATTTTTTCCAAATATTTTCAATCTATGGTTGGTTGGGTCAGTGGATGTAAAACCAGTGGATACAGAAAGTCGACTGCATACTAAAACCCACTGATTTGCAGACTTTAAAAATGGTTAATTTGGCAGGGGGCAGTAGTGCACACCTGTAATCCTAGTGACTTAGGAGGCTGAGACAGAAGGATCTCAAGTTTGAGGTCAGCCTGAACAATTTAGTGAGGCCTTAAGCAACTTAGCAAGACACTGTCTCAAAATAAAAAATAAAAAGGGCTGAAGATGTAGCTCAGTGGTAAAGGGCCCCAAATAAATAGGTTGATCTGGGGTCGAACTGAGCTTGGGGTGTAGCATGGCTGTAGAGCATTTGCCTAGCATGCAGGAGGCCTTTGGTTCAATCCCCAGCACCACACACACACAAAAAGTAAATGAAAAGGTTAATTTTATGTTACGTATATTGTGTCCAATGAAAGAAAAAAAAAAACAAGAAAAAATTAGATTTAAATTTTAAAATAGAAAAAGAATGGGACACAGAGGCACCCGCCTGTAGCCCAGCTATTCAGGAGGCCGAGACAGGAGGATCATAGGATCACAAGTTGGAAACACACAGGAGCGATTTGGCTAGATCCTATTCATAAATAAATAAATAAAATAATAATGTTAAAATAAAGAAAGAAAAAGGGCTGTGATGGGATGCAATCAGAGGTGAAGACTCTTGGGTTCAATCCCCAGTGAAGAAGAAGAAGAGGAAAAAGGAAGAAGAAGGAAAAGAAGAGAAAGGAGGAGGATGAGAAGGAAGAAGAGGAGGAAGAAGGAAACTGAGATAAATGACAGCCTTTGGTTGGGAACTTAGTAGAACCTGCCCATTTTTAAATGGTGGTCTCTACTTTCAAGGCAGCGGCCATCAAAAGATCTAGGAGATCTCCCCATCCCTGGCAGATCTCACTGGGCGGTACATGTATCAGAGAGGGGAAGATGAAGGGGGAAAGTGAAAGAGAAGCATCAGACATTGCTCTGTGTGTTCTGACTGAAGGGTTCCTCGAAGTATCAGAAATATTTTACAAATTACAAACAGGTAGTAAAAAAAAAAAAAAAAAAAGGAAAGAAAAATAAATGTAAATTGATACCATTTACAATAATATCCAAAATGTGGAACACCTGGGAATACTTCTATCAAAAGTCATACAAAACTACTACATGGAACACTACAAACATGGAGAGAAATTAAATATAAAGAGGTCTTTTATTCATTATTTCAGATTCAGTATCATAAACATGTCAAATTTCCCCAAATTGATCTATAAATTCAATGCCATCTTCATCAAAATTCAAGCAGGCATTTTCCTCCCCAAGAGATGGGCAAGCTGATTCTAAAATGAACATGAAAATGCAAAGGAACAAAAATAGCCAAGGAATCTTTTTGTTTTACAGTGGCAGTGATCAAACCCAGGTCCTTCCTTGCACATGCTAGGCAAGCATTTTACCACAGAGCTATACCCCAGACCACCAAGAAATCTTGACAGAGGGACAAAGATGAAAGCTTTACACTATTAGATATCAAGAAGTACTGCAGCCATGTGCAGCGGTGCTCTCCTGTAATCCTAGTGACTGGGGAGGCTGAAGCAGGAGGATCCCAAGTTTGAGGCCAGCCTGGACAACTTAGCATGTCCCTAACTCAAAATAAAAATAAAAAAGAGGCTGAGGCTGTAGCTCAGTGGTAGAGTGCCCCTAGGTTTAATCCTTAGTACAGGAAAAATATGTGTTATAAAATCATTGTACTTAAAACAGTGTGCATTGATTTAAAAATAGAGTTCAGCGCTGGGGTTGTGGCGCTGGGGTTGTGGCTCAGCGGTAGAGCGCTCACCTAGCATGTGCAAGGCCCTGGGTTTGATCCTCAGCACCACATAAAAATAAATAAATAAAGGTATTAAAAAATTGAATAGAGTTCAGAAATATGATACTGAAAAGCTGGTGAGGGAAAGCCGAAACTTTCAATAAGTGGCAGCAGCTTTCTCAGATATTCATACAGAAAAGACTTCATTCCATCTCATAATATGTGGTAGGGAAATTTTTGTGCTTCAGTGGAAAACTACATTATCTATAGTACTCACTCTGGACTTTTTAATTTTGATTCTACAAAAGCTATTTTACAACACTGTGACTTTCACATAACTAACTAATAGCAATGCAAAATTCATGAAAACAACTGTCCAGCTGAGGGTCACTCTTCCTCCATCATGGAAAAGCCAGTTTTGCCTCCATTGACATGTTCATTTCAATGTTCCTGATTTATAAATGTTTCTATTCTTTGCATTCACCTTTGAACAGGTGTTAACACTTTATTATTTTTTTCTTATTAATTAAATATAATATTATTGTGTTCATTTTAATTTAAGTATGAGAGTCATGATTTTCTCTTCTCTTCTTTTGTTTTTGTTTTTTGTTTTGGTTTGGTGCTGGGAATTAAAGGCAAAATCTCTTGTATGTTAAGCACATGTTCTACCACTGAGCTACACTCCAAACCCATGATTTTTTCTTTTGGTATCAGGGATTGAATTCAGGGGCACTCAATCAATGAGCCACATGACCAACCCTATTTTGTATTTTATTTAGAGACAGGGTCTCACTGAGTTGCTTAGCGGCTCCCCATTGCTGAGGTTGGCTTTGAACTCAAGATCCTCCTGCCTCAGTTGCCTGAGCTACTGGGATTATAGGCATGTGCTACAAGACCTGGCCAAACCCATGATTTTATCTTTAAAAACAATAGACAAAAATTATTTCCAGGTGACTTGCCAATCTCAATGGAAAAAGTAAAGTGATATTGCTTCCAGAAGATTATCGAGCATGCTAGGTGAGCACTCTATCACTGAGCTACGTCCCCAGCCCTTACTTTTATTTTGAGACAGGGTCTTGCTAAATTGCCCACAATGGTCTTGAACTTGCCGTGCTCCTGCCTCAGCCTCCTGAGTAGCTGAGTAGCTGGGCTTACAAGTGAGCACCCCCTTTCCCACCTAGGAACTTCTTTTCTTCAAGAAATGTCATCGAAGAGGGGCTGGGGTTGTAGCTCAGTGGTAGAGCCCTCACCTACCACGTGTGAGGCCCTGGGTTCAATCCTCAGCACCACATAAAAATAAATAAACAAAATAAAGGTATTGTGTACGACTAAAAAATAAAATATTTAAAAAAATGCCACCAAAGAGAGTGAAAAGGCAAACCACAGAGTGGGAGAAAATATTTGCACTACATTTTTTACAACAGTGCAATACAGTGTATATATATCCCACAAAACAGTAAAAGACAAACAAAAATCACTAAGAGAATAAAAGAAAAGAAAAATGGACAAAAGACATGAATAGGCACATCACAAGGACCAAATACAAATAGAAAAAAAATACTTAAGAAAAACCATAAAATCTCATTACTTCTTGGGAAATGCAAATTAAAAGCACTGCACAGCCACCAAAAGGGCAAAATACAAAAGGCAGACAATAACAAGATTGACACAGATGTGGAAAAACTGGATCTCTCAAATATTGGTGGGAGTATAAATTGGTTTAGCCTCTTTGAAAATTTGTTTGGCAATATCTCAGTGCTGAACATATACCTACCTTGTGACCCAGCAATTCCATTCTTGGGTGTGGGTGAGCATTTATGTACATGCACCAAAAGACACAGGAGAACAAATAGCAAATTTATTCCTAATACCTCTGATAGATCCCAATAGTATTCTGCGGCTGTTGTAGCATATCATCACAGACTTGGTGTCTTTAAAAAACAGAAATTTATTTTCTCCCTCTTTTGGGGCTCAGAAGTCCAAAATCAAGTTATCAATAGAACTGAGTTTCCTCTAGAAGCTCTGAGAGGAGGGGATTTTTTTTCCTTGTCTCTTTCAGCTTCTGGTGGCTGTAAGCATTCCTTGATTTATAGATGTGTGTTAATCAGTTTTCCATTACTGTAACAAAATATCTGAGCTAATAAACTTAAAAAAGAGAAAAGGTTTATTTTGGCCCAGAGTTTGGAAATCTCAGTCTGTAGTGGTTTATCCCATCGCTGTTGAACAAGGTAGCACATCACATTGGGAGTATGTGGCAGAGGAAGCCCTCACCTCATGGCCAGAAGTGAGAGAGTGGAAACAGAAGAGGCAAGAGCCCTCACATCCCCTCCAAGGGCATAGCTCTAATGAACTAAGGTCTCCTATTAAGCCCCACCTCTTAAAGAGTCCGCCACTTTCCAATAGTGCCATGGACTAGGACCATGCCTTTAACATATAGGCCTTTGGGGGACACTGCAGATCCACACTGTAGCAATGCATCACTCTAATCTCTTCCTCTTTCTCATAACTTTCTCCATTTCTACCTGCCTCATTTTTGTTGTTGTTGTTGTTTGTTTGATTGATTTTTTAATGCTAGAGATGGAACAGAGGACTTAATGTAAGAGGCAAGAACTATACTTCTGAGCTATACCCCTGGTAAAGACAGTTGTCATTGAAATTAGGATCCATCCAGATAATCCAGGATGATTGATCTCAAGATCCTTAATTACATCAGCAAGCACTCATAGGTGCAAAAACTAGGACGTGGACATAGCTTCTGGAGAGCCACCATCCAATCCACTGCGAGCTTTCAAACAACCTAATTATCAGCTTTGGGATGAAAAATAACTTGTGGTGGTGCACTCATACCATGGAATACCATAAACCAGTAAAGAAAACAAATTATTGCTATTGAACAGCTTTGGTGAATCTCATAAACATAATACTGAGTGAAAGGGGCCAGAACTGAAATAATCCCCTATGTCTGACAGATTAATTACGTTCAAAAATAGTGAAATTAATCTATGTAGATTTATTTTCTGATTTGGGTGGTGAAATTTCACAAAATCTAAGCTTTTTATATACCTTTTCTGCGTAGGATATTTATAAATGTTCATTGGGTGAATGTTTTTGCTTTTTTTATATCTATGCTATTGCCGCAGTCTGGTTGGGCACAATTCAGGAGCCACTTGTCAAAAGAAACGAACTTTATTTTTAGAACACACACACACTGCACCACACAGCTCTTCAGGAATTCCCTCAGAGCCCAACTGCCACCACCGGCTTCCCACAAGCCTCTCAACCTCCCCCACTCCTCCTGCTCTTGAGGCCGATTGGCTGGGTCGCATGGGCGGAGCCCAAAAAAAGTCCCCCAATGAGCAGCTCCGTGGCCTAAAAGGGCAGGGAAACAGCCCAATGAGCATCACCGCAGAGGAGCCAATCAGGTGGCAGCTAGAAGTTTGCTGGGGCCGCTGTGAGCCAATCATCAGCTGGCAGCTGGAAGTTTGCTGGCAGCTGGAAGACTGCTGGGGCCCCTTCGGCTGTGGCTCTCAACAATGCTATGTTTTAATTAAGAAGTCTGTTTTTAAAAATTCATTCCTGAGCTGGGAGGTAGCTCAGTGACAGAACATTTGCCTAGCATTTGCAAGACCCTGGGTTCCATCCCCAGCACTGAAAAAAAAAAAAGGCTCAGTTTGTATGTTATACAAACTATTTCTTCATATATATACATATATACAAATATATGATTTCTATATGTTTATGAAATATTATGAAGTGATAGGTGTAGTGGTGCATTCCTATAATCCCAATGGCTTGGGAGGCTGAGGCAGGAGGATCATGAGTTCAAAGTCAACCTCAGCAACTTAATGAGGCCCAAAGCAACTTAACAAGGCCCTGTCTCTAAATAAAATATTAAAAAGGCTGGGGATGTGGCTCAGCAGTTAAGTGCCCTGGATTGAATCCCTCATACAAAAAAAAAATTATGAAGCATTATGACAATCTTTTATTTTTCATTATGGGTTTAGGTAGTACCATATCTCAGAAATGTTTGTTTTAGGGACATGGAATACACAAACACACAAGTACATGCATGCGCGCGTGTGCACACCTGCACGCACATATGTACATATTATTTTTTCCCTCAACAAGTCTGGATGACCAATTAAAATGGAGGACTCAATCATGCCATGGATTAAGTTGCTTTATAATTTCATCCCCCAACTCTATGACTTTGGTATCACTGACTTAAAAAAAAAAAAAAAAAAAATATATATATATATATATATATATATATACACACACACACACACACACACACACACACATATACATACATAAGGCTGATAGACTTTATTTTATTTATTTATAGGCAGTGCTGAGAAACAAACCCAGTATGGTATCACTGACTTTAATTGTTGAAGGCATGTCCACGTTTGGAGTGTGGGTGGTTGGGGTGGTGTAGAAAATGTTGTTACAGGAGAAACAAGCAGACTTAAGGGCAGTATAATGCACCCTAAGATGGATGAGGGGGTAGGGTTTCCCAAAAGAGGGTAGAGATTCATAAGAGGGACTATAGAGGCAGGTGAGAAGAGGATACCTGAACAGTGAACCTGGGGTGGGGGTGTGGCTCAGTGGTAGAGAACTTGCCTAACATGCTAGAGGCCCTGGGTTTCTCCAGAGAAAGGCTGGGGGTGAGGGGAGAGCAAGAGAGACAGACACGCCTGGTGTTGGTGTTGTCCCTAGGTAGAGAGCTTTATTGGTACTCCCCTTGGGACTCTGTAAACTCTTTCGAGTTGGGTTCAGTTTTCTAGTTTTAGCCTCAGGCTCAAAAGTCAACATATTCATCAGCCGGTACCCTGTGTAGTGGCATCAAAACACGAGAGGAGTTAAGGGGATGTAGAGTTGTTCGTATCCACCCCTTGGCCAGCTCTGCGTGGAGGGAACTGTGGCCAGGGATCCCAGTAGTTGAGAGAGTGGAGGCTCAAGGCTGATTAGAGAGAGGCCAGGGAATAGTCCCTGATGGGTTCTCCTTGGGACAACTCAAGTATGAAGGAACATTAAAAAATCCTGCTTTCCCTTTATGACACGGAAAGTTCTGGAAAAGTGGAGTGGGGTCTGTATCTACAAAGAACACACACTTCTTTTCTAATTAGAACAAAATAGAACTATCTTTAAAAGATGGTTGTACCGGATATGTGTGTTAAAGGTGGTGGCAGCAGTGATTGAATGTGAGTTCCGAAGGTTGAAGTCATTTATGTCTCTTGTACTTAACTTGAACTGCCTTCTAGTTACAGGGACTTGGGCAGCTAGAAATGGTAATTTCTAGAGGTGAGTTACCCACTTCCTGCTTTGGACATGATTACAATAAATAAAAACAGGGACTGAACAAGAAATAAGTGGGGAGGGAAAGGCTGAGGGGTGATATTGGCTGAATTATATTGTGTGCATGTATAAATAACTATGCAACAACGGATCCCATCGATGTGTTCAACTATAATGCACCAATAAAAAATGTGGTTAAAAACAAAAAATGAGGGGCTGGGGCTGGGGCTCAGTGGCAGAGCTCTTGCCTCTCACATGTGTGAGGCACTGGGTTCGATATTCAGCACCACATAAAAATAAATAAACAAAGATATTGTGTCCATGTATAACTAAAAAAATATTAAAAAAAACAAAAACAACAAATGAATTAGGAAACAAGAAAGAATTCTGAATAGGAGCCACCAGGAAGACTTTGTATAAAAGGTGGAAAGGTAGCATACACATGTCCTCCAGCATTGGAGCTGTGAAATCCAAGGCCTTGTTTGAAGGACAAATTGGGAAGAGAATACCTTTGTGTTATCTATGACACAAGCTTTGTTAAGCAAAGCAATACCAGCATGAGGTTGTAGAAAGGATGGCTAGCTATTCACCAGTGGCTAGGAGCTCAGTCCAGTTCAAATATTCTTGCCCCGCCCCACTGCCCTTAGGCCATGGGAAGAGAGGCCGATGCCAGGAACCTGTGCCCCCTGCCTCCTTGCTGATCCACTAGGCAGAACACCCCTTGCTTTTCAAGCCTGGGCCTGGAAGGCAGTCAGAGTCAACCAAGCAGTCAGGAGGCTGAGGCAGCTGGACACGGAAAAGCCAGACAGTTGTTTACCAAGAGTCAGGTGAATGAATCACTATGTGTGGACGTTTGTCACCGCACCCCAGAGGCTAGGCAAAGGAGAAAGACAAGTAGCCCTTACCAGCCCCTTTCTGCCCCTCCTTGGGATAGCACACTAGCCCATTAGGAACCCGCAGAGGGGATTTTTAAATTAGTGTTCCCATGGGGGGTGTGGAGGAGCTGAAGAGCTGTAGGGAGGAGTGACAGGCAGTTCGTGGGTGGTGAAAATATCTCCTTCACATCTCCTTTCTCTCCCACCCCTAGTGTGGCTGCACAGAATTCCTCATGGTGGGAAATGCTTCTCAGCTGGTCTAAACACAAATCTGTATTCCTGATCTGATCTAACTGCGCAACTGGGCTGCCCTGTCTCCAGGCTGTTGCCTGCAGAAAGGCCCAGGAGCATTTTGGCCTCTGGGAGTCTGCTGCTTTTGGAGGAGGGCAGGTGTGTCACCTGTCCAGTCTAACCTGCCAGGCACCTTGTCGTGCTCAGGGCCCACAGAAACTCTCTTCCTCTTTCAGTCTGAGCTAGAGGCGGGGCAGGATGGGAGGAAAGAGCAGTCAGCTCACCGCACCCAGGCAGTGGGAGGTATTTACAAACACTCCTGGAATTCAGTGGAACTGTGAAGGTTTGGTAGCCTTGGCCAGTGCAAGAGGTCAGAGGGGTTGTGGGAGAGAAGGGAAAGCCAGGCAGGGAGCCAGCTTTGTCATTGCCCTTGTCACTGTGCCTGTGATCTCCCAGGCCAGAATGTAGGGTTGTAAGACTGAGAGAAGACAGATTTTTTACTCCTGGGTGGTCAGTCGCTGAGTCTTGAGGACAATGTGCTCTGTCCTGGATGACCACCAGGGCGTGTGGAGGGCTGCAGGAAGACGGCTCTGAGGCACATCCTCTGCTGGGGCTTCCCTCTTCTCTGACCTATTTCCAATTCCTGCCTTAGATGGGCCCCACACCTCTGAGTTACCAGTGTTCCCAGTGAGGACGACCTTGATTTCTCCTGGTGGTGAGGTGGTCTTGCCCTCCCCATCCTATTCGTTCTGCTTTAGCCAGATTCTGCAACTGACAGAAACCCAAACACACAGGGTCACAGGTGCTCAGAATTTTTCCTTCCTCTCCTGCTCCCCTCCCTCTTTCTAATTTTTTCCATGACAGGAAGAGTGGCTTCATTTCCCTCTGGGCCTATGAAGCTGCCCAGCTAGGTTTCATTCCTCACTTTCTTCCTTGTGGAAGCTGCACTGACAATGTGAGTGTGGGGGTAGAAAGGAGACCAGAGGTGAAAAGTTAACTCCCAGGGCCAGTTTTGACCCTAAAACTAAACTTTGTGTAGCTGAGATGAAGCACTGGACAGTCAGGGCGACCAAAGAGGAAAGTGTATGCCTTATTTAATTCAGTACAAGATACCTAGCATGGGGAAGGGGCAGCTAGATGGGGAGGAGGCAGACAATCCCTAAGTGAAAATGAAGGAAAATATTTAGCTGTGACCTTGGCTGATCACATATGCCCAGCAACCTGAGCACAGCCTAATGATATCACTGCTCAAAGCCCTCTGAAGGCTGGCTACCCATGTCCAACACTTTGGAATAAACTCCTTAGACTGGTGTTTTTTATTTCTTTGGGGATTGAACCCAGGGATGCTCTACCACCAAGCTACATCCCTAGTCCTTTTTATTTTGAGACAGGGTCTTGCTAAGTTATCCAGGCTAGCAACTGCCTCAGCCATCTGAGTTTCTGGGAGTATAGTGGTACATCACCATGCCCAGCCTTAGACTGGTGTTTATAATCTGCATGATCTGGCCCACGATGGATGATCTATTTCTACCACCCACCCACCCACCCCTAATATCCCTCTTAAATATCCTATATCTCAGCCTCCTTGGGTACCCTTGAACATACCATGACTCTTAGGTCCCCCTGCTTTTGCTTTGACTGTTCCATTTTCTCCTTAGCAAATGCTGTTCCTTTCTGTCTCCTTCTCTGACCTTTGAATCTGAAATATCCTTAAGGGCCCAACTCAGTGCAATTTCATAAAAATCAACCTGCCTAGAGAAACCATTTTCTCCTTAAGACACTGAAAGCAGTTCATGAATACAGGAGTTCCTTTACATTATCATAGGGTGCCTGGAACTGATTCTTATTCAGCTTTGTGACGCACCTAATATGTGCCTGGCACAAAGCACATTCTAAATAAATCTTTATGGAAATGAATTGAGCCATGAGATTGAATGAAGTTAATGGATCTTCAAGAAGGGGAAATGGTACCAAAAACATTCTGTTCTGTTAGGCTTTCCTGCCCTGTACTGCGACCTCCTTATCACCATTAAATATTTACAATGTACTAAATAGGCCTGTCCCACACTGTAGCTGCCCCCAGTTGCAAACCTGAGGCATATTTGTGTTCTAATGTCCTGCATGGTAAAAGGAAACACTATGTACTCAAAGTTGGCTGGAATAGCCTGCAAACTCTTTGACATTATTTCCTGAAAACCTACTGTGTGCCCAGGTTTCTACTGGGAACTGTGAAAGGGACAAGATGAATAAGTCACTGCTTGGTCCCTGCCCTCAAAGTGACTATTGGAAATCAAACCTTGGAAAAATTTGAGCAAAGCCTTGTAGTGAGGAGACTCTGGATAGGCAGAGAGGATGGCAAGGGCAACCAAGGGGACAAGGAGTGAACACCATGAGGGACAAAGATTATCTGGGCTGCATGTTTATTTGTTCAGGAGGTAGAGGAGAATGAGTTGGGGTGGGACCTAAAGAGGAGTGTCTTGAAATCTCTTGAGTGTGAAACCAAATGCAGTTGGTGGTAAGACAACATTGCAGGATTAGTGAAGGTTAGTGAAGCAACACACAGTGTGGATGATAGGGAGGAGAGCCTGCAGATCATGTGGGAAATAAAATCAAGGTGTGATCCAGGACTGGGGTTTTGAGCATCTAAAAGAAGCAAGAGATAACAGTAAACACTAGATTGGGAGTCAGGAAACCTGGGTTTTCCTCCCAACTCTGCTGTGGGACCTTGAACAGGTCATGTCTCTGTTCCAGACCTCTCCTTAATTGTACAACTTTAAACCCTTCAGAACAACTTTTCCAATCTGATGACCAATGTGGAGGAGTTGAGCCTTTGAACCAGGACTGAGAACTGAAGGGAAGCAACCAATCTAATAGACACTTGGAACAAGGAAGTGGCTGAGTGGAAGCCCAAATATGAAGCCCAGGAAGAGAATGAAGTTGACCTAGCCAGGGAGAAATGGGGAACTAAGGGGCTGGGTGGTGGCTGGACGCTGGTCCTGATGTTTGGTTTGGCAATCCCATTTCTAGTTCCCCCTTTCTTCACTTTTCCTAACTTAGCCTCACCTTATTTGGTGAGAGCAGGGAAGAAGAGGACACTCCCTCACCCATGTCATGCCCCTCAACTTACCTTCTCTTTTTCAAACCCTCAAAAGATCCTCACCTTCCAAGGCTCCTGCCCTCTTCCAGTGGTCCAAAGTAGAAAGACCACTGGGAGTCATCTTCATTTATTCTGAGTTTCCATTTACTTAGAACTCCATTTACTTTTAGCACTGTGCTAAAAACTTTAATGCATTATTTTTCTTTTACAGCAATTCTGGGGGCGGGGAGATGATTTCAATCTCATTTTACAGATGAAGAAACTGAGACTTAAATGTGTTAGTAAATTGGGCTGGGGTTGTGGCTCAGCGGTAGGGCACTCGCCTAAAACGTGCGGGGCCCTGGGTTTGATCCTCAGCACCACATAAAAATAAATAAATAAAGTAAAGGTATTGTGTCCATCTACAACTAAAAAATAAATAAGTAAATATTTAAAAAAAATGTATTAGTAATCTGCAAAAGATCACACATCTGCCACTTGGCGATGCTGGACTGTAAACTAGGTCTGACTCCTAGTCAGAGCTTTGGCCAGCTCCTGTTGGGCGGTGGAACCTTGGGAGCCTCGGACATCAACCCTCACCTACCACCAACTTCAGAACTCCTGAAGCCCTCTCCGCCACCCGCCCCTGCCCACGTGACCTCCTGCTTCTTCCTTGGCGGCGCCAGCCCCGCCCTCGGTGGCCCTGAGGCCGCCCCGCGCGGGCAGGTGGGGCGGGGGCTGGCAGGGTAGGGGCGGGTCCTGACGGGGGCGTGGCCGGAAGCCTTAAAGCGGCCTGGACAGCGGGGCTGGCCGAACAGGCCCCTAGCGGCCGCGATCTTCTCCTGGTGTCCTAACCTGCTGCAGTATCGTCACCATGTCTCTGGCGGCCTCGGCGGGCCGGGGCCCGGGGGCCGTGTGGTCCCCCACCCATGTGCAGGTGACGGTGCTGCAGGCGCGGGGTTTGCGGGCCAAGGGCCCTGGGGGAACTAGCGACGCGTACGCGGTGATCCAGGTGGGCAAAGAGAAGTACGCCACCTCGGTGTCCGAGCGCAGCCTCGGCGCGCCAGTGTGGAGGGAGGAAGCCACCTTCGAGCTGCCGCCGCTGCTGTCCTCCGGAGCTGTGCCAGCGGCCGCCGCCACCCTGCAGCTCACCGTGCTGCACCGCGCGCTGCTCGGACTCGACAAGTTCCTGGGCCGCGCCGAGGTGGACCTGCGGGAGCTGCACCGCGACCAGGGCCGCAGGAAGACGCAGTGAGTGCGGGCCGGGACCTAGAGGACCAGGGCTGAGGGAAAGGGACAGCGGCGCAGGCTCGGCCCCTGGGCCAGTGACCGCCGCACTGGGTCCCTTTTGGAATGGGCGTGGAAGTCACAGTCCGTGAGGGCTCCCCTACACTTCATTCTGACCTAGCTTCAGCTTCTCATCCAGCTCTCGTAGTATTGAGGCTTTTTGAAAGTTGGGACAGGTTTGAATCTATCTTCAGGGTACCTCTCAGGCCCGGGCACACAGTAAGCACGAAATGAATTTTTGATGAATTGAAACTATGTGTGGGCTGGCGAATTCATTTTATTAGGGTGGGGTCTGATACACCCAGTAAATCAAGTGGAAGGCCTCCTGAGTATGTCACTAAACAGGACACTTTGAGCTGAGAATGAATGGGCCAGAGCACAGAGGAAATTAACCGGTAAAATTAATTTCCCTGACATCCCAAGAAGCTAACCCCTGGACAGAGAAGGATCAGTGCTGGGTGGATGAGGAAGGAGGTGGGGACCTGAATGGGGAAATGTCCACTGCTCTGTGATTGCTAGCGCCCATTCTTTCTCCTTCCTAGGAGGTTGGTGAAAAGAATTTGCTCTTCCAGGAAGAACACTGGAAAAGTGGGATGTTTGCCCTAGGTCTCAAGTTAGTAAGATTTCCCAGTAATGGATGGTTCCAGAGTTGACCCCTTTGTTGAGCAGAATTGGGCATTGTTTCTTTGTCAAGCTCTTCCTTGGTCCCACTAGAAGTGGGTGGCTTCTCACCTGCCACTCCCCAGTGGAAAGTTCTTTGTCAGAATATCTCACTTTCACAGTAAAAGCCCAGCAAAACCTAATTAACTGCATTGTTAGTGATTTATTCTCTTTCACAGGTGTTTGGAAAGGGCAGGTCATAACCCCATTGAATATTTGATTATGTTTATCTGGGATGCCAAAGATAGCCTTGATCAGCCTAATTGATTACTTTGCTGACCTTGAATATGCTAACCAGTGGTGTTACTACCAAACTCCTGACAGTTTATGAAGCACACTGATTCCCCTTGCATATTTTAGATATACAGAACATTCTAACTTTTCCTTGTGAGGTAGACAGGAAAGGCCAAAGGGCTTGTAGTTCCCATGCTCTTTTCTTTATGGTGGGTTCATTTTCAGCCTGCATGCTTGCAAATGAAATATCTGATTTGCTTATCTGGCCCAAGATGAATAGTCATTTCTAAGCTCAAATCAGATAAAAATGTAGAGCCTTAATATGATGATGGATGGGGTATCTCATAGCATCAGCTTACAAGCCATAAGGTGAGCACCCTCTTTGCTAAGGAGGGGCTGAAGCAATGCTAATTTTCCATCTGATTAAATGAAATTTGAGGCCTTAGGTTATTGGCTGTTGGCTATTCTTTGTCTTGCCCTATCCCAAGATGTGTGGATATTCATTTCCATCTCGCCATCTGTTTCTTATGTGAATATTTCATCTCCTTGAAAGACTTCACATCTCCCTGCCAGAAATGGGGCCTCAGAGTCCTGGTTCTGGTGTCCATTCTGGTTCTGACTCATTGTTGGGTTGCTCTGTCTCTAAACATCCCCCTTTCCCTATTTATAAATGAAGCATGTTGCCATACTTAATTGATATTTGTAAGGTGTTTCTGGGTTCCTGGACTAATGAAGTCAGTGTAAAGATTCAAAAGGTTCTGTACTGCTTTGAGAGAGATGAAAACTCAAGTTCTCTTTCAGGAAGGGTTCGGTCTCTGTATCTTCAGTTTTCTCATCTTATCCAGGGTAATTCTAAACCTAGATGGTTACTCCTGTTTCTATTACCTGAGCTGATGACCGCTTAGTCATAGTATTGTCTTGCAGGAAAATGGTGCCTACTTAATGGGTTTTTATAACTGCAGTGGAAGGCTTTTTTGCTTCTGTACATGTGGGTGAAATTGTAAGCTTTCCATCTACCACTTCCTGGGACTTTCCAAGGTGCTGGGGGAACCCAGTTAAAGTAAGTTTGACGAGATGCCCAAGGTAGCTGAGATTTGGATAATAAGATATGCACTGAGAGGTAGAAGTTTAACAAAAAGAAACTGGTTGGGCTAGGAAAGTCTTTTGAACTAGTTATTAATGGTTTAACTCCACCTTAGACATTAAAAACTAAAACAAAACAGAAGCTAAAATCTTGTCTGTAGATTGTGTATGACTCTTTGTGTGTGTGAGTGTGTATAAAGAAGAATGGTGCAACAGAGCATGACTTTTGTCATGAGTATGATGCTTAAACTCAAGAGCCAATAGAGCATTAAGAGCCAAATGGGCTAATATTTCTACTTATTTTCTTGATAAGTCCCCATCTATCAAATTTATTTGGAGTCAAGAGAATGTGCTTTTTATCATGACTCAATTTGCTGGCCTCGAATTTAGTGTGGTGACACATACCTTTAAAACACCAACAGGTTGACACATAGATAGAATACATTTAATAGGAAATAGTATGTGACCTTTAGTTAGGAAAAATCGAAATAAATTGATCTTTCACTTACACATATATTAAAGACCTGGAGTCTCAGTGAGGGTTGGTTAAATGGGAATCAGTTAAGTACCATGACCACAGAACAGACAGGAGTCTGAGGGGTACAATCAGGTGATCAGCATGTGAAGCCCTCTGCTATCTAGTGTTGTATAGTTAGGGATCTTAGATTGATTTAAAAAAATATTTTAGGCTATAAAAAGTATCAGAATTTGGAGAAATAACCTTTTAAGGATTGAAATATTTATTGAATTATTAAAATATTTATTCAACCCGGTGACTGGAAGGCCACTGTGTAATCAATATAATGAAACTTAATACTGTAAGTCTTCCAGATATGGAAGAGAGTATGAATGATGGAGGGTCATTTCCTCGTATGTGTTAAAGACTCAAAACAGCATTTGGATGAATATGAAAGGACTTAGATATCATAAAGTTTGGATTTTTAAAGAGCTGAAAGTGCAGTAAGATGTTGAAATACGTTGTCAATGTAGAAGTTTGGATTATTAAAAAGAAACAAGGGCCAGGTGTAGTGGCACATGCCTATAATCCCAGTGATTTGGGAGGCTAGTGCAGAAGGATCTCAAGCTCAAAACCAGCCTGGGCAAATTAGTGATACATAAATCACATGAATGTATACAAATTTGTTTTTTCCTTTCTTTTTGGTAACAGGTGAGAAAATTCAAACAGTGTTGTTATTGGTTAAGTTTTTTCTTTCTTGAAGTTTCCCTTCAAGATAATATTGGGCCTTACTGGAAACCCTTTCTCCTTTCACAGCCACAGGCCCCTCCCTCCCACTCCATCGAAGGAAATTGAACTCAATGCTCAGGACTGGATTCTTTGTGGGTCCTGGGATAAACAACACTTTTCACTATGGCAATGAAGTAAAATGACTGAAAAAAGAGAGTACATCAGAGTCGTCATTAGGTGGTGTGCTTTTCTGATGGTATTACTTATAATTTCCTTTGTAAGACATTTAGTTAGCATGGAGGAAGTTCCAACTGCTCCCTGCTCACTTCTGGTGTCTAAAGTTTATTGATTCTTTTTGTAAATATGTTTAAATTCCTACTACGTGCCATTTGCTGGATATACAGTGTAAACAATGGTGGACAAGACAGGCATGATCCCTGCTTTCAGGAAGCTCAGGGCCTCGTGGGGGGAGTAGACATTAAACAGAGGAGTACATAAATAAACAATCATGTAGTATAATGAGTATTGTGAAGGAAAAGAACAGGGTATCATAAAAGAAAAGGAGCAGGAAAGTTACTGCATGATATAAAGACAAAGATTGCAAAGCCTGGCATGGTGGCCAGGCTACCAAGTTTACCAAGTATCTGGGAATACAGGTACTTGGTAGACTGAGGTGGGAGGGTTGCTGGAGATCAAGGTGTTTGAGGCCAACCTAGGCAACATAGTGAGAACCACCCCCACCCCTCATGTGTGTGGGGTGGGAGAGGGAGAAAGAGAGAACACATGTGAGTTAGAGAGTGCCTCTTAAGCATTACCTGAAGAATAAAGAGGAATTCTTCTAGTGAAGAGCAAAGGAAGGAGGCCTACTGGAAGAGGAGGAACCTGTGCAAAGGTTCAGAGGCAGAAGTTGGAAGACTGTGTAGGATGAGACTAAAGAGGAAGGTATGGCTTTATTTAAGAATAGGAGAATAGGAAGCCACCAAATGTTTAGAGTAAAGGTGGGTGATATAATCCAGTTTGTCAAAGTTTACAGTGGTTACTGAATAGAGAATGGATTCAAACTTGGCCTAGCCTGCAATAGACCAATGGAAAGAAGCTATTGCAATAATCTAAGCATTGCCCGATGGTGGCTTATAGTAGGGTAATGGCTATGGAGATGGAGAGACATGGGTGATTTTAGAAATATTTGTGAGTTTAATTGACCTGACTTGTGATGGTTTGGAAGTGGAAGGGGCTCAGGGAGAGGAAGTGATGTGAATGAACAAATTATGAGAGCTTGGTGTTGAAAGTGAACCAGGAAGTGGTGGCTGCTTTCTTCCCCCAACAGTTACTCCGATACCAGCATGAGGTCACCATTACAAAGCTTTGGACAGTGCCACCTGTGAGTTGAGTCGTCTGTTGGAGTGAATGACTAGGAAATACCATTGAAACCAGGGTATGTATATATGTGTCTTCCAATAGTTACCATTTTAGTGCAGGTCAAGTCTTTGTTTTGTAATTGTGTGGCTAGTATAGTCTCATTGGTGTGTTCTAGTGTGGCTGATGATGTCACTGCTTCAGGGGATACAGGACTAAAAAAAGGAAAAAATAATATGTAACAGTAGGAAAGACAAGCCCATAAATGGAAAAAAAAAATCCAAAAACAAAAAAACACACTAAAACTCTGAAATAAGCAAACCATTTCAATATTTCACATTAGTGAAGGTAATCGTAGGAAAAAGTCTCATGTCTTTTTTATTTGGCTATATTTCCTTTTGGATACAAAGACCTTTATTGTACTTTCATGACTACCATCAGAGGAAAATTTTTATGAATAGTATCTGATATGTCATTTTAATTGTAGTTATTAACTTAAAAATTATATAATTACATTACAAGGAAGACATGTGGTTATTAAAATTCCAGCATGTATTTGCTGACATCACTTTTCCCTCTGCCCCTTGAAGATAATCTGAGACATCCATTAAAATACTGGAGTTTTAATTGCCAGACACCCTAGAAAATCATGCACCTCCCCATGTATTTTAGAGGGAGGGACAGCTAGTTGTGGCTTAGCTCCAGAAGGATTAAGGAGCCTTGGCCTTAAATGGAGAGAGTGCTGGGAGCTCATTTGAGGCCTTATCTTCATCCAGAATAATTCTGAGTTGACCTTTGGCTCTGGGGCTGGTGTAGGTTTCTTTAAATTCCAACCAAATCAGTTGGACTTTATTGGTAAAATGGGTTCTGTGCCCTTTAAGGTGTCAGATCTCATGCCCCTGCTGGCTCAGGAGGATGCCAAGCCTGACTTTCACCTGCTTCTCCCAGGGTCAGGGACCACTCTTGTATTGTTCTTTGCTGTGTGACCCAACACAGAGCTTGAACAACCCCATGACCAAGGGATCTTTGCAAGTGAGTGGTGGGTTGAGTTTCCTACAGGGCAGGTAGTAGTTAGCCTGAGTCAACCTGGAGAACCATTTGATTTTAGGTTTGGCCCAATGATTCAACTGGAGTAAGGGCCCAGACCCCTTCTCTTAGTTTTCAGTGTAAGGATCTGGCTGTGTGGTCAGCACGCTTTGAAGAAACAGGTTTACTGGCTGCCTTTGGCAAAAGGAGCTGGTTTGCACCAGTAATGAAATGAGAAATTCCTTTCCTGCAGGGAGAAGTCTGTTGATAATCTGGTAGAGAAAAATCAAGGGCTTTGGTCTCCAGGGTATCCCTGGGGGACACATTTAGGAATGTGCTATGGAAAGAAAGAGGGCAATGGTAATTAAATATGGCCTTTGAATGGCAAAAAGGGAAGGCATTTATAAGAAATCCCAGAGAAATATTTCTGGAGGTGTGATTACCACACACTTCACTTTTTAAATACTCTTTTTTTTTTTTTTTTTTTTGAGAAAGAACATGGCTAATCTCAGGTAGAACAGTTGGGACTTCTAGAAAGCCTAGTCTAAAAGGGCCTCTTGTTATCATAAAGAATGGTGTCCTATGTGAAGGGCAGCAGGGACAGGCTGCGCTCTGGGGTGTTTGCTCAGCGGTGTAGCCTCCCAGAGCGCCTGGTGTATGGGGTTTTCCTTTCATGGACAGTGAACGTGACATACAGTTCACCAAAATGGAACTTTTCATTTTTACTAATTATTTGTTATTAAAACCGGATTTAAAAAAAAATTCTTCTTCCTCTTCCTTTGGACTCACCTTGATCACAAGATAAATCACAGTCTCTGCTCCCTTGCCAGGAACTCTCATAGAAGGGAGTACGTGAGTCAGTTTATGGGGTGAGGAATGGACTAAATGCTCTTTGATGTTGGTCATACAGAAGTTTGTGTTCTTTTGTTCTGGCCAAGTAATGGTAAACCAAGCAATAGCATTTTATGTTTCCATCCTTAAAAATCTTTTTGCTTGAGGCTGGCCATGGTGATACATTCCTATAATTCCGGTGGTTCAAGGAGCATCACAAGTTTGAGGCCATTCTGGGCAATTTAGCAAGGTCCTATCTTAAAATAAAAATAAAAGATCTGGGTGTGGTGGTGCATGCCTGTAATCCCAGTCACCCAGAGGGCTGAGACAAGAGGATCGCAAAGCCAGCCTCTGCAAAAGCCAGGTACTAAGCAACTAAGTGAGACCCTCTCTCTAAACAAAATACAAAATAAAGCTGGGAGTGTGGCTTAGTGGTCAAGTGCCCCTGAGTTCAATCCCCAGTACTCCTCCCCGCCAAAAATAAAATTAAAATAAAAGGACTGAGGATGAAGTTCAGTAGTAGTAAAGCGCTTGCTTAGCATGTGTGAGTCCCTGGGTTCAGTCCCTGGTGCTACAGAAACAAACAGAAAAACTCTTTGCATGAGGACCCCAGGGTTGCTGTGTAGGCTGTTTTTGGCAGATGAAATATAATGCATTGTTGGCATTTACATCTAGGCAGCAGATGAGATACAGGATCTGATGGTAGAATATTAACATTTGTGGCTTTTGAGATATGATCAAGCTGTTTAAAGAATTGGTAAGTAGATGATTGTAGGAGTGGTAGGCTTACGTGTTTAAAAGTGAGTCAGTTTTTCTAATTCTTAGAGAATCTTCAAATAAGGATGCTTGGAATTCCATTGGTCTTCCCCTAAAGGAATCTCATTTTGCTTTCCACTTGTAAAACTTGCCTTTATTTGCACAGCTTGGGAATTCTGTTTCTCACCTCTTCTACTGATATGGAAACCCGGGAGGGTTTTGTGAGGATGAGTATGTCTCACAGTAAGTTGCAGAAAATGTACAATGATCATGGTGTTTTAAAAATTCTGAATGTATTTTTTAAGTTTTGGAAATTGTATTATACAAACCAGTTGTATGGGTGAGTCCTTTCCTAGTCTCTTCAAATGCAAATCATTGTTATTTGTTTTTGATGGCTAACTTGGGGTACTTAGTAATATAGTCAGTTAGAACTGTTGATATCTTAAATTCCCTTTCCAGAACTTTCTAAGTGGATAAATAAACCATGGAATATATGCACAACACAGAATATCATATGACCATTAGAACCAATGGGTAGGGATACTGCAACGCAATAGTGTATCAGGTGCTACAAATAAAATTGCAGGTGTGCTCTGGTTACAACTAAATAGTAATTATAGCTATGGCTTATAGCCAGGTATTGTTCTAAGCACTTTACATGTATTAAGCACTTAATCTTCATAATATGCTTGCAAGGTAGGTGCCCTTATGCCTGTTTCAGATAGGAAGCCTTAGCATAGAAAAGTTAAATATTTTTCCCAGGGTCTGTAAATAATAATAATTAAAAAGTACAGGAAAAAGACTTGAAGAAAATTTATGAAACAGTTAACATGGGAATGAGTCAATTTAAAAGAAAAAAAAATGTGTGTGTGTATATATATATATTTTTTGATATTATTTTTTCTTGCACCATGTTTGATCACAGAAATTCTGTAGATTAGCTAATATAAGAAGGGACCCTGTGTTTTCTGCATTCTTTCCTCTACCATGGTCATTTACCAATTCTTAGGTTCAAGTTCAGTGGTTATGAATAACCTTCCTGTGATTGTAAAATGTCTATTTTAGAGATTAGGTTTAAACAAACAAACAAACAAGCAGTGAACTATCCTATCCTCTGCTCTCAGAATTGACAGGAGTTCTTCCAAGTAATTGACAGCAGGCAGAGGGTAAGGTCTATGGAGGAAAGATTGACTGATGGGTGATTCTGTACTCAAAGCTAGGTGCTGATGACCAAGTACTTCATTCCATTACAAAACTTGTTAAACTCACCAGCGTTTTATAGGTCGTAAACATTTCTATCCCTGTGTTACGCATTGTTTCCAGGCTACCAGGGGAAGAAACCGAACATTTTTACCCAATGGAATTACTCCTTTTCAGAACCTTTATAGATGTTCTCAATGGCTCACCACATGACATTCAGCCTTATTTTTATTCTCTGGGGAAGACAATGCATGAATCGTTTTGTAAAATGTCTACATTTAAGAAATTGAGTGTGTCCTTCTAAACATTCTGTCAGGTGCTGTTCTGGTCTTCCTGCTTCTCTCCTCACCAGAGGCTATAATCCCCTGTGTGGTGATGCTTGGTTACTGTGGGTATGACTTATGCTAGAGGTCATAGTTGCCATTTGGCCTAACAAGTAGGGAAGTAGGCATTCCACACTGACCCTGGAGTCCAAACCGAACCCAGAGATGGTGACCCTTTGAGATGAACATGGATGCATCTAAAATGTGGAAGTAATGGCTTAGCTCATTGTCCTTCTTTGCCTTCCCTTTCCCAGAACTTCCTGGGTTTCATATGGGATTGTTGCATTTATACATTTTGCTGTAATGAATGAACAATCAGTCACTAGGTATGTGGTTCTAAGAGCCCCTGTGATTCTAAGTCTGCTGAGAACCTTATTTGTGGTGAAATCGTGTACTTTAGCATGTGGAATTATTTTTGTATGCTCAAAGTGAGAAGGTTAACTGGTCATGTGGCACATGCCTATAATCCCAGTGACTTGGGAGACTGAGGCAAGAGTTCAAGGACAGCCTCAGAAACTTGGTGAAACCCTCAGCAATTTAGCAATTCCCATCTCAAAATGAAAAAGAAAAGGACTGAGGACGTAGTTCAGTGGTATAGCACCCTTGGGTTCAATCCCCAGTAACAAATAAATAAATAAATAAGAAGGTTGTCCAGTAGTTTTCCAATGTTCAAAGCTATAAAGTGGACAGCATTTGTCCCAATGTAATTGACACTTCATGATGTTTGGTGAACCTTCCCTCCATCCCGCTGGAGGGTAAGCTTTTTAGGGACTCTTTATCTCTTGTATTTCCAGTGCTGGCATGTAAAAATGCTGCACTCAATCTCTGAAGCAGTTCTTTCTCTGCATGTCTGCCCTCTGGAATGTTTTAAAGGAAAAACATGTTTGTTTCAGCTGCAGAAAGATTGTTTTTGAGGCATACCAGACAGTCCTTTAGCAGCCAGTGTAATCTTGAATGTCTGCAGGGATGCAGTGGGAGACTTCATTTCTCAACGGGAGGAACTGCATTGCCTTCTCCTGCTACATTCCTATGGAAGGGCCAGGGATCAGCTTTTTCTGTGTGTTTGACACACTAAATACATTCTTTGGCAAACGGGCCATATGAATGGGGCATGGTCAGGTGGTTTAAGCTGTTTCCAGAATGAATTAGGAGGGATTTCACAGTGCCTCTCAGCTGGGCTGCTCAGCAGGTGGATCCTGTGTCCTGTGCTCTGTTCCCATAATGAGGATACAGATGCAAGTATCTTTCTTACCTCTCTTTAATTCATTATTCTCTTTCTCCTTCTTCTTCTTCATTTCTTTTTTTTTTTTTTTTTGTACTAGGGATTGATCCCAGGGGTACTTTACCACTTCAGTTACATCCCCAGTCCTTTTTTTTTTTTTTCTTTTGAGACAAGGTCTTGCTAAATTGCTGAGCATCTCACTAACTTGCTGAGACTGGCCTTGAACTTGTGATCCCCCTGCCTCAGCCTCCTGAGTTGTTGGGATCATAGGTGTACCACAGCTCATGACATCATTCTTTCTCTTCTTAAGTCATCTTTTTGAAAGTGTAGAAAACATAAATGGCTTTTTGGATATTTTTATAATATCCAAAGTAAGTTCTTACTTTGTGTTTGACAGAAACAAAACAAACAACACAAAAACAGTATAGTACAGTAGCCTGCTGGATTAATATATATTTTGCTTGTATATGCCCATACTGTCACTTGGGTGGGTGTATAAGGTTTTTAACAGTAACATCTCTGGGAGAAAGACTGAGGGGCATGAACTTAGGGGTAGGAAGACTGAAATTTTCATTTTATATAATTTTGTCTGATTTGAATTTTACCCTATGCTTTTTTTTTTTTTTTTTAACTTAAAAATACGGCTTAGGAGCTGGAGCTGGGGGTGCAGCCTAGTGGCAGAGCACTTTCCTAGCATGCACAAGGCGTCAGCAATACACACACACACACACACACACACACACAAGATTTATATAATTTCTTGTCACTTTCTACATATTTAGATATTCTTTTAATTTTCAAATGACAATTTTAATTTTAAGAAAAATTTGCTTAGAAAAGGGATCACTTGATTTTTTTTTTTAAATAGGTTAAAGAATTTTTTTTTTTTTTAAAGATTATGGGTTTAAAAATAAACTTGCTACATTGGGATTATGGCTTTATTTCTGTACTGTGCCCTTTGGTCTAAGAAAATGAACCCAACCCTGATTTCTGAGATAATTCAGGTTTTCTGGGCCTGTGTAAAAGGTAATGCCGGGAGACACCCACACTGCCCTTACTTGCTGGGTGTTCATGCTAGGGCTGGATTATTTAAGAACTACTTCTGTGAAGTATAGGAAATAAGGGAAGTAAAAAGTCCAGGGACAGAAACACTGAAAAAAAACAAATTGATCTTAAATGTTGGAACATACAACCATGTTCCAATTTGGTATTTCTTGGGGTAAGACATTCATGCACTGTGGCTTTCACTCTTAACCTAATTTTGCTGTCTTATATTACCAGGTTACCATGTTTTGATTTTTAGGATGGTATTGGTAGTCAAAGAAACAATTCCAGGGCTCAGGTTGTGGCTCAGTGGTAAAGTGCTTGTCTAGCATGTGTGAGGCACTGAGTTTGATTTTTAAGCACCACATATAAACAAACAAACAAATAAATAAATAAAAAAGAAACAATTCCAGTTTTTCTTTCCAGCTCTTATAAATCTGGCATAAATTTTAAAAAAATTCTGAACTCTTGCTGGGATGCTTACCTGTGATTCCAAGTCTGCTTTTTACAGCCTAAGGCTGGTAGCTGTTTTTAGCTACCTGGTGTTTGGTTTTAGGTTTGCTTGTGAAAATAAGCAGCAAGAAGAATTGGTGAAGTTTCTGTTTGCAACTCCTTGTGGTGTTGGAAGTTTCCAGAACAAATCCTAGTGACTGAAGTAATTATAAGCCCCCAGGGAGGATTTGGAGTTGACTCTAGATTTGCTCAAAACAAACACTTTGGGGCTTGTAGCCTTTGGAAAGGCAGGCCTGGTCCCAGGATCTGTCAGTTAAAATTCTTTGAAGGTCTTTAAAGTTTCTTGCCTCCTCAGGGAGGGCTAACTGAAGAGGCTCTATGGGAAAGGCTGTGTGGTAGATCCCCTGAGGGCCCCTCCTCCCTGGGCAGGGAGGAGAAGCGCCTGTTCCCCGTGGCCACTGTGGTCATCTGAGCCTCACAGTGCCCTTCGGCAGCTTCTCCTTTTCAGGTGCTTACAATTGGTATTTACAGAAGCCAAACACCCCTCATCACCAAGGCAACCATTTACCACATGACTGTCAGAGAAGAAAAATACAAATAATCCTCTCAACATCTAAATGACCAATATGCAAACTATTGCAGGCTAGGTCCTAGAAAATCTATTGGAAAGAAAGATTCTAGGCCTTTTTTTGGCAAGGGTTAAATAGTCCATAAAGACCTTACATCTCAAAACATCAACACTCCTTCCCCATCTGTGAATTTATGACTTTAAAAAAAAATGTTTCTCCTAAAGATCCCAAGTGGTAGCTCACCTCATTTTATTAGATCTTGACTGTACTATGTTATACAGTTTAAGTTCTTGATGATGTGAGCTTTATATAATCTTATGATTAATGATTGATGGCAAGCTATGGTAGATTTCCCTCCTTTCTCTCATTTGGACACATTTAAATTAGAAGTTTATTAAAAATGGAAAACAAAAAATAAATAAATAAAACTAAACAACACAACAAAAAAGAAAAACAAAAAACTACCAAAATATTAAAAAAAAACATTAAAAAAATAAATCAGAAGCCTATGGAATGGGGGTGGAGTGCTTGCCTAGTATGTATGAGACCCTGGGTTCCATCCCCAGCACTGCCAAAAAAAAAAAAAAAAAGAAAGAAAGAAGAAAATAAAATTTCTTCATAAACAATTTCAATTTGAGCCTTCCTTTCTCTCTGTGTTATGAAAGATGGCCCACTGAAGATAAATTAGGAGAGAGTTAAAACAGGAATCTTGGTGGAGGAGAAAGAATAGGAGCTCTGGGGAAATGCAGAACTGATTCAGAATCCTAGCTGCACCCCATAACAGCTCTAGGATCTTGGACCAATGACCTAATTTTTGAGCTTTAATTTCTTCATTTGTAAAGTGGGTGTAATATCTACTTCACAACATTCTTGAGACTTACATAAGAGTGTTTTCAAGTGTATACAATGGCAGATATGCTGAAGGTGCTATTTAAGTGCTAGGTTTCTACTTCCCTCCACCCTTTTCCTTTACTTGAAGGAAGAGCTAAATAATGGGACCTGGGGTCCTGTGAGCAAGCTACAGCTAAAGGTGAAAGAGGAAATGTGTTCATTTAGACAAAACCATCATTTCCTTAAAGTCTTAAGCCTTCTTCTCTTAAATAGGTCACCCAAAAGAACATCAGAATGTGGTTCTCTGAGCTAGTTGTGGCGGCACATGCCTATGATCCTGTTGAGTTGGGAGGCTGAGGCAGTCAGCAGGCTTCAAATCACAAGTTTAAAGCCAGCTTGGAAAATTTAGCAAGGTCCTCTCTCAAAAACTTAAAAAAGGGCTTGAGATGTAGCTCAGTGGTAAAGGGCCCGTGGGTTCAATCCCTAGTATCAAAAAAGAAAAACTAAAGTGTGTGGGGAGTCTTTATTTACAAGGGTGACCTGTGGATGGAGCTTTCTCTAGGCCAGGCATTTGGAGTTTTTTGTCCCATAACATTCATGCCACTAATTGGATTTGCTGTTCACCAAAGGCATCAGGTTCCCAGGTGGAAAATGAATGCCAAAGAGATTTTCTTTATCTAAAGTTTGTCAGCTGGGTGTGGTGGCACTTGCCTGCAATCCCAGCCACTCGGGAGGCCAAAGTAGGAGGATCACAAGATAGAGGCCAGCCTTGGCAGTTTAGTGAGACTCTGTCTCAAAAAACAAAAAGGGCTGGGGTTGTGGCTCAGTGTGAAAGTGCCTGGATTTAATCCCCAAAATCAAAAGGTGGGGGGCGGGAAGGCAACTGCAGTTTGTCAAGGGAGTGGACTAATATAATATGATTTGTCCTGTCTTGAAGTAGTTTGCAAATGACCAAGTGAAATATTTGAATGGTGTTTGAAATGTTTCCCTTTTGGATTATTGAGTCAGAGGAGAATGCCTTCTCTCCCATGTCTCATTTTTTAAAACTTGTGATAAAATACACATAACCATAAAATTTACATTTTTTTTTTTTCAGTACTTGGGATTGAACTCAGGGCTTCACACATGCTAGGCAAGTACTTTGCCACTGAGCCATACTCTTAGCCCCAAATTTACCGTTTTAACCATTTTAAGTATTCAGTTCTATGGTGGTATGTACATTCATTCACATTATTATCTAACCATCACCATCATTCATCCCCAAAACTTTTCATTTTCCCCAACTTGAAGTAGAGTTTAGTACCCTTCAAAATCATCACGTTCTCCTTCCTCTTTCCTTAAATCCTGGCACCCATCATTCTTTCTGTCTCAAAGAATTTGACTACACTAGGTACCTCATATAACTAGAATGTACATTTAGTTTTTATTGTTTTGTGGCTCTTTTATTCCACTTTAAAAATTTTTAACTCCATCTTGTATGTTCCATTGTTTTTTGTTTTTTGGGTCCTGGGGATTGACCTCAGGGGCACTCGACCACTGAGCCACATCCCCAGCCCTGTTTTGTATTTTATTAGAGAGGGGCTCACCTAGTTGATTATCACCTCACTAAATTGCTGAGGCTGGCTTTGAACTCAAGATCCTCCTGACTCAGCCTCCTGAGCCGCTGGAATTACAGGCTTGCACGGCTGCACACAGCTTGTTCCATTGTTTCCTGGCAGGCATTATTCTTTTCTATGAACTTTTGATTTTTTTCTTAGATTCACATAGAAATTTGTACACTATCTTCTTAGCTGTTTGTGCCTGATCTTTGAATTTTTATCTTATTAAAAAAAAATATGGAGCTGGGATGTAGCTCAATGGCAAAGCATCTGCCCCAGCTCCAAAAAGAAAAACAAAATGTCATTGGAAATGATTTTGAGTATTTATATTTTTCTTTTTATTTTCTTTTTACTTGTTTACTTTTTTTAAACAGAATCTTGCTATGCTCCCCAAGTTGGTCTCAAACTCCTGGGCTCCTATGATCCTCTTCTCAGCTTCCTGAGTAGCTAGTACTACAGGTGCATACCACCATACCTGGCTCTTTATTTTCAGAAATAGCTCTTTTTTGGATTAGGATTTTAGATGATTTTAAAGGCTAAGAATGTAACTATTGGTACCATACTTGCCTAGCATGGTTGAAGCCCTAGGTTCAATCCCCAGCACAGCAAATAAATAAATAAATAAATAAAATAATAAAAGGAAAGAAAAAGATGATGATTATACACCAAGTTCCACATCAGATTCTATCTTTACCTAGTGCCGAGGGAGAAAATCTCAAAAAATAAAAAAAGTTCAAGTTTTCTGCTCATCCCTCTCCCCAACTGCTGCTCCCCAAAGTGAAAGCATAAGAATGTGTTTATAGAAGATGCTGGAGCAGCAGAGAGACGCCAGTGAGTCAGGATAGTGAACACTGTTGTAGACTCTGCCATCAAGCTGATCTCTCAGCCTTTCTCCTCTTAGGTGGTATACTTTGAAATCCAAACCAGGAAAGAAGGATAAGGAGCGAGGAGAAATCGAGGTCGACATCCAGTTTATGAGGAACAACATGACTGCTAGCATGTTTGACCTCTCTGTGAAAGACAAGTCTCGGAATCCATTTGGAAAACTGAAAGACAAGATCAAAGGGAAGAATAAGGATAGTGTATCAGATACCACTTCAGCCATAGTCCCCAGCATGTCACCCTCAGTCGACAGTGATGACGAGTCTTTTTCCAAAGACAAGAAGAAGAAATCAAAGATCAAAACCTTGTTTTCCAAGTCAAATTTGCAGAAAACACCACTTTCCCAATCTATGTCTGTCCTGCCTACTTCAAAGCCAGACAAAGTGCTGCTTCGTCCTGGAGATTTCCAGTCCCAGTGGGAGGATGACGACAATGAGGATGAATCCTCCTCCTCTGCCTCAGACAGTGAGTATCTGCCTTCTCTTCACTTGGCCTCTCTTCCTCAGCTACCTACATGTCTTTGAGAGAGAAGAAACAGATTTTGGTTCACTTCCTTAATTACCTCCACAATGATGGTAATGGTGGGCAATAGTAGATAGTAGATGATTATGATGATTTTCCTTTTCCTTTTTTTGGAAACACTAGGAATTGAACCCAGGGCCTCATGCATGCTGGGCAAGTGCTCTACTATTGAGCTCTACCCCTAGTTCTTTTTATTTTGAGACAGTTTTGCTAAATTGTCTAGGCTGGTCCTGAACTTGCAATCCTCCTGCTTCAGCCTCCCAAGTAACTGGGATTATAAGCCTGTACTACCCTGCTTGGCCTAAACCTTCTGGTTTCTAAGAATGAATAAGGTGCCTTTTACAAAGTGTCTTGTTCTGTAACATATATAATTAATACTAGAATATGGGGCTAACAGAATGAGTGCATCCAAGTTTTGTTGTTTTGCAGTTTTTTTAAATTTTTCTTTAAGGATAAAATCATGGAACCTTGTCATAATTTTGATACTTCTTTATTAATTCATCAAATGATTAATGAGTCCCTATTACATGCCTGACTCCCACGGGATACATCCCTAAGTGATCCAGTTCCTTTCTTTCTGAATTAATTCCATATTTTGGACTTCAATTTCAGTGACTAAATCTCTGCTAGCCTCTTCCATTGGGTTAACACAGGGTTTCCCAATCAATGTTGATTGTTGGGGGAGTCTGTCCTATACATTGAGCATCCTTGGGTTTTACCTGCTAGGTGCCAATAACAACCACCACCACCACCCCCCCCCCGCCATACACACACACAGTTGTGACAACCAAAAATGTATCCAGACATTGACAAATGTCAGCACCTCCTATTGTAAATCACACATTTAATTTTTCTCTCTCTTCATTTCTCCCTTTCCTTTCCCTTCTCTTTTGTGGTGCTGGGGATAGAACCCAGTGCTTTGGGCATGCTAGGCCAGTGTTCTGCCACTGAGCCCTAGCCCCAGCCTCCACTAGTTTAATTTCATATCCCCTATTTTTTTGTGTTTCTTCCTAGTCATGTCCCACAAAAAGACAGCAAGTGCAGACTCTAAGCAACTGAGCCAGATCAACTTCAGCCTTCCCAAGAAGGAAGGACTGTCCTTTCTTGGGGGCCTTCGGTCCAAGAATGACACACTTTCCCGCTCTAATGTCTGTATCAATGGGAACCATGTTTACCTGGAGCAGCCAGAAGCCAAGAATGAGACCAAGGAGAGCAGCCCTTCTTCTTCCCCATCCCCCCAGGGCTTCAGGAAGAAGCATTTGTTCTCATCTACTGAAAACCTGGCTGCTCGATCTTGGAAGGAGCCTGGGGAAGGAGACAGCATGTCTTATGATAAGTGGCTATCTGATGTCCCCACCAAGGAGTCCATGAAGTACATGTCTCTGCCATCCTACCGACCACAGTCTAGTGGTGACAATAGGGAAAACATGGCTTCAGCGAATTTGGAGGCTACAAAAGAAACCAAAGACAGCAAGAAGCAGGAGAGCAAGAAGTCCTCTTTGTTTTCTCTGGTGACAGGAAAGAAGGATGTAGCCAAGGGCAGTGAAGGCGAAAGCCCTCCTTCCATCCCATGGAAGGAGAAGGAAGGCAAACTCAAGGAAGCCCAGCTGAGAGAGGAAGACCTCATGAGAAGGTCCGAGAAAGATGCTGCAGCTGACGCCTCTGGACGGGGTAACTCCCTGAACCCCTTTGAAGATGTGCAGATCTCAGAACCAGAAGCCAGACCTGAGTCCAAGTCTGAACCAAAGCTACCTATTCCCTCTGCAAGGGCTCCCCAGACCAAAGCCGTCAAGCCTCGGTAAGTCTTTCCTCCTTGCTCTCTGTGGCATTCAGCAAGGCCTCCATTAGAGCAAATCTGGCATGTCCCATAGTGGTACCTATGTGTGCCAAAGGTGTCTTATTTGGGGTTGTTTGTTTTAATGGGTCCCTACTGCCTAGATAGCCTGCCCTGCACAAAATGCAGTGTTATTTCACAGCCCAAAAGCCACTGCCCAGCAGACATGGGTTGTCCTTCTCAGGAAGCTAATTAGACCACAGTGAAATGTGATGGTTTGTGACAGATTCTGAGTGTGTGTGTTCAGAATACCAGGTTGGGGCTGCTCCGTGCACAACCTATGTTTATTAAGTTATTAGTGCACATCACCCTTTGAGGAAGATGTTATTTTTCCTCCTTGCACTTTGGCCTTCGTTTGCTGGCATGAGAGACCCTCAGTCTACTCTTGAGTGTTCCTATGATGTTCACTATGTTTCCTCTGCATTTGGTTGAAAAATCTTCCCCGAGCCTAGAGGGACTTCTGCTTTTCCACATAACTTACATGCACATTAGAGATATTTCTGTGATCTGGGGGTAAGAAAATTTTTTTCGAGATTCTGCTTGCTTTGATTCCCCCCCCACACACACACCATTCTCTTCAAAATCTGTACCCATTTCCTTGTGTTACTTCTTTTACTGCTTTGAACTTTTTAGATGCTTTTTGTCCTACCATGATTAAATGCTAGGGCTTTGTATTAATGAATCAAAGCAACTGCAGGCTGCTGCTTTACCTGGGTCTTTCCATTCCTCTTGCAACATATCTTTTGTGGCAGGCATGCTGGGTGATTGATGTAAGTGTCCCTTTTAGGGGCTATGGGTGAAGCTCAGTGGAACAGTGTATGCTCAAGGGCCTGGGTTCAATCTCTATGACCTCTTCCAAAGTGTCCCTTTTGAATTTAAAGATTGGTATTCCTTTTACTTTATACAAATACTTCCCCTCAAGTAAAAAAAGTTCTCCCCCTTTGAGCAATTTTATTTTTACATGTTTCTGTTTGTTACCATGCATCTGCAACTGACCTGCAGATTTTATTTTGTCCTTTTTGCAGACTGGAAGTGTCTCCAGAGGCTCAGCCCAAAGCCAGGCTTCCTTCTTCCCCTTACTCTTCTCTCTCTTTTTCTGCTCTTCCTTCCAGTTCTGATCCGGCCCCTGTCTCTTCAGAATTGGGGCATAGTTCAGAGACACACTCCTCTGAAAGTCCCTCTGTCTTCTATTCCTCCTCATCTCCCATAGTAGCTCCAATTTCCACATCCACCCCGATCGAACATGGGCTCCCCACAGGCCAGGGCCAGGCCAGTTCTGAAGAACCGTCTTTGCTTCTTAAAGCAGAATTGCAAAAGGAAAGTTTAATAGCAGTTCCAAATACAATGTCTTCTGCCTTGGGATCACTTTTTAAACAACCACCTGTCTCAGCATGGAAAGCAATGGAAGATTCTCCAAGGGGGCAGATCAGTGAGACAGGCAAGGAGAAGAATGCCAGCAGCAATGAACCCAGAAAGCCTCTCCTGGAGCATCCTGAAGCCGGGAAACCAAAAGAAGAACTTCTGAAAGTTCCCTCCCCAACACGGGACCACATCCCCTCATCTCAAGGGGCCCATGAAGTTCCATTTGTGCTTTCCCTCAACGGTGGTAGAGATGTAAGCCCCGCTGGGAAGCCTCCCTTAGAGGGAGACAACAAAGTTAAGGATGGTGGGATGACTTCCGCGACTGAGGAAGCAGTACTCCCATTTGATGCCATGTTGCAGAAACAGGAAGAGATGGGTCTGAATGTCAGTGAGGGTGAAAAGAGAGTCAAGAAGCGCGTATCATTTTCGGAGCAGCTCTTCACAGAAGAGGAGGTAGGGAAACACAGTTGGTTGGGGGAAGAAGAAAAAAATCATCCCCAAGAGGTGACTTCTGAAGGAACTGCTGAGGGAAAGGTGCCCGATGTGGAACCTCCTGGGTGTCCCCACACAGAAGACTCAGAGAGGGAATCTGTGGCTGTGGCCCAGGCTTGCAGTGCACCAGTCCCCACAGAAGATTGCCTTCTCGCTCCTTCTAGTGATGAGGGTTCCTCAGAAGACCCCACAAGTGAAGCCAGCTCTGCGAAAGGCACCCCACTCTTCAGGATTGAGGGGGATGATGCCCTTATGGCTCAATATCAGAGCAAAGCCAGTGATCATGAAGGTTTGTCGTCAGACCCCCTGAGCAGCCTTAGATCTGCCTCAGATGTGAAGTCCCCCATCATGGCTGATCTGAACTTGACCCTCCCTTCCATTCCTGAAGTGGCCTCAGATGATGAAAGAGTAGATCAGGTTGAAGATGACAGGAAGACAGCAAAGCTGGCTGAAGCAGGAGCTTCATCCTCAGTCACGTTACCTCCCTGTCCTGAGATGGGAAAGGGGCTGAGTGGTGGGGCAGATGGGTCGGCACCCATGGAGAGTCTGCACGACTGCAGGTCAAAGGCCCCCACAGCAGCTCCTTCAGAGCAGATGGCAGCCTTAGGAATTTTAGAACCATATCTTGGCATGAGCTCAAGTGTGGATAAACAGCTGCCAGACCCTGGCAGTGGTGAGGAAGAAAGACTAAAGGGAGACGAGAGGCCTAGTCAGCCTCCTGTCAAGGCCCTGGACTCTCCTGTGCCCAGCTCCTCCCTTTCTGAGACCTTTTCTGCCGTACACTCTCTCCCTAGCTCTCCACATCCCAACACTCACCACACCAGTACAGCAGAATCTCAAAAAAAAGCAACAGCAGAGGGCTCCGCTGGTAAAGTTGACAATTTTGGCAAGAGGAAGCCGCTTCTTCAGGCCTGGGTCTCACCCTCAGAGACACATCCAGTCTCAGCTCAGCCAAGCGCTGGAACTGGGGCAACCAAGCACAGGTGAGAGATGGGGAGATTGTCTTTGTAAATGGGAGAGATGTCGCCCCTTTGCTTTTACCCACAGAGGTTATGGCTTTCAGACTACATGGATGTCCTCATGTTGTAGCTTGCCTGATTTGCTGGTAGGGCCTTTTGACAGAGTCTGTCCCTTATGGTGAGGATACCTCAAGATTGCTTTATTTTGTAGCAAGAATGTAGCAATAATCTTCAAAGATAGTTTAGGAGTTGTTTTGCACAGTCAGATCAAGAGTTCTCCAATTGCAGAAATGTAGTGTGACCAGTGTATAAGTCTCAGAAACCAGCTAAGATAGAGCAGTAGAATCTAGTGGTGTTGAACAGCTGGCACATTTGTTCTGAACTCTTTCTTTACTGCAGAAGCATAGAGAGCTCTGCAGAGAGTTCCTCAGTGGAGTCCTAGGCTATAGTTTCCACCAAAAATGAAACTGTATGCTTTCTTCCTTTTTTTAAGGCTCTGGGGATTGAACCCAGGACCTCGTGTATGCCTGGTACACATTCTGCCACTGAGCTATACCCCCAGCATGAGACTGTCTTTCATCCCTTCTAATACTCATAACAAGACTGAAGGGCTCCTGAGGACATCAAGACACCTGGCCAAGGATGTGCTTTGCTGGCTTTCTTATGGCTGCCTAGTCCTGCCTGCTTTCATTTCCACAGGAACTGAGACCTTGGAGTGTATGCTGGATGGAGATGTGAACAGAGTGTCACTACTCTCCCCATCCCCTTGCCTGACTTGCTGCCTGCCATCTTTAAAATGGTCTGTTTCTAAGTTTTGTGGTCACAAAAGGCTTAAGGGTCCTTTCTCCCTTCTCTTTAGACTTCACCCTGTGAAGCCAATGAACACAACAGCCACCAAGATTGCTAACTCCAGTTTGGGAACTGCTACCATCATCAGTGAGAATTTGATCAATGAAGCCATGATGAAGGTATGTGTTCTAATGCGTTGTCATGTTAGTTAGGGATCTACAAAACACTCATGTCCAGAGTTGTCATTATAGCTGGTTGTGGAGGCACACACCTGTACTCCCAGGAGGCTGGGGATACTGAAGCTGGAGAATCACTTGAGCCTTTGGATAACCTGGAAGCCCTCAGCCTTTCTGCTGGATGGACAATTACTTTTCTCTTATAGTCACCTATTCATTGTTGAAATTGTCTCAACATGCTTGAAACTGTCACTTCTTTGTATTTACTTTAAATTTTTATTTTTTGCAGTTCTGGGGCTCAAACCCAAGGCCTTACACATGTTGGGCAAGTGCTCTCCTACTAAGCAACATCCCCAGTTCCTGGTACTTCTCTTTAATGAGAAGAAAATATCACCCACAATCTGGCCCATTCAAGTCAGATGCTTTCTTTTTTTCCCATGTTTCCTTTTTATCTTTTGGTAAGAATATAAAATTCTTGAATTGTGATTATTGCTTAGATGCCCTTGTTTTATGACTTTATTTTGAAATAATTTCAAATATAAAAACGTTGTAACAACAGTACAAAGAACTCCTGTACACCCCTCCTCTGGAGTCACCAGTTTTCTTAATGTTTGACCAGGTTTACCTTTTCATCCTTGCCCTCTCTGCTTCTTCTCCCTCCCCTTCTTTGCATGTGTGTATACCTAGGCCACATGTAACTTCGTGTCTGAACCATTTGAAAGCATGTTGTATACACTATGCCTTTTTTTAAAACCCTTAAATATTTAAGTGCATAATTCTAAGAATAAAGCTAGTCTATAAACTTAACAATACTGTTTTCTCATCTGTAGTACCTATTTCAGGTTCTTCAGTTATCCCAATAGTGACCTATTCAGTTGTTTTTCCAGTCCTGTATTACTCACTACAGGTAGTTGTCTCTTTAGTATGTTACTCTAGAATAATTCCTCACGTTTGTGGGGGTTTTTTGAACTGGGGATGGAACCCTGGGCCTGAGCATGCTAAGTGTGTACTCTACCCCTCAGTTACACTCTGTCCTCCCCGCATCCTCTTTCTTTTTGTTTTAAAATCCGAAGGATTTAGAATACTGCTGTGTTGCAAAGCCCTGGTCTTTGACTCATTATCATACAAACTGGAAGAGAATGATTTATGGAGAAACAGTGACCTTTAGTGGGCAAGGATGTGTTGTATTTCAAATATGTAGAGAGGAACTTCCTCCTGATTACTGGGAACTGCAGTCTGTAGAAATAAACTCTTGAGCTGGGGGTATAGCCTCAGAGGTAGAGCACTTGCCTAACATGTGTGTGGCCCTGGGTTCCATCCCTAGCACTGCAAAACTAACAAAAAACTTTCTTTTTATTTTGATTAAGGGCAGCTAAAAGGTTTCTTTCAGTCACAGATTTTATAGTCCCCTGGACTCCAGGGCATCATTTTGGTTTTTGAAATAAAAATTTTTGCTCATACCACTGTAAACTTTTTTTTTCTTTTTTTTGTTGTACTGGAAACCAAGGCCTTGGGCATGCTAGGCCAGCACTCTACTACTGAGCCACATCCCCAGCTCCTGAAAGCATTTTTCTTTTTAAATTTTTTAGGTGTAGATGGACACAGCACAATACCTTTATTTTTATATGGTGCTGAGGATCGAACCAGGGCCCCGCCCATGCTAGGGGAGCCCTCTACCGCTCAGCCACAATCCCAGCCCAGCATTTTTCTTAAGTGCTGGGGAATGTTCCTCCTTCTGTCTTCATCTACCTCAGCCATGAGGAGCTGGGATAAAAATACACTGGAGGCTGGAGATGTGAGTCTTCAGTAAAAGAGACTGAGCAGCGACAATTAATTATTGCTGAAAACGAGGTAGCCTCCTCATTCAGCTCCCTTGCCCTCTCTTCCCTGGTAGAACATGATTTACCAGGAAATCAGGCAAAAGAACAAAATAAAGGTGACCAGAATGAAAATTGGAGTCATTCAGCAGCCTCCCATCCCCTCTTCCTTTCACTGTAGAATGCTTTGTGGCTCTTTCTGGTTTTGTTTATTTATTTTGGTGCTGGGGGTTGAACCCAGGGAGAAACAGACGCTTTGTTTTTGGGAAACTGGAAAGACTCTGGGCTTCCATTTTATTTACTCTTCAAAGCTCATTTAATCAGAGGTCTATCTCCTGGAACTGATTAATAGAATGACTTGCCTCAAAACAAAGACAACACTACTTATTTTGCCCTGATATGTACACCCTGCTGCTGCCCCTTTGCCTGCCACAAATCTCTTGGTCCTGGACCCTCTCTCGTAAATATTCTTTGTAAATGTGGAAAATCCCCTGGAGACTGTACCATTGGCCTGCTGTATAATAGATACTTTGTACTAGGCATAAAGCAGTATTTATAAAAATAACTACTCTTAGGAATGTCGCAAAATAAGAGAGAGGTTAGGGAAATAAATTGCATAGCTAAACTTAGGAAGGCCTAGCTGGATCATTACTACAGTGATTTCCACCCCACCTCCACCCCCGCCCCCGGGCTGTAGTTTTAGGGCCTCCATTCTTCAAAGATGATTTATAATTGGGAGTGTATTATTTACTCAGGTGGCTTTAACACTCCCATTTTAAAATAATAAAGACAACTGGATCCTAAAATCTTCTGTTATATTACATGGAAAAAGATGGATATGCATTTCCATGTATGTCATTATTGCAACTACATAAAAAGAAAAATGCAGTGTGAAACTGGATCCTAGTAGGAAATTCACAATAACAAACATCGTTCTTTCTTGTATTACTGGGTGTTATCTCTGTGCCTCTTCCATGAGCACTGCTCACGTTTTAGAAGGCTGGATTGTTTTATAATTTTTCTTTTAAATCACATAACTAGGATTGCCTAATGATTTCAAAGTCCTATGTATCTTCTTTTCCCTTTGATTATAGAATCCAACTTGAATAGCTGGTTGACAGTTTGTATAAAGACTATTAAGACTGTTAAGTGTGTTCACCTTTTCAGTTCTAGGTGTTTATGTTAAGGAAATATTTAGGGATATAACAAAGATCTATGCATGCATTTTAATAAAAATGTTATGAATAATTCTGAAAATTGAAAAATGACCTGAATATCTAGCAATAGAGAGATGTTAAAATATAATGAATTTTTAATAATCTATGAAAACAATTTTAACCAAAATTTTATGACAGGAAAATGCTCACAAAATAGTAATAATATAAAATTATATTCTTTATGATTCTAACAGTGTAAGACAAATATTGTTTTTGTAATTTAAAAAACCTGTTATTTGAGGGAGAAATGAATTGATTGATTACAGTGCTGGAGATTGAACCCAGGATCTTGTGAATGCTATGCAAGCACTCACTTCCATCCCAGGAAAAAGAATTTTTTTTTTTTTTTTTGCCTCAAAGTAAAAAAAAGGTATTGAGAATGTGGCTCAGTGATAGTGTGCCACTGAGCTCAAACCCCAGTACTGCAAAAACAAAAAAACCTTTGAGAACGTATTCTTGGCCCTTATTTACAAAGATGACTTTTTTCTCTTGATACAAAATATAAGCAGACATGGTACTATTTTTGTGGTAAAATATACATACTATAAAAATTTCCCATCTCGTCATTTTTAATGTAGCATGGTAGTGTTGGGGACATTCATATTGTTGTGCAATCAATCTCCAGACCTCTTGCATATATGCAGTTTTTTGGTTGAATATAGATTTGGAAGTCACAAATAGAGTGACTGGGCTAGGGGTATAGCTCAGTGGCAGTGCTTGCCTAGGGTGTGCTAGGCACTGGGTTTGATCCCTAGCACTGAAAACAAAAACAAAACAGTAACTGAGATGCAGAGGAGATACCCTAGGAATGTATGCTTTCAACAAGTTAAAATAATGAAGGATTAAGGAAGATGCAGGTTTTAGAAAAGTAGTCCAACATCTCATTTATTTATGTGCAGCCTGAGTTGGGTTAAAACCCACTCTATATATGTAAATGTCAGTGTGTATTTCTAAGCTAGTATTGCGATCATGAAGTTTTTGTTCCAGGCCAAAGTAGGAGGGTTGGGACTCCAAGTCCTAATTCTGGCTTACATACAAGCAGTTCCTTCACTGACTGGAATGGGCTTCTGTTCATGTGTTGAACAGTGAGTGTTGATTCTGCCCTTGATTTAGCTTCTTACAACTTGGAGGAGGTAGTCTCTTAACCTTCCTGGTAGTCTGTGAAACTGTTGGACCCTCAGGGCAATGAAACTGTCATTGCTTGAATTCTATAGGCAAAAATCATCTTGTGGTTGCTCCAGGATCTTGTTTCCTTAAACTTATAAATCTCTTAAGCCGGAGATTACTAGAAAAGTCACGATTTTTTTTCTTCCTTTATGGAGACCTAGTACGATTTGTTACATATTAAATACGACTTTTTCATCTTGTGTTTCCTCAGTGCTTCAGGCTTCTTTGGCTTGGGGTTGGCTCCTGTGGTCCTAGATTATAAATGCTGGTAAGGAACAGCAACACAGTAACTATGCAGGGCTTCTGCCCTCATCAGGAGTGAGAACACTCAGCTCTGGGACAGGCCACTGTGTACCCAGAGGGCGTGTCCTACATGGCTGCCAGTGAGACTGTGGCCTGGGGGCACTTGGCTTTGACTCTGCATATTTTTTGAGTATGAAATTACTTCAGGTGAGGTCTTTGAGTGGCCACTGCATTGACCTAATCACCACATCCTTCTGAGTGTAACTTAGGCAGTAGCAGACTACCTGGGATGACCAGCACCTTGTCATGTTGGCAGGAAAGCACCTTCCTGCACCTTCTGTTTCTAGGGATTCTTCATGGTCCCCCTCTTCCTTGGTGCTTGTCTCCAGCCCTGCATTGTTAGTACATTTGGAGGATTGAGTCCTCCAACGATTATTATTATTTTTTTGACATGGGGTCTCACTTGTGAGCTCAAGTGATCCTTCTGCCTCAGCCTCCCAAGTAGCTGAGATTACAGGTATGCACCACCATACTTGGCTGATGACATTTCTTTTTCCTTTTTTATTTTTGCTTGCAGTACTAGGGATGAAACCTAGGGCCTTCAGCATGCTAGGCAAGTGCTCTGCCTCTGTGCGATAACTCCTAGTCGTGGAAATATGTTTAATTTTTATTTATTTATTTTTTAGTTGTAGATGGATGGCATGCTTAATTTTATTTGTTTATTTTTATGTGGTGCTAAGGATTGAACCCAGTGCCTCACATGTGCTAAGCAAGCGCTCTGCCACTGAGCTATAGCCCCAGCTCCTGTGGAAATATTTTTTGAAACCACCAAACCAAAGTCAAGTTCAGAGGTCTGTGGCCTATGAGCCAAGTGTAGTTTTTACTTGTTTTCTTTTGCAGTGCTAGAGATCAAACCTAGGGCCTTGCACATGCTAGGCAAATCTCTACCACTGAACTATATCCTAAGCCCCTGGCTTTTTACTTTTTTAAAAATAATAAAACAAAAAACAAAACTAAACAAAAACATGCAACAGAGACTATATATGGTCCATAAAGTCTAAAACATTTCTTACTCACCCTTTATAGAAACTTAATCAATAATTTGTTTTTACTGTGCATTGAAAACAGATTTCCAAGAGACTGAGATCACTAATAACATTTTCTTTTTTTGTATTCTTTTTAAATATTTGATATCTATGCTGATTTTTATAATCTTTCCCCTGCTTTCTCCCTTCTCCCAAGAAATACAATCCTTCAGACCCTGCCTTTGCCTATGCACAGCTGACTCATGACGAATTGATCCAGTTGGTCCTCAAACAGAAGGAAACCATAAGCAAAAAGGAGTTTCAAGTTCGAGAGCTGGAAGACTACATTGACAATCTGCTTGTCAGAGTCATGGAAGAAACCCCCAATATCCTCCGCATTCCTGCTCAGGTTGGCAAAAAAGCAGGAAAGATGTGAACTTCCAGGATAAAACACTGAGATGCTTTTGTGTTTGTTTCCACTTGCTCTTGAAGTAAAAAACATAGTATGCCTGATAATCAGCCAGTAGGCTCCAAATCACTATCTCTCCTGTGTGTTATCTGTCAACAGTTAATTCTACCAATCGAAACCAGGTTAATTATTACAGTGAATCTTTTACTGTACATTCCCAGGGTTTTATTTTCAAATGCCACTGTGCCTTGAACTAGGTTGTAAATATTTTATGCCCACCAGAGACGTAGTCTTAAGAACTAATTCCGAATCAAAGATTCAGATGGCACTGGACATACTAATGTGTTTTAATAGTGGGGTTGTCTTTCTTTGATATTGAGCTTTTTCAAATATATATCTCCAGCCATTACAGTTTGGGGTGAAATGAGAAAAGGACCGCAATTGGTGCTGTTAACCTGTTTTTTTCTTGGCCTTTAAGCAGCTCAGGTGTGGCTTTTTGGATGCAGATGCTGAATTTTGATACCATGTAAATTTATCAGGCTTCTTAGACTTGCTTCTTGTTTCTCTTTTTCTTTTGACTTGGAGCAGTCATTTAGGGAAAGCCTCTGGAGTGTGCCTCTTAGATTCTGAACAAACCACCTCTTCTCAGCATTAGCTTCCACCACTCTCTGACCTTAAAATATCCATAGGTCCTTTCTCTTGGAGATGTAAAAAGTAGAATATGGGACTTAGAGGATCACTTTTCACTCAACTAGGAGAAGTTGATCAAAGTCAAGGTTCCTGCTGGCTGGACTGGCTTTGTCAGTGCCTTAATTAGGGACTGGGTGATCCAAACTCTTACTAAAGTAAAACAGTTCTTTCAGGTACAGAATGGTTTTAGTAAAATTCCTTTGGCCATTTCCATCTGTGCCTTTGCTTGGCTTGCTGGTTTCCTTGGCAGCTTCCCTGGAGCGGGGCCCACTGACTCCTCAAGATGAAGAAGGCTGGGGTGTAGCTCAGTGGTAGAGCTCTTGCCTAGCATATGCAAGGTCCCGGGTTCCATCCCCAACACCACAAAAAAGAGGAAGCGGGAACCTTTGTCATGTATGTCATGAGAAACCACAAAGGAATAAGGATGTATCCATATGACTTGTCCTCTAAATATTGTCTATCTCTGCTTGAAAGGAAACCTAAGTTACTCCCAGGATACTATGAGAGTTGTAGTGCAGGGCTTAATTTAGTTGATAAAATTTAAAAGCTAGTAGAGAACAGAAATGCTGCAGCCTTTAAACTGTTGCTTATTTTTTGTTTTTCTTCATGAACAGACTCACAGACATTTTACCCCCTTGTTAGAAAATTGTGAAGAGTGGGCTGGGGATGAAACATATGCAGAGCATTTGCCTACATTTGGGAGGTCCTAGATTCCATTCCCAGCACCAGGAAAAAAAAAAATTGTGGGGAACAAGATGATACTTATTTTTGGCTGTCTGTATTTTTAAAACTAGATTAATACAGATATTTTTTAAAGCTAGGTACCTGCCTTCTTTGTAACTTGTACCACCACTTCAAGTTTTTCAGGTAATTGTACTGTTGTTCACATCATATTGAAATTAGAATGTTTTGAATTGCTCATTTTTCCCCTCCTGATTGTGATGGAATTTCATCAAATCCTGACATCTCTCCTGGGGAAGAATCATCAGAGGTCAATGGCACGGGCATGGGTTGAGATGGTGGCAGTTATTAAATGGAGACTCTCTTCTGTGTATGTCCTTCTTACGGTGAGGGCAAGGAACAAGAGTCCCTTTTCAGGATTGTTCTTCCTGCAGCCTTGGTTCTATTAGAGCACTTTAATCTGAAGGGTGATATTGTAACCTGATTTATCTAATTAGCTTTTAGGAATCCACAGCTATTTTATTTTATTTAATTCTTTCCTGTAGTACTGGGACCACTGTAAACTTCAAATGCCTCGTATTTTTGTAGTGCTGTGAAATGTGTTGACATGCCTCTAAAGAAACTGTATATCCACTTGAACTCTGGAAATGTACATGTATATATTTGTTCTGCATCATATTTTTTACTTGATATAAATGTATTTTACTGTGATAACCCAAGTGTGCTGGGAGGCAGGTATACACTGGATGGTTTCTCTCCTTTGAAAGAGCTAGTGTGAGGATCTACATGGTACATGAGGGCTTTGGAGATATCTGCTGCTAGGACCTTGGGTATGTAACTCAGTCAACATTGGAGAGGGACATCTGGGTGGAGGAGTGAATTCCTGTTCTCTGAAATGCCACTTGGGAACTCTGGAGAATGAAGGACAATTTACTTCAAGGGTATCTGGCTTCTGCCACTGCTGGAAAAAAAAAATTCACTTTCTAGCATTCCTTGTACTTCACAAAATAGATAACCTGGAGGTCATTTAGTTACTAACTGTCCTTGGCTCAGTTTGGGGCTGGGAGAAGGGACTTATCTAAGAACAGCTGTAGCATGCTCTGAGCCATTAACAGAAGTTAGGGAACAGCCTCTGCACAGGAGCAGCTCTAACTGGCATAGGCCTAAGGGCATTTATCCATCTGCACCAGGAGAGCTGGCACTTGCCTGAGCCCGCTACAGATGCTAATACCTAGCAGGCCCTGGGAGAAAGCTGTGTTCCACAGAAGTGAGAGCAGCTCTTTTTTTTTGGGGGGGGGGGGGGCTTGTCTGATTTCCACCAGAAACATCAGCTAGGATTGGAGGAAAGCATCAGATTAAGTACCAGTGAACTTCATTTGGAGGTCATTTTTGTGGAAAAAATGTCAATCTTTGGCTTGATTGTTTCATATCATCTCATTCCTTGGGCTTTGCCAGATGTCCTGCCTTTTTATTCAGCCTGCTGACCTCATTGAAACAACAGAAGGTGGGAGCAAGCAGCTGCCCTTTGCCATGTTCTGTATGGACCCAGAGTGGAGGGCCTGCATGGATGAGATGCAGCCCTGTAGAAAGCTTTCTGCAGGGCCCAGAGGGAGGAAGGTCCTGACGCTGTGCCACATACTGTATTGAAGGCCGGAGGCCTGTTTGTGTTAAGTTATGCAAGATCTTTCCCTGGGTTCCTTCTCCCAATTAACCTTCTTTTTTTCTTCTCTTGGTGCTGGGGATTAAACCCAGGACTTCGCACATGCTAGTAAGTACGCGTTCTACCACTGAACTAAGGCCCATCTTTTTCCTTTTTTTTAGATCTACTAATTAATTGCTTTAGATGGGAGAACCTTCCCTCTAATATCCATACCAGTCTCAACTCTGTATTATTCTTCTACTATGTGAGTTACTAGTTGACTTCCCCTCCCTCCAATTGAAGGATCCCCCAGAGTTTTTGGATCACAGAATAAATTATTTCTTGTTTTGTTACTTTGGGATTTTAAAATTTCTTTGTCTTATTTTTTAAAAGTAACCTAAAATTTCCTATAACACTAAATAAAATGGTACTGTCTTTCAAAGATTTTGTGTATTTATTTTAATATGGGTATGATTTAAGGTTTCTTCTGTCTTCTGGAAAATCTCTTAGAGTGGTATATGTGACTAGATCCATGAGGATCTCCCACTTGGATTCTTGTTGCTACCACCTTGCTTGATGTCCAGGGGTCCCTAGGCCTTTTCTCCATCAGAGGACAAGACATCTCTATATCCCTTTGCTAAGACACACTCCTCATCTTGTCCTGAGAGACTATGGTATGACGTTAAGCCGGTACACATCATATGAATATTCTGCCTTCAGCTCTAAAGCTGTACCTTTTCCTTTGTAGCTGGTGCCTTTAGCTGAGCCAGTGGACACAGAGCTTTCCTTGTTTTCATGTGCTTACACAGTTTTCCCAGAGAATGAAGTCTTCACCTGAGGACATGAGTTGAATTCACACTGGGTTCGTAAGTGCCCCATCTGGGAAGCAGTTTCTGGATTCAGTCAACTTAGTTGATCCGCTTAAGAATAGAGGCTATTGGGGCAAGACAAGGAGTCTCCTCTGAGCTCATCTCTCCAAAGGCCAAATCTTTTTCCCAGTGAGGGAAATGTTTGTCTTGTAGATATTAAGGTCACATTACAGAGCAACAGAGGCAGGTGGAGCCCATGAAGCTCTGGGTTGGGTCTGGGGAACCTCCCTGGATTTGGTGGAGAAGCTTGGATACCCCAACTGGACATCATTGGAAACACCATGTCATGCATCTGAAAAAAGTTTCTTTCCATCCCCCACCCCTTTCTCTCTACTGGGGATGGAATCCAGAACCTTGCACATGCTAGGCAAGTACTTTACCACTGAGCTACATCTCCAGCCCCAAAATAGCTTCTCTTAATGAAGAAATTCAACCCTATAAGCTTGGTTAAAAAAAAAATCCCTGAAAATTGGGTATATGAACAGCATAAAAAGGAAAACATTTACAAATTCAGAATTTTGAGCTGAAGGAAGTCAAGCCCCAGAAGTCCAGGGGCTAAGTAGTCCCTACCCACCTCCTCCAGGTGGCACAGGTTCTGCTTAGCTGATCTAATGACTTCTTGTGATCCATTCTGGAGCAGCAGAAAACACTGTTCCTCCCCCTCCACTCTCCAATCCATAGGCTCAGTTTGCAGATTTTTCTAAGTAATATCATAACATGTTTGTTCTTGGAAAAGTAAACAGTCAAAACTTCCCCCTACCAAGAGGTAACCACTATTATTTTGACTACTTGTCCTAGAAATTTTCCTCTGATACAAATAGATACACTTTAAAAGGAAGATACAACACTTGTGGCTTGGATCTTAAATATCCCCCAAAAGCCCAGATGCTAATGGCTTGGTCATGGTGCTTTTGGGATGTGGTAGATCTTCTAGGAGGTAAGACCTAATTGGAGGGAGTTAGGGCTTTAGGGGTGTGTCCTAGAGGGAATTTTGGGACCTTGGCCCCATTCTGTCTCTGCTTCCTGAGGCAGCTTTTCTATACCACATACTTAGCTATGATCTGTGACCTTGCCACAGGCCCATGGTCAATAGAGCCAATGGACTAGGAACTGAGACCATGAGCAGAACAATGCAGAAGGGAAAAACAATGTGAGCAAGAAGAAATACCAGAATTTTGGAAATCCTGGCCAGGTTCTATACTGTGTATCTGTGGCTATCTCACCAGCAAGTGCTAGAGAATGAATGTCCACCAAAGAGCTGAGGTGGTAGAAAGAAAATCCAGTCAGAAAGGCTCCAAGGCCTGAGGCAGTTGCCAGGCTTAGTGTGACAATGAGACAGTGTATTCAAGGCTCAGAGTGAAACTGGGTTAGAGTCACAAAGTTTCAGTCAAATGCACTCGCCCAAGGTTGGGGCTGAGTTACAGACCTCAAGAGCAGCCTGACTCTCATTGTTTGCTTGCTCTGGGTTAGAATGATTCTCCCACTGTGGAATTCAGTCCATCTGGTGCTTCTGACAGTCCCACCCGGAAAAGGTATTCACAGGAGTTGGGCCACTTTTTTCTGAGCACCATCCTCAGGATACTAAAGCCAATCTTTCTGACAGAAACCTGGAATCAAAGGGAAAGTGAGATTGGCGAACAGCTCACCAGAATACACACGGCTAACCTAGGGAGGGTGGGCAGAGGGGCTTCCTTCAGGCCATATCTTGCTCTCCTTCCATGCTGTCCTCTTTAATGTACCCTCTAGAAAGGGCCTTGGCCTCAAAGTCAGCATTGCACATCTGGAAGACATTTGGGGCTGCCTTTTCTTTCTTTTTTTAAGTTTTATTTCTCAGTTGTTGATAGAACTTTATTTTAATTTATATATATGTGGTGCTAAGAATTAAACCCAGTGTCTCACACATACTAGTGCTCTACCACTGAGCCACCACCCCAGCCCCTGGGGCTGCCTTTTCAACAGCTTCCCCTGTCCCCCAGCAGCTCTAACCCAGCCCACTGTGAGCACTCGGCTGAGGGGCATCACTTACACCAACAATCCCTATCATGAAAGACAATAACACTAAGAAGAGTCAGTGGTAGGGCAAAGCACACTGAGGATGATGTGTCTGTCCTACATTCTTGCCGCAAGGCAAATAAATACAAGAACGCAGGACAGACACATTTCCAAATCAATCACTTTCCGGAGAAAGTGGAGACTGCCCAGACTTAAATGGCTTTGCAGAGTGCGCCATCTTCTGACCTGGATTTTACCTTCCTCCCAGCCTGTGTCTGAGGACAAGGCTCCATTATGGTACCAATATACCCATCTCTTGTGACTAGAAAAGGGAATGACATTTCTACCTCCTTACAACTGCTATTTGGAGGATCTGAGAACTGCTCTCCCACCTACAATGTATATATAGTTGGGAAAAATGGAATGTTGAAGTTCTGTAAACCCCTTATTTTTGATACTGGGGATTGAACCCAGAGGGGCTTAACCACTAAGCCACATCCCCAGCCTTATTTATATTTTATTTAGAGACAATATCTTACTTAGGGCCTTAACTTAGAGTCTTAGAGCCTCTCTAAGTTGCTGAGGCTGGCTTTGAACTCATGATCCTTCTGCCTCAGTCTCCTGAGCTGCTGGGATTACAGGTGTGTACTACCACACCTGGCCAAAAGCCTACTTTTTAATGTTTTTACTTTATTTTATTTTTTGTGGTTCTGGGGATCAAACAACATGAAGCTATACCAGTGGGTCACACCCTCAGCCCTTTTTATTTTTTATTTTGAGACAGGGTCTTGCTAAATTACTGAGATTGACTTCAAACTTATGGTGTTCCTGCCTCAGCCTACCAGATAGCTAGGATCACAAGTGTGTGCCACTGTGCCTGGCTTTTTATTTTTATTTATTTATTTATTTTTAAAAATTTATTTTAATGTAGTTAGGTTCAAGATCTGTACAAAATTGGGAATAAGATAAACCTGATTCTATTCTGTTTAATAAAGAATGACTTCCGATGATAATTATGTTGCCTTTAGGTACATGTTTCTTCTCCCCAGCAGGAATGTCAAGTGTATATTGTAAAACTAATGGAAGTCCCTGAGATGAACATGTGTTCTCCCATACAAGTGTGTAACATGTTACATTGGGGATTAACACATGAATTTTAGGGGACACATTCAGATCATTGCACTATTTACCTGCCAGACAAACAGAAATAAATCGTCACCCAATACCTCACTCTAGTGAGGAAGTCTTGAAGACAGGGGACTTGGAAGGCCAGAACCCAGATGTGGCTGTTGTGCTGAAGCCCAATTCTTGTATGGCGTTAGAGCAAGAAATTCAAATTTAAGTGAAGATTAATTAGGGATTATTATGTCCCTTGATTGGGGGAATGTCTTCTAGTATGATAAAGCCCTGTGATAGTGGATAGGTTTCCTCTAAAAAAGGAGTAGTGATTCTCTGCCAGGCACAGTGGCCCACACCCATGAACCCAGGTAAGGAGGCTGAGGCAGGAGGACTGCAAGTCAGAGGCCAGCCTGAGCAACTTAGCAATACCCTGTATCAAAATAGAAAATATAAAGGCCTGGAGATGTAGTTCAGTGGTGGAGTGCTCTTGGTTTTAATCCTCAATAAGGCAAAACAATAAATTTTATTCTTGCCCTATGTGATTGTTCTCTTCTGAAGTCCCAGTCTCTCAGGAGGCTGAGACAGGAGGAACACCTGAGGCCAGGAATTCAGGGCCAGCTTGGGCAACTCAGCAAGACCCTATCTCTTAAAAAAAAAACTTTATTGCTGGGTGCCATGGTGCAGCACCCAGCAGCTTCAGAGGTTAAAGCAGGAGGATCACAAGTTCAGAGGCAGCCTGAGAAATTTAATGAGACCTAAGCAATTTACTGAGACCCTGTCTCAAAATGAAAATAAATAAATAAAGATTTCTGGGGAATGTGGTTCAGTGGGAATAGCCCCTCTGAGTTCAATTCTTGGTACCCAAACCAAACCAACTTTATTTATTTATTTGGGATACTACAGACTGAATCCAGGGCATTATACATGCTTAGGCAAGCACTCTTACCACTGAGCTACATTCTTAACCTGCCCCATCACTTTTTAAATTTTATTTTGACATAGGGTCTTGCCAAATTTCCCAGACTGGCCTTGAATTTGCAATTCTCCTGCCTCAGCCTCCTGAGTAGCTGGGGGTCACAGATGTTACCACCTTTCTGGATTAAAATCTTTACTCTTCATGAATACAATTAGAACTTACGTATAAGAAAATATACTATTGGGAGGGGGCTGTGGCTCAGCGGTAGAGTGCTTGCCTAGAATGTGTGAAGCCCTGGGTTCGAACCTCAGCACCACAACAAAATAAATAAATAAAATAAAGGTATTGTGTCCAATTAAAAAATATTTTTTTAAAAAGAAAATATACTCTCTTTTGTTGATGTTTAATTTAGACTCAAACATATTCATCATGTCTTAATCTGTTTGTGCTGCTATAACAGAATACAGGAGACTTTGTAAATTATAACTAACAGAACTTACTTTCTCAAGGTTCTGGTGCCCAAGAACTCCAAGATCAAGGTGCTGGCAGGTTTGAAGGCTGTGTCCTCCAGAGGAGATGAATCCTATGTCCTCACATGGCAGAAAACTGAAGGGCAAAGGGACCAACATCTCTCCATTAAGGCCTTTTATAACTTTTATTCTCTTTTTTAAATATTTATTTTTTAGTCATATGGACAAATATCTTTATTTTTACATTTATGTGGTGCGGAGGATCAAACCCAGTGCCTCATGCATGCTAGGCGAGCGTTCTACCTCTGAACCACAACCCCAGCCCCCATTAATCCTTTTTTTTTAATACTACTTTTTAATGTGAAAAGTAAGAACAAAAGGAATAGAAGATAAACCAGAAACTAATGAAAAGTATTATCTCTGGAGATTAATCCATTCTTAAGGGCAGAGCCCTCATGATCTAAACAACCTCCCAAGACCCCACCTTATAACATGTAACATTGGGATTAACACATGAATTTTTGGGGACACATTCAGATCATTGCACATTTCTATGTGTTGGTTTGAGATGGGCCTTCTTGCACCTTCCAATTTGCCAAAAGCCTCACTGCTGCCTATTATTTCACTCCTAAGTCCGTTAGACATTCTTTGGAATTTGCCTGGGGAAGCAGCTCTGAAAAGGAGAATAAAATTTCCTGCTCTCTCACTACATTACTCTTGTAGCAACATACTTTGCACTCCGGCCAAAATTAACATTCGAAGAGAAATGAAGAACCTGCGATTCCCAGTGCTTTAAAAACAGGGTGGTTCAGGAGTGGCAACAGTTTCTTGTCTGTTATACGTGTCCATGTAAGTAGAAAGTTTCCCCAAATTCAAACCCAACATGGCCCATCTCAAACCAACTACAGATAGCAGAGAATGTGAGACGCAGTTCAGACCAGGAACCTCCTTTCTTAACTCATGTTTCTACCGGAACCTGAAGAGGCGAAGACCGGAAGTTGCGCGCCGCCGTGGGGAGGAGCCAACCATTTATGCCGCCGTCGCTCTGGCCGGAAAAGAAAAGTGCAGCCCTTATAAGGGTCCCCTCCTAGTCTGATAACACAGTTGCTGTTGCGGACGGTGAAGTGAGTATCCAAGGCTTCAGCGACGTTGCGCAGGTGGTGAGATGCCGGGCGGAGGCCGATGTCCCGACTGTGGTTCTACTGAACTCGTGGAAGACTCTCACTATTCGCAGAGCCAGCTGGTGTGCTCTGATTGCGGCTGCGTGGTCACCGAGGGGGTACTTACCACCACCTTCACCGATGAGGGCAACCTCCGAGGTACCTGTGTTTGCCCTTTCCTGGGCCCTGGAAACAGCCTGGGGCGGTGGAGGGATTTCTTCTTTTCTCCCCTACTTTCCTAGACACGCGCTCACTTAATTGTGGGAGAAAACGGCCTAAAGTGAATAAATGAGCTGAGGACATCAGGGACTGCCACTCATCTGTTTTCTTTGTACCTAGAATGATGTCTGGCATATATTGTAGGTATGTCAATCTTAAATAAGTGAAATCAAGGAAGTTCTCCCTAGATGCCAAATCAAATGATTGTTGAAAGATTGTGGGTAAATTCTTTAGGAATTCAGCACATGCCAGTATCCCAAGTAGTTTTGGCATTGGTGAACATCTCTTTTATTTTTCTTTGATTTGTAAGTCCCTGATCAGTGCAGCCCTCAAAGTATTCAGCGAGATGACTGAACCTTCCTCAGTCATCGTGCATTTGATATTGCTTGTGGACACAGAAGACCAAATGGACTTTTACCTTTGCATGCATGGGCATCTTCTGTGAAACAGGGAGCAGATGCACAATGATTTGAATTCTGTTCCCTGACCTGTGTGTGTTGGGGGGTGCAGAGTTCTGATAAATAGAGCTTAAGCCTGATATTTGATGTTCACTGTTTTACAGAAGTAACATATTCTCGAAGCACAGGGGAAAGTGAACAAGTTAGTCGCAGCGAGCAAAGAGGTGAGAATCACTTTTTTGATATAATGGCTTTAAAGAAAATTATCCTGATGGCCCAGCCCATCTGTGTGCTTTTTCTGCTTTCCACATTAAGGTAGAATATAAGAAAATAATAATTAGAAATAAAGGTTGGGAGCCAGTTGGTGGCACACACCTATAATCCCAAGCTACGCAGGAGACTGAAATTGCAAGTTTGAGGTCATCCTGGGCTACTTTGAGACCCTGTCTAAAAATAAAAAAGGGCTGGGGGTGTAGCTCAGTGTCAAGGGTGCTTTTTTATCCCCCAACCTTTTTTTTTTAAGTGGGGGACTTAAAAAGAAAGGTGGGGGTAGTTCTGAGAACAGGAGGGAGAGAAAAAAAGAATAATAAAGGTTGGGAGTGGTTGTGAGAGCAAGAGCAATTCAGTATAATATTTGGATATGCTTGTATAGAGTATATTTAAGGTAGCCTCAGGGAGTCTAGGTAATACTTTGGCTTTGGGGTTGAGAGTGTAGTTTTGTGGTAGAATGCATGCTTAGCACGCGTGAGGCCCGATCAATTCTTAGCACCAAATAAAGAAAGAACTTTACAAAAAAACTTTGGTTTGGCCATGAATCAAACAAGCTTCCAAAAAAGTGGTGACTTATTTGTGACTTCTTTTTGCAAATGTGTCTGTACCTTTAGAATGACCACACCGGAGCTGAATTGTAGCTCAGTGGTAGAGCTCTTACCTAGAATGTATAAGGCCCTAGGTTTGATCGCCTGTACTCGAGGTGGGGTGGGGTGGGGGTAGGAAAGTGTTCTGTCCATGCAGTAAGGTATATCATTTTTGCATTTGGTATCTGTGACAGGTTTAGCAGAACTGAATGAAACCCTAGCAGAACTTGCTAGGAGATACACACTAGTTACTTTGACCTTTCTAACTCTTGCTGTGGGTTTTTCTAGGTCTCCACCGGGTGAGAGACCTTTGTCGAGTTCTGCAGTTGCCACCAACGTTTGAGGATACAGCAATTGCTTACTACCAACAGGCATATCGGCACTCTGGCATCCGAGCTGCTAGGCTGCAGAAGAAGGAGGTGTTGGTTGGATGCTGTGTTTTAATCACCTGCCGGCAGCATAATTGGCCCCTAACCATGGGAACCATCTGTGCCCTATTGTATGCAGATCTGGATGTGTTTTCTGGCACATACATGCAGATAGTGAAGCTCCTGGGGCTGGACGTGCCATCCTTGTGCCTGGCAGATTTGGTGAAGACTTATTGTAGCAGGTACCTGCCTAGGAAGAGACACTGAGATGGGTTATGTCCTTATACCTAAATTCTTTTTAACTGAAGGGTTTTTGTTTGTTATCAGAGCCCAGTTAAAAGGATGTGGAAGAAAACTATCTTGTGCCCACTACTAATAAGATTAATACTGTTATATATTTCTAGAATTTTGTAAATTTCAAATTTCATTGCTTTCGCAGCAACCTTAATGATGTAGGAAAAGTAGTTCTTAACCTTGGCACAAGGCTGCTGTGTTGCACTACTCCTGTTACATGCTTTATGAATGGCAGTTCTGGGAATTGCATGGTGTGGGGCATGTGTGGCTGTGTGCAGTGCCCTGCCTCAGCAGGATCATCTGTAAGTGGAGCTGAAAGGATATTAGTTAATGGAAGGACTGGGGTTAGAAGCTAAGTCTTTTTTTTTTTTTTCTTTCTTTCTTTTAAGTAGCTGTGTTCTTTTAGTTTGTTTTTGTTTTTCTTTGGTATCAAGGATTGAACTCAGGGGCACTTGACCACTGAGCCACATCCCCAGCACTATTTTGTATTTTATTTAGAGACAAGGTCTCACTAAGTTGCTTAGCGCCTTGCTATTGCTGAGGCTGGCTTTGAACTCTAGATCCTCCTGCCTCAGCCTCCCAAGCCACTGAGATTACAGGTGTGCGCCACCATGTCCAGATTATTTTTTTTCTAACAAGTATAGTAGATTCCCAGCAGCAGCAGCACCACCACCCTACCACAACAAAAAAGTAACGGTTAGGGGTGTAGCCCTGTGGTATAATGCTTGCCTAGCATATGAAAGACCCTAGGTTTGATCCCCAGCACCTAAATATATATGTGTGTGTGTGTGTGTGTGTGTGTGTGTGTGTGTGTATGTATAAAATAATGGTTGAAGCTTGATTACTTCCTAGCTAGATGACTAGGGGCTGAGTTTCACTCTAAATGCATATAACTGGGTACATTTTTATGAAGATGAAATGAGAGAACATTGTAGAGCACTTAGAATAGTGACTGACAGGGAGGTGCTCAAGTGATAGTACCTTGATGCTTTCTTCGACTACCTCTATGAATTTGCTGTCGTAAACTTGAGTGTTCCCAAGAGGTCAGAATAGCTTTCCCTCCTTGAGTGACCTGCCCTTCCTCATCCTGACAGAGCAGACTACCCCACCAGCCATCATCATTGAGAACTGACCCTTATTTTGCTTATTTCAGCTTCAAACTCTTCCAAGTCTCCGCATCAGTGCCAGCCAAATATGTGGAAGACAAAGACAAGATGCTGTCTCGAACCTTGCAACTGGTAGAACTGGCAAGTGAGACGTGGCTGGTGACTGGGCGGCATCCCTTGCCTGTCATCACTGCAGCTACTTTCCTGGCGTGGCAGTCTCTACAGCCTTCAGATCGTCTGACATGTTCCCTTGCCCGGTTTTGTAAATTGGCAAACGTGGACCTCCCATACCCTGCTGCATCCCGCTTGCAGGAGCTGCTGGCTGTGTTGCTGCGGATGGCTGACCAACTGGCATGGTTGCAGGTTCTGAAACTTGACAAGCGGTCTGTAGTGAAGTACATTGGTGACCTTCTCCAGCACCGCCACATGCTGATCCGCATGGCCTTTCGGGATGGAACAGCAGAAACAGAGGAGGAGAAGGAGCAGCAGGGGCAAGGGCAGGAGCAAAAACATGGAGAAGAGGAGGTGGGGGATAGTTCCTTAGATCTGCGCAAGGGGAAGAGGCCAGCTAGTCCTGCCCTTCTTCTCCCACCCTGCATGTTAAAGCCTCCAAAGCGTGTCTGTCCCGTACTCCCTGTATCCACAGTTACTGGAGATGAGAACATCTCTGATAGTGAAATAGAGCAGTATTTGCGTACCCCTCAGGAAGTTAGGGACTTTGAGAGAGCCCAAGCTGCTAGCCGAGCCTCCACAAGTGTCCCTAATCCTCCTTGATGCACAGCCACTGGAGGTACCTTACTTCCTGACAGCAGCTGGATAATAGGCCTGTCAAATTTAAGGAAATAGGTATATACAAGCCCTTGGATATTGTCTTGTGTAAAGGGATCAAGAGTGGTACTACAGTTAGTTGGACTTCAAGTCCTGGAGTAGAAGCTAGGAGGATTGACTGTAAGTGGGAAAGAGTCTCCCTTGGTGCAGATCAAGTTGCATATGTTCATTTTCTGTGGGATGTGACCTGGCTTCCTGCCTGATGTGGAAATGCCAGCCTCTTTTGCCCTCGTTTGCATTAAACACATCGACAGTTTTGCAGGCCTAGTATGGCTGCCTTAATGGCACTTCTGTGGGGTGGCTGGTACTGTCAATACTATCCAGCCTCAAGAGCAATAACTGGAGAATTCTTTGCCCCATATCCATTCTAGGTACTGGTGGGTTTGTGTATGATGTCGTGAAATCCTCTACCTCATTAACAAAAGGACTGTGTGTGGACTATGGCTATAGCTCAAAGGGTCTTGCAAATTTTTAATATATTAAAACAAGAAGCATCTGCTAGAAAACATTCTATTGTATAAAACCCGAGCTTTTAAAAACATGTTTTCTTTGGCACTTTTTTCATTCCCTCCCTCCCCTTTCCCCAGAGTATTGCAAAAAGCTCTCCAGTGCTAAGGCATTGGCAGGGTATGTAAACAGCAGCCAGCGTATGTGGAAGAATAATACAAAGCTTTTTTTTTTCTTTTTTCCCCCTAATATTGTCTGTGCAGCAAGCATAAATAACAGGACCCATCTCAAGAAGCATGGGTTTCTCCCTTCCCCTGTGTCTTCTTCCACTTGGTGGTCAGGCCAGGGTGATATGAAGACAAGGAGGGGACTTGGACCAGATCTGGGTTCCCTGTTGCTATTCACAAGCCCCAAGGTTCCCTTTACTTCATTTGGTCCTGTAGTAAAAGACTGGTGGTTGCCATTTAGGTTGGGGAAAATATGGGTGCTGAAATTTTAAAAGTAGTGAAGGCACTGGCCCTTGATGAGCTGCAGGAACCCTAGCCATCATCTCTAGGTTGGGCTTGGGCTTCTGAGTCCAGGAGCTGGTTTACATTTGGGGGTTTCTCCCTACTGTGGAATTGAGAAAAAGATTATGGGGTGACTCTTCCATGTGGCTCATGGAGGCAAGGAGATGTTCTTCCTTGATGTTGGAAGGCCCAGACTGGGAAATAGTTCTTAATAGAACAATAAGTGCTTTTCCAGACACCACCTGCAATGTTAGGGTGGAGCTGCACTTCAGAGCATTTGTAGATTCAACCCATATCCATGTAACAGCTCCCTCTGCTTTCTTAAGCCCATGGGGCATGTGGTAGAGTCAGCTTCTCAGGTGTATGGCCTAGGCTTTGTCCTGAGGCACTGCTGCTGAGTCCTGCTGTAGGGTTTGTGTACCACTCCATGGGGACGGTGTCTATCCCTAATTGTGCACCCCCTCTCCCCTAGTACTAGCTGATTTGCAAAGCTGCCTTTTACACTGCCCCCTCTTTATTGCATAGTTAATCCCAAAAAGCAGCACCTGTTACCTGACATCTGGCTCATCTGCTAGGATGGCTCCCTCAGCCAAAACCTGGGGAGGAAAGAGACCCAGGATCTAGGCAGTGATGCACCCACCTTGCCAGAAGAGGGCGATGAGGAATAATGTGGTTCCCGGGCTACCCCTCTTCAACTGTCTCTCTAGTAAGGCAGTGTGGATGGGACTGTGGGGAGAACTTAAAAGCCCACCTGGGCTGTGCGGTGCCCTTCACTCTATTTGCGGGTTACTCCATAGACTGATAAGGCTTTCTCCCTTTTCTGGGAGGCCACCAAGAACTTGACCATCAAAACTGGCCTAAGCTGGACGGACATGTATCATGCTTGTTTCTAGGATTGTCTGTCGCTACTGCAGTGGTGGCCCTCCAGGCATGTGGCAAACATCTGCCAATCTCCTCCCAGCCTCCACGAGACTAAAGCTGGTGGGCTCACATGCAGCCATCGGGATGGCCACCTCAAACCTGTTGACGTACCGGTAGACGTCTTTCAGGGTCCGGGTATGAGCCCTTGTGACCGGCCTATACTAAAGCGTCCCCCGCCCCTGCCCTAGACGGTGGTTTCGCTCTTCCAGAGGCCTGTCTTCATGCAACCGCCCCCAGCCACCTCTGCGCCTGTCATGTTGACGTCGTCGTACTTGCCCCCCTTGGGGGCGCCATTCAGGTTGGCTGTGTTGAGCGGGTACGAGCGGCGCTTGCTTTCTTTCTCCAGCGCGCCGCCTTTGAGATTGTCGCGGCTGGTGCTGCGGCGCTGACCCGGCCGCCCGGTCTCGGGGAGAGGTGCGACGCTGGTGTCGCTGCCCTCGGATGGGGTGAGCATGGGCTCGCCCTCCAGCGGGAGGCCGGCGCCCGGGCTGTTGCGGCTGCTGCCTGGGTAGCTGTCGGAAGGGCTGTTGTGCAGGCTGCCGCTCTCGCTGGATAGCAGCTCTGGCGCCCCGGGGGCCACTCCTGCACGCAGGGCCTTGAGCCGATTCTTGCCCCCAGCTTCCCCCGCGCGGTGCCCCTTGGCCCGACTCTTGTGCACTCGGCGCCCATGGTGCAAGTTGTTGGGGTGGCGGGGAACAAGGCTCCCCCGGGAGCCCGTGGGCTCTGGCTCCCCTTCCCCACGTGCTGCAACCCCTGCCTCGCACACCTGACTCTGGGCCAGCTGTAGGTTGGTAAGCTTGCAGGGGCCCAGTGGTGGCATGTGGCCGCTGCTGCCGCTGGGAGACGATTTGAGGGAGGCGGGCCTCTCCCCCAGCACTGGGGAACCGTCCTCTAGGGGGGCGGGCAGGGCTCGGGGTGGGGTGTGGGAGGCTGAAGGCGAGGCAGGAGGACAGCAGGCACGCCAGGAGGCCCTAACGTCCCTGCGCCTGGCACAATGATGTGTGAAGACGAAGAGGCCCAGGGCAGAGGCAGCCACCCCATACAGACAACTGCACACCACCCGGGGCAACCAGCGCTGGGACACTGCCAGAGCCCCGCAGGCCCACATAGCCAGGTACAGGAAATGTGTGGTCATCAGCGCCCCCAGCTGGACTCCCGGAGAATAGAGGCCGTCACCGTCCTCCAGGGGCCCGGGAGTCGCCACTCCAGCACTCCCGGTAGCCAGAAGGGAGCCTGAGTCACTCAGAAGGGCACCGCTGCTCCTGAGTCTGGTGGAACCCCTCATCTCCTCTCCAGGCTCCAAGGAGATCCTGCTGTTGCCTGCCTTTGTGCTCTGCGCCAGAGGACCCCGCAAATGCAGCCCTGCACACAGGAAGTAGATCCAGGTAATCAGCAGAATCAAAGCTACCGGGATGTAGAAGGCTCCGAGGCTAGGACGCCACACCAGCCAGCAGCTGAGGGGAGACACAGAGGCAGTGGATGAGGAGGAGGAGCAGCACATCTGAGGTGGGACCCACAAGCCGAGGTGGTTGGGGAGATAGGATATGGGAAGCGCAGAGGCAGCTCCTGGCTTAATCAACATGCATAAGTTTAGGTGGGGTCCCTGGCAAGATAGGCCTGACCAGTTATGCCTCCCTATGGTATAGAAGGCATCCAGCGACCATGGATAGGTTTGGGGCAGAAGGAAGTGGTGCTCACTAGGGACCGTGGTCCCGGTAGTTGTGGATGTTGACTGCAGCGGTGATGCCACAGATGATGAGTGGAATGCCTCCAGCAATCAAGTAGAACCTGGAGGGGAATGGGGTTTGGAGATCAGCAAGATGGGAGAAGGAAAAGGAGATCCAGGAACTCTGAACCCTTGACCTGATATCTTTGTCCCAGCCTCTTTCCCCTTGAATCTTGTCAGAATTGTTTTTACCAGAGATGCTGGCTTAATAGGTTCCTTCAGGACTTGACCAAGAACAATCTTGCTCTCTCTGACCCTAAACAGTGTAGAAAAGTCCCAGCTGCCACTCAGGTTTTCATGATCCCTGTCCAATGTCTTTTGGAGTTACCTCCTTCCCTGACCTTGTCACATCTGAAAAGCTTGCAAGATGCACCCACTCCACAGCCCATGTAACCTGTGTACACCAAGTGCATTGCCTCTTCTGTCTTTGGAGAGTGATCTCCAAGGATTTTGCATCTACTCTGCATCCACCCTGGGAGCTTTGCTACACCAGCCTGAGTCCCTCTCTGGTTGCAAAGCTGACAGTTGAAAGTATGTACCGGAGCATGGGGCGGGGAGCAGGCGGGGCAGGGTCCCCTTCTTGTGGAGGGGGTGCCCTCCAGGTGAGCTCCTTGTGCAGGACTCGGGCCTTCACCCCCATCCAGAGCAGTGTGGACAATGAAGAGTAGTGCAGAGTGATGCCCACCTGCAGGGTCAAGGCACTGAGGCTGGGGGACCTGGGCTGCTATGACCGGGCAACCTCAGAGCCTCCGCCCTGCCAGTATGCTCCCACCCCTCCCAGTGTTTCCAGCCCCCACTCCCACAGCTCTTTCTCTTTACCCAGCTCATGACCTAGATACTCACTAAGCTTCTGTATCTGTTGCTATTCCCTCTGCTTCCACCCAGGGTTCTCTCCTGCCCCACATATTCTCAAGCACCCTGCCATTGCTGTCTGGCTTGTCCCTAACCCACCTCCATTGTGATCCCCACTCTCCACTTTGAAGCCCCATCTCTTATTTTCTCTGATCTGGTTCTTACCATGCCTTCTCATTCTCTATGCCACCTCCACCCACCCTCCAAAGCTGGCACAGAGAGAACAGCGGAGCTGGAGCCTATTCCAGTGAGCCTCTTTATTGCTGTACATCTCCCTACTCTAAGCCTAGGCTGCTATCACTCATCCTGGGGCCCCTAGCCCTTTCTGCTTACCGCCTGGCAGACCATCTGGTAGTTGGTGAGTGTGATGCCCCCAGCAAAGACAGCAGAGGTCATGGCCATGTGGAAACACAGGTTCAGCAGCATGTGCCAACCCTTCCGGGACACATGAATAGAGCTGCCCCAAAAAGAGTCTTTCATTAATGGGCTGTCCAACACAAGGTAGACCTATGGAGTCTCAAGGACACTGGAAGAGCTAATGGGGAGGGGGGGGAGGCAGATATCTATGATGTGCATGTGTGTGTGAATGTGACCAAGGCCACAGGACAGAAAGTCCTTAACTCCCCAAATAATTCTCCAACCTTTAGATACAATGCTAGACAAGAGCCTGGCTAAGTCATATGGACCCACCTGAGAAAGAAACACCTGCCAGTCCTTGGTGACACCTGCTCCCATCCCCCCTTACCCACCTTTCCTGCATCAGCTCCCACCTGTGGTTGAGGATGTAGGTGATGATGGTGGAGAAGAGGCAGAGCAGCAGCAGGGCTGTGCACGGGTACACGACAGGATGCAACCCAGCCCCAGAGCCCCCTGCCTCCCTGGAGAAAGCACTCAGCTCCTGGGAAAGAGGAAGTAAGTAAGAGTAACAAGCCAACCTGTTCAGTCCCCGCCCAGGCCATTTTCCTTCTTCCTGAGCCCTGCTAGCATGGAACCTGAGAGTTGGTTGGTGCTGAGTCCATCCAGGTAGGCCCAGATGGAAACATCAGGACATCCACTCTCAGGAAGTCAGCTTTAGGGAATACTGACAGTCTACTGCCTGCCTTCCCCCTCCCAGTGTCCTGCTTTTCTGGGAACTTTTCAAGAGGAAGAAGGTTCTGTCTGTGACATAGCAGCATGCTGGCTCCATATCTTAGGAAGTCAAATCAGATGAGGAAATGGAGAAGGTTCTGTCTGACACAGAAGCAAGCCAGCTTAGCATCTGAGAAAGTATGGTATGAAATGTGATGAGGGAGGGGATGGTCAAAAAGAGGAGAAAAGTTCCCAGATTTTTTTTTCCACTTTAAGAATCTGGGTCTCAGAAAATACAGGATGTGAGAGTCAGACTGGGTAGTTTTAGATCCATCTCTCTAGAAAAGGGCAAAGAGGTGACCCTCCCTGGCCCTGAAAGACAAATGTGAGAGTCAGACTGGGTAGTTTTAGATCCATCTCTCTAGAAAAGGGCAAAGAGGTGACCCTCCCTGGCCCTGAAAGACAGGGATATGGGAGAGGCCAGAGACCCATTTTCCATGAGTCCTGACAGTTATGGGGCTCAACAAGGCTGCTGTCCTTTCTGTATTTCACCATGGTCCCAGGCAATCAGAGGACCCCATCACTACCTCCTGTACTTGCTTGCCCTTGCCTTCCCACCTTCAGGCCCCATTGATACCCACCATGAGGACGGCCACGTTGCCCAGGTGCTGGCAGTGTAGGGAGCTGACATTGGGCTGACTGGAGCGGAGCCGACAGCCCTCAGAGCTCCATCCCCCAGGCCCCTCCTGGCTCCACCAAGCTGCCATGGGGTCAGCCCCCTCAGCCCAGTGCCGCAGTGAAACAGCCACAGGCTCAGTCAGGTTTCCCACGCCACAGCCACCTACAGGGGAAAGGGAAGTCTACATGGATACACACAAGGCTGCCAGGGAGGCTGGATCAGTGGGGAGGAAGCTGCAGCTGCAGTAGCTGCCAGAGATGCATCAGACCCCTGCTGGGTGGGGCACTGCTGGCCTTCAGGTCAGAGCTGGATGCCAAGTATGGACCTCAGTCTAACTTGGGAGGCTGGATAGGGGTGAGTGAGGAGAAGAAATAAATATATAAGTGCTTAGAGGAGGTCTACTCTAGGTGCCCAGTGAGAGGTGTTGTTGTCCTCTAAGAAGAGCCAACTTGGACTGGGGTGCTCAGGGGCAGGGAGAGAGAAGTTAATGTGGAGGGAATAAAGATCAGATGATGCCAGGCACGGTGACACATGCCTGTAACCCCAGAGGTTTGGGGGACTGAGAGGCAAGATCATGAATTTAAAGCCAACCTCAACAACTTAGCAAGGCCCTAAGCAACAAAGCAAGATCCTGTCTAAATAAAATATGAAAAAGGGGGCCTGGGGTTGTGGCTCAGTGATAGAGCACTTGCCTAGCATGAGTGAGACACTGGGTTCAATCCTCAGCACCACATAAAAATAAATAAATAAAAGTATTGTGTTCATCTACAACTAAAAAAAATCCTTAAAAAATACAAAAAAAGAAAAAAGGTTGGGGGATGTGGTTAAGTGCCCCTGAGTTCAATCCCCAGTACCAAAAAAAAAAAAAAAAAAAAAACATGTAAAAGGAGGAGTCTGTTGTCTCCTGAGAGGGAGAGAAAGTTGGTACCATGTCAGGAAGGTGGGTTGCAGTGGACAAGGAGGAGGGTAGGAAGGAGGCAGGGGGGACATTAATGAAACAGGTGCTTGTAAAAGCAGAAGAGGGTGGTTAGCTAAAGGGGGTGTGTGTGTGAAGGCATTCCCAATAAGAGAAAGGGGCCCTGAACAGAGAGTCAAGAAGGAATCTGCCTGAGACACGAAACCACAGAGTCCTAAACCACCCTCCTCTCTGCACACAGTTCAGTGAGCCCATGAGGCTGCTGACGCCGACTCTGACCTTCCCAAAGGTGGTTCTTATCCTTTGAATCTTGTTGGAAACCTCACTTTTCAGAAAAGCCTTCCCTAGCCCCTAACTAGGTTCAGCTGTTCCTCATAACTAATGCTCCAGACACCTCACATGGCTGTTCACTTCCAGTGACTTCTTCAATGCCTGTCTTCTTTGCTGAAGTGTATGTTTCTCCTAGACCAGGACACAACTGTCTGTACTCAGGTGTGTCCCAATCCCAGCACAGTCTGGCACATGTCAGGTCCTCAGTGAGCATTCCTGGCCAGAATGAAAACAGCCTATTCTAAGAATGGGAAGGGAACCCCAGAGAGGTGACAGCAACACCTTCCGGCTGTGAGAAGGTCCTGGAGCCAAGTCACGTAGGCCCCTGAATGGCACGTGGAGGAAGGCAGTTCTGATGATGGGAAACCACCAAGAATTTCAAGGGGCTCTCTGATGTGCACAGGATGTTTTAAGAAGATGAATCTGGTGGCAGTGTGTGGGCGGGACTGAAGTTGGAGAGAGACTGGAAAACAAGCCCAGAGCCTGGAGGGTGGGAGGATCAGCGGAATGAATCACAGATAGAAAAAAGGCATGGTGGGACTTGGTGATGCATGCCTGTAATCTCAGTGACTTGGGAGGCTGAGGCCATAGGATTTCAAGTTCAAGACCAGCCTTGGCAACTTAGTGAGACCCTGTCTCAAAAATAAAAAGGGCTGGGGCTGTAGCTCAGTGTTAGAATGCCCCTGGACTTAATCCCCAGTACTACGGGGGGCGGGGAATAGGAAAAAAAAAAAAGGTACGTGGGGTGGGGGGCAGCTGGCCTGCAGGAAGCTGCCTTGGTGGAACCAGCTAGTTGAGGATGGGCCAGCCCCTAAGCAAGGCAGAGTTTGGCACAGTGTGTCCCACTCATCAGAGCTCTGCTCACGTTACTCCTCCTGCCCTGCTCTCCATCTTCCCTTACTGAAATCCTGATCATTCCTCAAGGCCCATTGTACCAGTCCCACCTCTGACCATAATGCCAGAACCATCTTGCCTTTTTAGGACAGTTCTCACTAATGATGTCTCTTCAGAAGCCTCCAGGAACCTCTGTTGTTACCTTAGCATGTTACACAGCCTCCTGTTTCTCAGTGAGGTGGTGGCCTCTACAAGGACAGGAGCCCCAGCCTAGATGTTTTATTCCCTGTTGTGCCAAGCTTCATACTGAGCTGCAGAAGGTGCTCATGCTTCCTGCCTGGGGCTGTGTGTTGCAGTGCAAGAAGCTCGTGTGTTTTGGTGTGTTGGAGGGAATGGGTTGAGGGGTTATGTTTACAGCCCTCATGAAATGTGACAAGCCTGGGATATAAATTCCAGTGTTCCCTGAGCCTTTTCTCCACCAACCCTTCTTTTATGGGACATCTCTGCCCTTCTCTTGGGAAATGGTGAGGAACCCACCAACTTGGGCAGTAGGGACTATAGGTAGAGGGGAGGGCAGAATGAGGGGCACCAGGCAGACATACGCTGGGAGTTCAGTCCCTTACTGGTTCCTGCAAAGATGACCGGGGTGGCCACACCACGCCTCTTGCCAGGCCCAGCAGCTCCTGGGCGGGAGGTGTTGCCATGGCTGCGGAAGAGGCGGCCATTTCGGAAGACGAGGAGTTGCAGGGTGCAGTCTGGAGGTACTGGAGGAGCCAGGGCAGCCGGAAGGGATGAGAACAGGCTAGGGGGCAGCTGGATGGAGGCCAGGGCCACGCTGTTCTGGGGGGGACATAGGAGCTCCTTAGAGATACTCAGCATCCTCTGAGCTCTGAGGTCTTCCTACATCCTCTGGCCTCTACTCTCCTCCCCCCTTTCACCTCCCACTTTCCCAGCCCCTGCATCTGCTCACACCACCCACCTCCACCATCTGTACCTCCAGTCCCCACACCTCGGCACCTTGTGCCCACCTTGATGTGGAAGGATGACAGAGAAATGTTGGGCCTCCCGGTGGTGCAGCGGAAGCGGAGCTGCTGATCAGCTGGGGGCTCGGGTTCAGGCAGGGCGTTCTGGCCAGGGCCTCCCAGCCGTCCACCTGACAGTCCTCCTTCCCTCCTCTGGAAGGCTGTGCAGGTCAGGCCCACATAGCTGTGTGGCTTGATGAGGTAGGCCTCCAATGCCACGTTCCTTGAGTTCTAGGGACAGGGAACTTGTCACCCCTCCCACATATAGTGCTGGAGACTGCACATTCCCTCTGCAGATCTGCTCAGGCTGTGCCCACTACCCTTTATTCCTCACTGTCTTTTCAGAGCATGCCCAGTCTTACATGTACCATGGAATGTCCCACCCAACCTGACCACAAGCCTCCTCCCTCCTCCTAAAGCACTGGTACTCCCGTGGTCACCTGGTAACATTTGCTACTTCTGTTGCCCTAACTCAGCTCTAGAGCAGAGTCCATGTCTAACTTCCTTTGTCTCTCCTGAAATGCCTAGTGTATATGCAGAAGAAACTCTACCATGGTTGTTAATTCCACCCAAATGGAAATGTCACCCTCTTCTCAGTGACTTCTGTCACTGCATCATAAGTGCTGTGTGTCCTGCTACCAAGCCTTCTTCCTGCTCCTTCTGCTCCTTCCGCCTTCTTCCTATTTATGTCCACCAGACTAGCCCTCCAGCTCAGTTCCCCACCAGGAAGTCTTGTGCAATTTCTACACTGCCACTGGCCCTTTGCACTGCCCCTGACAACTCAGAGCTTAGCCAATTTGGCTGTTCTTCTTAGCTGAAGCCTGGAAGGCACATCTCAGAGAAGGAAGCGCTTCTCTTCTATGAATCATGAGTGTTGGCCTCAGTTGACTCTGATGACCCTCTCAGTGCTCAGCCCCAAGGGAATCCCTTCCACGCTGACCCATTTACCACAGAGATGTGCTGGGCATGGGGGCTGAGAGCAGCGCCCCCGATGCGCTCCAGGGCACCCACGATGCCACTGCAGGCCTTGTCCTCACGCTGGGCCAGCCACAGCAGGTGTTCGTCCACCAGCATCAGGTTACTGGCCATGTCCACCATCACCTCCACCAGCTGCAGAGGAGAGGGTGGTCACTGAGAGCAGGAGTAGGTTTTGGGACCAGTGGCTGGGGTGTGATAGTGACCTGAACCAATGATAAGGTGGTGTCTGGGGTCCTCAGTGGACTAGTTGAATCTCACCTCTTTGATCTGGTCGACATAACCCAAAAATTTCTGGATCATCTGAGCCACATAGACTACATCCATCATGTCCGAGAAGCTGGCAGCCTCAGCCGTGTAGACTCGCAGCTGGTGGGCCAGGGTCAGTGCATTGGAGGCATTGATGGGCATCTGGGGTGTTGAGGAAAGATAGAAGATCATCCTGTCTTGTTCTTTCTGCCCCAGAATTGTCCCTAGGGGCCCCTTTCTTTGATGCTGGTGCTCAGGACAGTGCCTGGGGAGAGGGTCCTAGAGCACCTGCAAGGTTTGTAAGATAGGAACCACATACAAGGCCATGATCATCACCTCCTGAGGCCTCCCCCTGCCAGTGCCAAACATCGATATGTTAGCAGATAAAAAGGGGGGAAGGGGTGGAGGGTGGTCTTGTTAGAAACTCAAAGACAGCACAAGGGACAAGAGGATTGACCCACAACCCTCCCTGTGCACACCCCTCACTGAGCACACTCTGGACGCAGGAGATACAGCAGCAGGCTTGGAGCTGGACTTCCCTCCCCTGCAGGTCATGAGGCTTCAAACCATCCCATCCCTGGAAGCAGAGCTGAAGGGCTGCTCCCTGCCCCCTCCTCTCCTAGCCTCACCAGCACAAAGGTGTAGAGCACCCGGGTGATGTCATTGGTGTACAGACAATGAGAGTAGTCCCCTGGTTCCCAGCGGCCAGCTCGGTCACATCGGCGGGAGGCTCGGGTGCCTGGAGCACCCCCACTCAGGGGCACCGAGGTAAAGGGATACTGTAGGCAGGACTGGTAGGCTGTGATGCCAGCAAGAGTTCGAGGCCACCTGGGGACACAGGTTGGAAGATACTGAAGACTCAGGCTCTTTGGGACTTCCCCCACCACTGCCCTTAGAACTGTGATGCCAGACCTCTGGGGCCTTTGGGAAGGACCTAGGAGAGGATGTTCAGTGGTCTTCAAGGTGTTCCCAAGTTCTACTTTCTAGAACTTTCACAGGTGATGAGGAATGCAACTCTGAGTTCAAGTTCAAGTTCCGCCTGTTATTAGCTATGGCCTTAGGCAGGCTACTTACCCTTTCTGAGCCTTAGTACTCTCAGCTATACAAGGGGAGAATAATACCTGCCCTGCTTTATAGAGAGGGCTGTTGGGATATTAAGATGTGATACAGTTTGTGGGAAACCTTTGTAAACTATTAATAAGAGGAACAATTTTTTTTTTATGGTGCTAGAGATCAAATCCAGGGCCTTGCACATGTTAGGTAAGTGTCCTACCACTGAGCTATATCCCCAGCCTCTAAGGGAGCAATTTTAAAAGCCATTGTGGGGGCTGGGTTTGTGACTCAGTGGTAGAACACTTGCCTAGTGTATGTGAGACATTGGGTTCAAATTTCATCATCACATAAAGATAAATAAACAAAATAGTGGGGGGAAAGCCATTGTGTGGTTAGGCATGGTGGCACATACCTGTAATCCAAGCAACTTGGGATACCACATATCACAAGTTTGAGGTTGGCCTCACAACTTATCGAGAATACTTCTCAATATATAAAAAATAAATTAATTAATTAATTAAAAGAACTGGGGATGTGGTTGGTGATAAAGTGCTCCAGGGAATGAAGGAAACAAGGGAGAGGGGAGGGAGGAAAGCTCATTGTGTCTTTTTGTTTTCTGGGGTTTTTTTGGGGGGGGGTGTATCAGGAATTGAACTTAGGGGTACTTGACCACATCCCCAACCCTATTTTGTATTTTATTTAGAGACAGGGTCTCACTGAGTTACGTAGTGCCTCATTTTTGCTGAAGCTGTCTTTGAACTCATGATCTTCCTGCCTCAGTCTCTTGAGCCCTTGGGATTATAGGCATGAGCTATTGCACCTGGCTCCCGTTGTATTTTGTGCAGGACATTGCAACTGGTGATTGAATCTATAAAGATAATGTTTCTCAAGATCCAACAGCAGGACTTCAGCCTGAATGACAAGAAGGGAGTCTTTGGGACTCTCCGAAGAGAACAGGGCTACAGTGGGGAGCCCTTGGCCGCTCTCAGGTGTGAAAGCAGGGATGGGGACTGGGGCAGCATGTGGTGGAAATGTGGCTGGATCTCTCCTGGCAGTCCTCTGCAGAATGGAGCAGCACAAACCTGAAGTCCCCACGGTTGTTGGCAACACGCTCAGCAGGGCAGTAGGAGGCAGAGGACTCCAGCACCACAATCTCCACCTTCTTGCTGGTGTTGCCCTGGACTGTGGACACGGAGCATTCCCACTCGCCTGAGGCCCACACGCCGATGTGAGACAGGGTCAGCTCGCTGCAGGTGGGCAGAAGGCAGGAGCTGGCTCAGTGAGGCACTCTCAGGCCCAGCCCGCCACCTTCCCTCCATGACCCTGGCCAGTTCACCCAGGATGGGACACCAGCTTCAGGTTCTTTATTCCTTAATAAAGTGAGAGATAGCAGTGCATGCTCTTCTGATTTCGTTTGGCCTTACGGTACTGTTTTTCTGAGTTTCAGTTCCCCTATCTTTATTATGGAGATAATCATAACTCTTACAGATCTAACACAAAGATTACACATGATAATACAGATGAGAGCCACTACAGACATTGTTAATCACTAAAGAAGTGTCAAATGGCTGGGGGTGTGGCTCACTAGTAGAGCATATGCAAAGCACACACAAGGCCCTGGGTTCTAATACCAGCAAACCCCCCCCCAAAAAAAAAAGGTCAAATGTCACTTTTTTTTTCTATTAGGCATTAAATTTCTTTTTTGGGGGGGTTGGGGAGTACCAGGGATTGAACTCAGGGGCACTCAACCACTGAGCCACAGCCACAGCCCTATTTTGTATTTTATTTAGAGACAGTGTCTCACTGAGTTGCTTAGCACCTCGTTTTTGCTGAGGCTGGTTCTGAACTCACAATCCTCCTGCCTCAGCCTCCCAAGCTGCTGGGATGACAGGCATGCACCACCATGCCTGGCTAGGCATTAAATTTCTAGTTTCTATGCAGACTATTTATGTCTGACCCTTAGCTCTCCATAAACACATGCACACACATGGGAATGTGACTGGGCATAGGTCCTTTGGGGGACAGATGGTGGGTACTATGCCTATTGTCACCCTGTGCCGTGGGCTGAGAAGGGGCAGCAAGGCCTGTACCTGGTGATGAAGGTGCAGTCATGAATGAGGCTTTCAGCCAGGAGGATGCCTGCCTGCTCATCGCCCTCCACAGGGGCCCGGTTGTGGTACCAGCGAATGTGGGTGTCGTTGCCCAAGTAGCTGGCAGAACACTGGAAGGGCAGCCGGTCACCCTGGAACACCACTTGGCGCAGGGATGGGATGAGGTGGTGTGTGTGCAGCTCCAGGGCCCCCTCTGTGGAGGAGATACCAGGTAGCTAGGCTGGAATGCACACATGTGAATCTGCATGTGCATGTGAGAATCCACTAGGGCAGTGCTGGGTTAGGAAGAAAAGGTGTCAAGAGAAAGTCTAGAGCAAGTGACGGGAGAGGCAGGTTTGGGGCAAAGAAAAGGGCTCCCAGTAGGCATGTTATCAAGAGGTTGAGACCAGACAAAAACAGGAATAAGCAAACAGCCCTAAAGGACATTTAGAAAAGCAAATGGAGGGTAGCTCCCTGTGGGGCTGAGGGGAGAGAGGAAGACCCAGAGGACATTGCTCATCACAAAGACATACAAAGAGCCAAGAAAGCCTCAAGCCATCAGGGCCATATGTGAGGGACAGGGCTTGTGTCTGGGACCTGAGGACAGACAAGGTCCCTGCAGGTATGCAGATTGAGGGCTTGCTCACCGCAGCGGAGCTGAGCCTCTTGGAGGCTGCCCAGGGTCTGGGCATGCAAGGCGCTGGGATAGGCACAGAGTGTGTGGTCGGACAGCTGCAGGGAGTGATTCCGGGCCCAGGGCAGCAGCCAGCGGAGGTGGCAGTCACAGGTCAGGAACTCTGTGCCAAAGTCTCTGCAGAGTGGATAGAGGAGTCATGGAGTTGAGTAGACGGAATGTGGACTCATGGCGTGGGGATGGGACCAAGGCCGGAGAGGGCAAACTTGGGTATGTGTATGCCACCACCATTACCAAGGGCATGCTGATGCTGGTAGGGTTCCAGGCACTGCTGTCTGCCTACTCATCAGGCTGTCCACAGTGGTCACGATGTTTATGTGACTCCCTCCTGAGCAGAGGAAGGGAGCAGGGGTCTGGTCCTGGGTTAGGAAAGGTACTCACACAATCTTAAGGGCTGGCAGCTCATCAAAGACCCCAGGTTGCAGACTGGAGAATATGTTTCCAGATATGTTTCTGCAGGGGGCAGGGAACAGTGAGACGGGATCTTAGGGTCTCCCTGGGCCAGAGGAGGGGAGGGATGAGAGAAGAGAATGTAGGGACCTGTAAGGGTCTAGCATTGCCTTCTTCCTCCCCAACCCTCCATCCAGCTCCCATCTCACACCCTTCACCCCTTACTCACAGTCGGAGAAGCTTGGGAAGACCTTGGAAGGTCTCAGAGGTGAGACAGCCAATCCGGTTGTTGGAAAGATCTCTAGGGAGACACATACTGAAGAAGTCAGCTATGTGGCAGCACATGGGATGGCTTGCGCATGTGTGCAGCTGGGGGGACTAGCGTGGGGAGTGGGCTGGGGCCCAGTGCCACAGCTGGCTTAAAATGTCAGCTGAATAGGGGCTGGGGGTGTAGAGAAGAAGGGGGAGTTTGGGGTGGATAGGAGGGGTGGTTGCTCATTGGATCTGGGGAAAGGGGAGCGGAGCGGTGGGAGGTGTGTGTGTGTGGGGGAGGAGAACATGCCACTTACAAACGCTTCAGCTCCCCCAGGCCCAGGAAGGCTCCAGGCTGCACTGTGCTGATGACATTATTCCTTAGGTCCCTGCGGGAGACAGTGGGAAAGCCCTCACACCTCAACCCCTCTGGGACACCACCTTATACTGGCTTTCTTTTGGGACTTGATTTCCTTCTAAATCTCTTCTCCTCATCACTGATTGGGAAGTTGGATTAATGATCCAGACAGGTCTTCTCAACCTCCTTGGTTGCCATCATGAAGTACTGGTCAGAAAAACACTGCCAGCTACTCAGGAGACTGAGGCAGGAGGACTGCAAGTTTGAGGCCAGCCTCAGCAATGTAGTGAGATCTTGTCTCTAAATAAGGAATGAAAAGGGCTGGGAGTGTAGCTCAGTGGTAGAGCATTTGCCTAGCAAGCAGGTGGCCCTGGGTTCAACCCCCATTATAGGCAGTGGGGTTGGGGGACAAAGTTAGAACCAATGCAGGAGCCAAGACACAGGGTGGGAAGGGACTCAGAAGGGCCACAGAGGAGGAACTGGGTAGAAGCAAAGGGTAAAGAGAACCCTGCCTTGGGAGTCAGGAGGCCTCAGCTTCTTACCCGCTCCATTTCTGAGCTGCCCTGAGGACCTCGCTGCTTTGGGAAGTCTTTGAACATAGGTGCTAAGAGTCTTTTGAAAATTGCTACACAAATGTACAATCTTCTTGAGCCTGGCCATCAGGGGGTATTTTATAATTATTGTATCCTTGCAGATAGATTGCTCCAAGGAACAGGGGAGGGTAGCTGGTGGATAAGCAAATGTTTTCTGCCCTGGTGGGCCTCTGGGCTCTTGGGGGGACCAGTGAGGACTAAGTTCAATGCTGACTCACAGGCTTTCTTCCTTACCCAGTTCTCCACGCTGGGCACGGCCAGGAAGAGAGATGCCTAAAGGACCAGTGGTCATCACCAACCAACACAAGGGCCAACCAGGTCTTTCCTGCCCAACTCAAACCAGGTTGAGGCCCGCAGAGCACTTTCAGAGCCTTCCTGATCACTGCCCATGTTCCAACATCCTCTCTGCCCTCACCCAAGTGCCCAGGAGATCAGGAGGCAGAGAGTGAGTAGGTGACTCCTGGAGCAACCACAACGTCACCAGGGCACAGAAACACACAGATTACAAGAGAGAGCTCAGGTCAACCTGCCATCCAAGGCCCTGCAGCCCTCCAGCCCAGACACAGGCGCAGGGTGGAGGTGGTCTTGGTTCTGCCTGCCAAAGCCTCAGAACCTGTCTGGATTATGGACAGGAGGGAGTTAACTGAGCCAGTTCCCTCCTGGGCAAGAGGAAATGGGTGTCCAGGGAAGGGAGGTGCTGTCCCATTAGGGGGCTTGTTTGTGCACAGTTCCAGTGGTGGGGGGAGAGGAACATGGCCAGGGCACCTCATATCACAGTTCCCTCTCACATGAAGGACTCAGCCTCCTCCATAATCCTGAGTCCCCTTAAGAAAAAAGAGAAAGCCACAGGAAGGGACCAGCTTCCTGGAGGAAGCTGGAGCTCCGGGAAGGTGCCCCCAGTGCTGGGCACCCATGAGGAATGTGCAAGGGACAGGCCCTATCAGACACTGCATGCGGCGCAGGGGCGGAGTGGAAGTGACACAGGCAGTGTAAGCACCCTGCTGGCCTGGCGCAGTGTTGCCCTTACTGCCTGTCCACCCCCCACTGTTTTACTGCCCAGGCCCCCACCCTCACAACCCACCCCTCCGGTGTTGTTCCAGCACGTGCCCCTTGGCCCCTGTTGGGGTCTGGCGATTCTCAGGGCTCTGCCTCCCACCCCCATGCGGGACGGGCCGAGGGAAACACATTCCTCATTGTGTCACTTCCCTTCATGGGCTGCCAAGGGGCTGAGGCCGCAGCCCCCCCTCCCGCCCCTTCCCTCTCTGCTCACTTGTGTTTATTCTCATTTCCTCCCCAGGCCCCCCTGTGAACCCCCACCCGCCTGCCCCACTGATGCTCTGCAGATGGGAGCAAGGGGGCCCCTCAGGCCCCAGCCCCTCTTCCTGCCCCCGATTTCCTGCAGCCTGAGCGAGCCATGTGGGGCCTCTCTGAGAGGGGAGCTTCCACCAAGTGTTGGCATTCTTTCCCTCTTGCCCAACGTCTGCCTGGAAAGTGGCTTCAGGGGTGACCAAGGCAGTCCCCCGGAGTGCTCCTCTCCTGGTCTTGGGGGGACAAGCTAGGGGTTGCTCTCTGGGCTAAGTTCTGACATCCCCGTGGGCCCTATGGCAACTGATACCTCCTGGTTCCTCAGCGTTCGGGAAGCAACTCTGAGGCTGTATGTACCCTGAGGGACAGAAGGAAACGTGACCACAGAATCTGGATGTTTTTTGGGGTCTGCAAGGCCCAGACTGACTAGTTATTCTGAACATTTCTTGTTAGTGTATCCTTTGGAAAATCTGATGAAGGCCCTGGAGTCCTATCCCAAAAATGCAGCCTGCCTAACACTGTGGAACCCATGTTAAGGACCCTTGCTCTGGATTGTCTAAACTGATCCCTTCGTTTCTTAGGTGAGGTCACAAGGATAAAGTAGCCAGTCCAAGGACACACAAATGTTTCTATGATGTGGAATCTCTTATGCTTTGGCTGCTTCCTCAGAGCCCTGTTCTTGGAAAGATGCAGCATGGGTTAAGTTTACCCTCCGCTCTACCTGGTCTATGTTCCCTCTCCCTGGACACCAGGCACACTCCATCCATGTATCTGTGTCACGTGGAGGAGAATGCCCTAAGGTAGACTTGAAGGGAGAGTTCCTGGGAACAATAACACCCTCTGCCCTTCTTAGGAAAATAGCAGCTTGGGAACTGGAACATGTAAGCGTCAGTGTATGAGCACAAGCAATAAAATGGAAGATAAATTAGGCATAAAAAAAATAAAAAACGTTTATACCTTAAAGGATACCTTCAAAAAAGTAGAAGCCAACCACAGAATGAGAGAAAATGTTTGCAAATTAGATATCTGATCAGGAACTTCTATCCAAAAGGGATTGTGACTTTGATCTCCTGAAAAATCTCAAAGGACACCATCACTCCTGAAAGGGATTATAGAGTTACATGTATAATACTTCTTGGGATTTTAAAAGATTACAACTCAATAATAAAGACAAATGACCCGGGGCTGGGGCTGGGGCTCAGTGATAGAGCATTTGCTAGCATGTGTGAGGCATTGGGTTCGATCCTCAGCACCACATAAATAAATAAAATAAAGATATTATGTCCATCTACAACTAAAACAATAGATATTTTAAAAAAGACAAAAAAAAAAAAAAAAAGACAAATGACCCAGCTGAAAAGAAAAAGGGCAAATGATTAAAAAACATTTCTTCAAAGAACTCATGTGGTAATGTAAGCCTGTAGTTCCAGATACTTTCGAGGTTGAGGCAAGAGGATTGCTGGAGCCCAGGAGTTCAAGGCCAGCCTGTGCAGCATAAGACATAGAGATGGCCATAAACACATGAGAAGAGGCTCAACATCACTTAGTTGTAAGAGAACTGCAAATCAAAATCACAATAAGATGCCACTTCATCCACTAAAATGACTATAATAAAAAAGACAGTTGTGATGTGGTGATGCACACCTATAATCCCAGCTACTCAGGGAGGCCAAGGATCACAAGTTTAAGGCCAGCCTCAGCAATTTAGTGAGACCCTGTCTAAATTTTTTAAAAATTAAAAAAGAATAAGTAAAAAGAGCTGGGGATGTAGCTCAGTTGAACCCCATACTGGCATTCTTGAGTCCTGAGTTCAATCCCATCCCAGTACTGCAAAAAAAGTGGAGGGGAGGACAAATAGCAAGTATCGATGAGGCTGTGGTATGCGGAGATGGAACATCCACTTTAGAAAATGGTTTGACAATTGTAGTAACCATATGACCCAGCACTTCTGTTTCTTAGGTATACATCCAAGAGAAGAGAACAAATATCCACATAAGAACCAGTAGATGGGCTGGGGGTATAGTTCAGTGGCAGATCACTTGGCCTCACAAGCTCTAGGCCCTGGGTTCAACCCCCCAGCATTATCAAAACAAAATAAAATTAATAAACAAAAACCCCAGTAGATGAAAGTTCCTAGCAGCATTATTCATAATAGCCCCAAAGAAGAAAGCACTCAAATGTCAATCAACTGATGTCAGCCAACTGATAAATGGGTCAACAGCCAGTGGACTATTCAAATGGCATATTATTAGGCCATAAAGAGGGATGAAGTGCTGATACCTGCTAAAACACGGATGAATCTGGAAAATATTATGCTGAGTGCAAGAGTCCAATTTTAAAAATTTAACATATTATATGATTCCATTTATATGAAATGTCTGTAATAAGCAAATCTATAGAGACAGAGAGTAGATTAGTGGTTGCTTAGTGCTGGGGAATAGCCGGTGGAGGAATGGGGAGTGACGGCTAATGATTCAAGGGTTCTTTTCAAGGATGATGAAAATGTTCTAAAATTAGATTATGGAGATGATTACACAATTCTGTAAAATATACTAAAAAACATTGAATTGTGTACTTTAAATGGGTGAAGTTTATGGTATATAAATGATACCCCATTAGAGCTGTTAAGAGTGAGTTAATGGTGTGTGTGTGTGTGTGTGTGTGTGTGTGTTTGTGTGTGTACCCATGTTCACTCAGGATGGGGCAGCACCAAATTGGCTCCCTCTGGCCCCCACAGACCTCCCTGCTTGTGGGTTTGAAAACCAAATTATAGGTTTGGAGGCCACAGAGCAGCTTGCCATGGGCCCTAGGAGATTTCCAGGGTTCTTTAGAAAGTGTGGGCTGCTGTGAAGAGAGCCAGAACACCCCTGCAGGTATAGAGGTTGTCTGGGGAGAGGAGAAAGAGAGACTCTGGGGCCCAAGGAACAGGATGGTCCCAGCCTCACTCCCATCCCCCAATCTGCAGGGGGCGGGGCGGGGGCTCTTGTCTCTGATGTCAACCAACAGGTATGTATTCAGCACGTACACTGGGGCTCCCCCAGCAACAACAGGGCTGTCCTAGAACCTGTCGACCTTCCTCCATGAACATCAGTTGAGCCCCAGCTTCTGTGTGGCATTCCTCCCCGGTTTGGTGGGGATGGGAACTAGAGGGAGGGACAGAGCCCCAGGCCTCACCCTTGGCTCCGCCCACAGATTAATGGAAACCACCTGGCGTGTGAGTGTGCCCGCCCTCCACCCCACGCCCCCACTTGCCTTCATTCCCATGAGCATCTGCTTCTAATGAGCGCCCCAGCACCCGCTGCATACCAGCCCCCGGGGCTCATTAATCTCATTAGGCAATGACAAATCATCCCGGGGCTGACCAGCCTCCCTCACCAGGCCCTTTCCTCCAGCCTCTGCATCAGCCTCTGGGGGCCTGTGTCCACACAGATCCACATCCTCTAGAGCATTGCTACCTAGCTACCTTGGACTCTTCTGGCAGCTTTCTGAACTGTGGCCTCCTTGATTCGTAGTCTAGGGGCATCTCACTGTGACCAGGACACCCTCAGACCCCTTTAAAAGTCTTCTGGTGGCTTGCTCCCCATTGTATGTGCTTGGTGGAGGATCCGGACTGAGGAGGGACAAGAGGAATGAGTCACGGCCTACTTTAAGTACTCACATTTCTGGCTGGGGGGTATTTGTGTAGTGGTGTGCTGGCCTAGCCTTTGTGAGGCTCTGGGTTGGATTCCCCAGCACTCCCAGGGGTGGGGGGAGCACTGACATACCTAACTGCTTGTACAAGTGCACAAGGCTGGAAAAGTCTGGATAGCTCTGCAAAGGACAGGTGGCCAGGCAACACCTTGCAACTTGGAATTCTTCAGAGAGGCAGGGAACTGCCATTTACTGAATGCTCAGGCTGTCTGGGGCACTGTCGGGGAGTCATTCATAGTCCCATTTTCCAGGCCAGTAACCTGAGGCTTGGAAAGGCACCCAGAGAGTAAACAACAGAAGCAGGATTCACTCCCAAGCCTCCCTACCCCAGAAATCTTCTGGGCAACACACAGGCTTAAACAGACTATGAGGTAGTGGGATATAGATAGAAGGGCTCAGGGAAGGGCCTCATGCATTTCTGGGCCCTTCGGCCGCTAACAGCCTCTGATAGGCTCTATTTCAGGTTTTCTGTTACATCTTTCCCAGCTGATAGAGATGGGTCCACCCATCTGCACCCCTAGCCTCTCTGGAATGGGATCCTCTTATAAGATCCTCCCAGATAGTCCCACTGTACATCCACCATCTCCCTCCCCCTGCCTTCCTGCCTGCGCTCACACAATTGTCACCATCACCTGCCTACATTCTTCCCCAGCTTCAGTCAGGGACCTGCATTGCAAAAACAGACATCCTGTAGATCTACTGCCCACTCTTGGCCATCAAGGTGCTGCCTCACACACACATGCACACCTGACCCATTCTCTAAGGCCTAACAGTATCTGTAATCCCAGCCTCTCAGGAGGCCGAGCCAGGAGGGTTTCAAGTTCAAGGTCCTCCTAGGCAACTTCAGGAGAGTCTGTCTCAAAATAAAAAATAAAAAAGGGCTAGGGATAAAAAAAAAAAAAAAAAAAAAAAAAAAAAAGCGGGGGGGGGGGGCTAGGGATGTAACTCAGTGGTGGAATGCCCCCCCCGCCCCCCCTTCAGTCCCCAGTTTAAAAAAAAAAAAAGCTTGAGGTACTCTGTGCCATGTGGGCACCTCATGGAGCAGTTTGAATCTATTATTTTAATTATTAGATTAGATCCCAGCTCTCCCATGAGACATGCTGCTTGTGGACTGTGGTATGTTAAGCTGCTATGGTCTCCCCTGCCCAAGCCTAGACATCTAAGCCTGACAGGACAGAGAGATCAGTGTTTCCTGAGCATCAGCTACACACCAGGCTGTGGCATCTTATTTGTGATGAATAGGCCCACAGTCTAGGGGTCATCTGGTCCACTGGCTCCCAACCCCGGATGAGCATGAGAATCGCCTGCAAACTGTAAAAAAAAAATTCCTAGGCCCCATTTGTCTCAGCATCTCCAGAAGCTGGGCACAGAGTCTGTGTTATTCAGGGCCTCATTTCCCTCTCTGGGATGGTGGTTGTGATGGGTCGGTTTGTGTGACAACTTGGCCAGGCTACAGTACTCACTGGTTTAGTAAAGCACGAATCCAGCTAGTCCCAGCTACTCGGGAGGCTGAGGCAGGAGGACAACTTGAGCTCAGGAGTTTGAGGCCAGCCTGGGCAACATGGCAAGATGCCATCTCATAAAAACAAAAGCCAGGCATGCCCAGAATCCCAATGACTCAGGAGGCTGAAGCAGGAGGATCACAATTTCAAGGCCAGCCTCAGCAATTTAACTGTCTCAAAATAAAAAAAAATTTTAAAAGGCCAGGCAAGGTGGTGCATGCTTGTAATCCCAGCAGCTCAGGAGACTGAGGCAGGAGGATTGTAGGTTCAAAGCCAGCCTCAGCAATTTGGTGAGGCCCTAAACAACTTTGTGAGACCTTGTCTCAAAATAAAAAAAATATTTTAAAAAGGGGGAATGTGGCTCTCGGTTGTTAAGCACCTTGGGTTCAATCCCTAGTACACATACACATACAACAAACAAAACCAAACCCACTAATCTGTAAAGGTATTTTGCTGTGAAGGTATTTTGTAGATGTGGGAACACCTACAATTAGTTGAATTAAATAAAAGTGATTATTCTTTTTTTGGGGGGGGGGGTACTGGGGATTGAATTCAGGGGCACTCAACCACTGAGCCACATCCCCAGCCCTATTTTGCATTTTATTTAGAGACAGGGTCTCACTGAGTTGCTTAGGGCCTCACTAAATTGCTGAGGCTAGCTTTGAACTAGTGATCCTCCTGCCTCAGTCTCCTGAGCCACTGGGATTATGGGAGTGTGCCACTGGGCCAGGCATAATTATTCTTAAAGACTGTCTTTGACAATGGAAGTTGATGATCAGTTGAAAGCTTCAAGAGGGAAAACTGCAGTTTCTTGGACAAAAAATATTGCCTCAAAATTGTGGCAACTCCTGATTTGCCAGTCCCCATGATCATGTGAGCCAATTCCTTAAAACACATGTGTATGTATGCGCGTGCATGTGTGTATGTGTATATGTATATATAGATGGATGTAAAATCAGTAAGGAGGCAATCAGCCAGGTTGCAGACTCAGCTCCTTCATCCCTACGGTGGTACAACACACCCCCTGCCCAGAGCCCCTCTTCTGAAAGCCTGGCCCCATCCACATCTGGGCTCTGAACCTTCTAAGCAGCAATGTGGATATCATACACATCCAAGGGTCACAGGATTTTAAACCAATAATACTCCTTACAGATCATCACCCTACCCACTGCCCCGTTCCTGTGTTTTCACAGAGAGGAAACTAAGGCCCTACACCTGAGCCCATGCCCATTTCTGATCACCCTGACTTTGATGCCACCACTTCCTCCCTTGCTGTCTGCCCACTCACACTGTGCTTCTTTCTCTTTCTTTCTCTCTCTCTCTTTCTTTTTTTGCAGTGCTGGGGATTGAGGCTAGGGTCTCGCTTGAGCTAGGCAAGTACTCCTTCAATGAGCTCCATTTCCATCCCCCTCTAGGGCCCAAGCTGGCCTTAAACTCCTGGATTCAAGCAGTCTTCCTGCCTCAGCCTCCCAGGTAACTGGGACTCCAGATGTGTGCTACCGTACCTAACTTGTCCTTCTGTTTTTCAGGCTCACCAGGACCCAAGGGGCTTCACGATGGCTGTTCTCTCCATCCCTCCTTCCAGATAGCTACCTGGCTTCTATCCCTTCAGGTCCCGATCACCTTAACAGCAAGTCTTCCTTGTCCTCACTACGTAAAGCAGCATCCCTGTGCCTTTGCTTTCTATCCCCCTTACCCTGCTTTGTTTTTCTTTGTACGCATGCCCTACAATATGATACACTTATTCGCTGTTTCCTGGGTCCTATCGGTAGAGGGTAAGTGGCAATGGGAAGGCACCCAATGCCTGGAACAGAGCTTAGCTCACAGAGGGGGCTCCTCAAACATCTGTAAAATGAATGAAGGGATTCATAACTTGAGGTTAAACCCCTAGATCTGAGTTGGGAATTCTGGCTCTACTGCCCTTTCTCATGCCCGCACTCCTCCCACTTCCCATGGCTCAGCATTGAGACAGATGCTCTCAGGAGTCTCTTGATTGTCCTCCCAGGTTTCTGATCCCTTCCCATGCTTTGAATGCTCCTGCTGTGTGGTCTCCTGGGTCTACGGTGCTGGGTGCTGGCCGAGGAGAGGAACCTAATTCAGTACATTGCATGGTTGGGAAGGAGAGGAACTATCTTTTCATTTTCATTTAAAAAAAAAAAAGATATCCTGGTCAGATTGAAGGATAGGAGTAGGAAACAGATTGCAGTGAATGAATGGGAAGGGAAGAATTGTGGCCACCTGAGACTCAAAGCAGCACTCACTGGCTGGTGCTGAGAAGGTAGAGGAACTTTGAGCCAGGTCTGGCCCTCCGGGCAAAGGGTTGGAGGGGCAGCTATAGTTCACTTCCTCCAGAAGACCCCTGAAGGACCCTCTAAGGGAGGATCCAGCTCCCAAATGCTTAAGGGTTTGTGGGAGGATAAAAACATTCCCAATTTACTGGCAACCAGTGAAGCTTGATATAACAACTCGGAGGCAGCCCTTTGTCCTTGTCAATATCATACTGCTTCAGAGCAGCTGGTCAGAGGGACTTGGGTTCAGAACTGTGCATGTACCCACCGTCACCTCCCAAGACTCTTTCTGGCCCCCAGCCTGCCCCAGATGGCAATTTTCTGCTCTGAATGTGGACTTGGCCCCCTTTCTCTCCCACCGTCCCTGCTAGGTCATCCAGCTCCCTCCTAGCCTGGAGAGTGGGAGTTTGAGCACAAAGCTTTCCCTTCCACTGTGAGCTGGGTGGGATAGAGGCTACTTCCCAAGACAGCCATCATGTTAGAGATCTAAACTCCATGCCCTGTAGAAACTGCATCTCCATTACGCTTGAACACCCCAGCCTTTTCTGGTGCCTCCTTTGAACTTGACAGAAAGAAATCCCAACCTACTTAATGCTAATGTCTATGGCGTTGTCTGTGGTCTCCACTAGAATGTGGAACTTTCTAGAACACCTTCTTTTGTATCTCCCTTTGCACTGACCCAAAGTTTTCAGGCAAAAGAGTAGTAGAGGAGGGCCAAGGACCCTGCCCTGTTGGAGGAATTTGGAATGCCTCACAAGAGGGGAGAGAGATGGAAGAGGAGGTTGTGGGTTGGAGAGAAAGCAAAAATCAGTCTCCAGGAGAGACAGGAGGTGCAGTTCACTTCTGTGAAGGGAACAAGAACCCAAAGCCATAGTACAGGCTGAGGTTCCCAGAGCCTGATAACAGAACAGGGAATCTGGAGCAGTTAGTATAAGCCCCTCATCTGGCAGGTTAAGTGGCTGAGCCAGGTGTCCCACCAGGGACTTATCCCACCCAACCCAGGCCCTTAGGAACACCTCGGTGTGGCTGAGGGGCTGGGCCTTCTTCATTCCCCACTCCTTCCGCACACAATCTGCCATAGCCTTGAACACCTTCTCAGTAACTTTACTGGCTGCCACCAGACCCCGAGGGTCCTTGGCCTGGGAGGAGGTTCTTGGGGACCTACAGGCAGCCTGAAGGACACTGCTGCTGATGCAGCTTTAGACTCTTTAAACCCAGGCAGGGCTGGGGGAGGAGGCTTAGAAATGATCAACTTTCCCCACCCTCAGCCCCGGACTCTGCCCCCTTGGGGCTTTGTTTGTTGATTTGTTTTTCAGAAGGAAAGAGGCCTCAGTCACATGAAGTCTCCCTCAGCCCTTTCACGCTGGGCCCCCAGCTGGGAGGAGGGGGCCAGCTCAAGGGCTCAGTCCTCTCAGCTAATTGCTCATTAAAGAGCGTTAATGAGCTTCGCTTAGCCCCATCCCTGCCTAGACCAGTGAGAATTCTCTCTGCTGATGCTGGTGAAGGAGCTGCTTGCTCTACCAGACCAGCCCTTGCTCTGTCCTCTGTGCTCAAGTCCTGGGCAGGACCAGGCCATGCAGGTTCTGGGGTCATTCAGTAACCAGCATTCCTTATCCTCCCCAGAGTGACTCTTCCACCCAGCGCCAGCATCCCCTATGCCTGCCCCACTATGCCCAGCACTTACAACTTCTCCAGCAGGTACAGTCCCAAGAAAGATCCATTGCGGAGCCCAGTGATCTTGTTGTTGCTCAGAAGCCTGAAGGGACAGGGAGAACACAGATAGAACACGGTGTCAGACACTGGAAAGTGCAGATGCCCTGGGGTCCTAGGCTCGCTGTTAGAGCCGTGCTGCATTCTGTGCAAATGGGGACCCCTAGAGTTGTGCATGGCAGATACAGAACCTTCCACTCTCTCTGTGCAGGTAGATTGAGTGGGTGTGAAATCAGATTCCCCTTTCCACTTTGGAACCGCATAGTTCCCCTGTTATCCCTTCTCTGCAACATCCAGAGCAGAGTGGAATCAATTGGGACAGGACTTGGCTCCAGATGGAAGAAGCCCAGCAGGTCTGGACGTGATGGATGCCCTTCTTGGGTTCTCTAACACACTCTCCTGAGAGCTGAGGACCCTGTCCATAGATGACCACTCTGGACTCTCAAGGCCCCCAATTCAGAGGGCCTGAGTGCCCAGTGGCTGGACTGTCACTGTACCCTTGCTCCCCAAGTCTACCTGTAGTCCTGGCAGACAGCTGACAGAGCCCTAGGTCTGGAAGAAGCCCTGGCCTCAGTCTTTGCCACTGCCCCCTCTAAGTTGTTTGTTTATTCAGTTTTATTTAAGGGAGGAGGAAATAGGCACCCCCCCCCCAGTCTCATCTCCGCCCACCCACTCAGTCTTTCTCTGCCAGACTCCCTGCCAGGAGGAGGGTGGGCCAGACCAGCCAAAGGGCTCATCCCTCCACTTAATTGCTTATTAGAAAGCTTTAATGAGCCTCTCAGCCCAAACACGCCTGCCCTGGACTGCAGCAAAAGGGTTTCCCTTCTTTCCTATGCTCTTACTGATGGAGAAATGACCTGAAGTCCTGAGGTTCAGTCCCTCTCTTGAGTGGGCAGCCTAGAGAGATAGTAAGGAAGAGGAGAGGGACCAGGCAAAAAGGAGCTGTCAAAGAGATTCGCCTAGTTTCCTGAAACTGGGTGGATGAATATACCAAGAAAGCATATTCATATCAAGAAGGTAGTAAGGGGATTTCTGGCTGCTCTTGTTTATTTATTTGTTTGTTTATTTATCTATTTATTTTTTTGTGGGTGGTACTGGGAATTTAACCTAGGAGTGTTCCACCACTGAGCTACATCCCCAGCCCTTTTTATTTTTTATTTTGAGGCAGGGTCTTACTAAGTCACTGAGGCTGCCCTCAAAGTTGCAATCTGCCTGCCTCAGCCTCGGAGTCACTGGGTTTACAGGTGTGCCCCACTGTGTCTGGCAAGAGTTTTTAATGGAAGGTTTTTTGTTTTTTTTTTTTGAAAGATCATTGAATCAAAAACAATACTAAAAAATATTCTCCCACTTCCAAGTCCCCAAGATTAAAACCCGGGAATCTGGGTTCAGAGTAGTCCAGAGGTGGTTTTAGGGGTGAGGACTCCCTGCATTCTTCAGACCTTCAGCTATCAGTCCTAACTTCTTTCAGATCAAATCCTTTAAATCAGAGCTGGCCCATAGAAATACAATGTGGGCTGTATATGTAATTTTAAATTTTCTTGTAGTCATATTTTTTAAAGATTAAAAATTAACCTTAGGGGCTGGGGTTGTAGCTCAGTGGTAGAACGCTCACCTAGCACTGGCAAGGCCCTGGGTTTGACTCTCAGCACTGCATAAAAATAAATAAATAAAATAAAGGGATTGTGTTCAACTACAACTAAAAAAAAAATGTGAATTTTTAAAAATTAACTTTAATAAATATTTATTTAAAACAATTTATCCAAAATATTATATTTCGATATATAATCAATTTACAAAATTATTAATATTTTCCATTTTGTGTGTATGTAGTCTTTGTAATCTGGGATGTATTCTTCTCCAGCACATCTCAATTTAGATCACTCATATCACAAGTGCCCATGTGCCTTTGTGGGGTGGCATGTGGACAGAGCGAAAAATTAGAGACCAGATCCCGAGGCAAGCCAGGATGAGCCTCTGACCCAGAACAACTTATTTATTGGCCTGGCTGCAAGGTCAGCTCCCTGTCAAATGCTACCCCCACTCTCTAACCCGAGCCTCAGTCTCCTGTATGCTGGATCCACTTCTCTCTGTGCCTCCTTGAGGCAGCCTCTATGTGTACTAGGAGAGGGCAAAACAGGAGTCAGGGTCAGTTGCAGCCCACACTTTGGTTTGGCTCGCTTGGCACAAACTCTAGCTCTAAAAGTCTTAAAATGCAATTTTTTTTCTTGCTGCAGAGAACATGGCCCTGAACCCCACCCTCTGACCCACTCATAAAGAGAGGCAAAGAGTATTTCATCCTTCTCTCCAGTGGGCCCCTGTCTAGCTGCATGCCAGCTCCCGAACAGGCTGCAGGCAGATGGCTACATGATGCCTGTCCCCAAATACCAAAAATTGGATCTTTTGGGTTTTACCACCTGGAACAGTTTGAGAAAATTTATTTTAAACTTGGCTTATCCAGAGAGTGGCCACCTCTGTGTTTGTGGGTTAAGTTCTCAAGTGCATGGGTCTGGGGATTTTATTTTTTCGTGGTATTAGGGGTGGAATCCAGGGCCTGGAGCAAGCTAGGCAGGTGCTCTACACTGAGCTACACCCCAAGCCCCTGGGTCTGGGAATTTTATGGGCAGATGGGAAAGTGGCAGTTAGAGGGCTATTAGAGGGGTAGATGGACACATGCCACCCAGCTTCATCCAATGGGAAGGAAAATGTTCCCACCGCTCTAGGCTGTCTCACGGGAAGAAGACAGACAGGGTGGTCACACAATTGGGAAAGCAAGGAGGGAGCTTAGGTCCCACAGTTCCATCCAGCTGTCCCAGAAACAGTGTCAACATGGATCCTCTTTAATTTCCTCACACAAATACCTCCTCAGCCTGCACCATCCTCTTGCCTTACTGCCTCGGAGGGAGCCAGCCTGGCGGGTCCCCTTCCAACCGCACTAACCCTGCAGGCCCCACAGAGTCCTGGCTCTCCCAGACAGGCATCTTCAGTTTCTCCGGCCCCCCTCCGCCCCATGCCCTCCCTCCTCCTTCCACCCCCAACCTCAAGCAAGTTTTCCATGGGAAGGAGGGTTAGTCCCTGGAGTCCCCTGTTCTCTACTCCAGAGTTTGAAACCTGGCCAAACAGAGGGGGCACACCAAGTCCATTCCTGAATGGTCTGCCAGCTGGGGTCCTATTTTAGGGAAGAGAAGCAGAGTTACCACTAATGAGACTGGAGGCCAAAGGAGCGAGTGGCTGGCGTCTACAGAGAAGCCCTGTGGCCTCTGGGCAGCCGCAGGAACTCACCAGATACCACCCGACATCAAAGGTGACCCTCCAGGAGTCACGTGGGCATGCTCTGTGGGGCATGGAGCCAGCACGCGCCTGCAATAATCGTTTCTCACATGTGCAGGAAGAGTCGTGCATGTCAGTCCCCCCTCCCTAAACCAACCAGATGAAACAACCATGTCTCTGGATCTGGGGATGTACACTCAGGAGTTTGACTCTAGAGCCGCAGAGGGTCCAGGCCATCACGAGGTTCCTGAAGCCTGGGAAGGCTCTATCACCTCCAGCCGGAGGCTTGGTGGTGTTTAGAGAGATGAGCACTGAGGGGTGGTGGTGCTGGTCTACTTGCTGATATCAAAAAGACCTACAAAATAATCATTCCTTCTAAAATGTAAATGTCGGGATCTCCAAAGTGAATCCCAGAAGGCTTGGCTTCAACACACACCCTCAGGCTAATGACTGCCCTTCTGTGGTTTCCCTTCCCTTTGAGGTTGCCCATCATGTCTATTGAGCCTGACTACAAGCCACATAAGTGTCTGAGAGGACATGCAAGTTGCCTTGCTTATTCCTGCACTTCCCTACCATCTTTGCCTTGCTTAGAAGCCTGTCCAGTTGGCCCCAAACAAACTATTGGCCCCAAACTTCTATTATACCTGCAGGTAATAGAAGAACCCAGGTAGGGGCTTCCTCTCCAGCTCTGAGAATGCCCCTGAACTCAGCCTAGAAGTTGGGCCATCTAGGTAGGGCCCAAAGTCAAGGATAAGGTCAAGAGGAAAAATAGTCTTACAGTGACTCCTGCTTGTCTCCTTATCTCAAGCCTAGCTGCTTTGGAAGGTCTTATGTCCTTTACTCTTATCTACCCTCTCTACAAGGGCATCTTCACCCCATCTTGGTGGGAGGAGGTAGGTCCAAGGAACTGGGGCTTAGATGGGAAGGATTGACCTTGAGCTTTGAGATGGTATCTGGAGGAGTAAACATAAGAAAAAGTGGGAGGTGATGAGTGTGTCTTCAAGAGGGGGGGGGGGTGTCCTAGCACTCTTGTTAGAGAATAAGGAATACAGTTTGTTGTAACCATCCACACCAAAGCTTTCATTCATTCATAACCCAAACCTCCCTAGGTGGAGGGAGAGGTGTCCAAGAGGGTAGAACACATTTGCATCTCTCTCTCTGTGTGTGTGTGTGTGTGTGTGTGTGTGTGTGTGTGTGTGTGTGTCTATTTGCAGTAGTTCAGTAGTAACTCCCAACCCATCTTAAATAATTCCTCCACACATGGCCTAAAATTCCAGCACTGAGGAGCCAAACTTTTGAGTGAGTGAAGACAGTAGGCTTCTTTTAAAATATAAATGGACCTGGTTGGGCATGGTGGCACACCCCTGTAATTCCAGCTACTCAGAAGGCTGAGGCAGCTTTGTAAGTTCAAGACCAGCCTCAGCAACTGGCATGCCCCTGTCTCAAAATAAGAAACAGAAAGGGCTGAGGATGTAGCTCAGTCATAGAGCACCCCTGGCTTCAATCACCAGTACCACACACACATGAGTAGATATAGATAGATACAGCCATACAGATACAGACATAAATATACCTGAAAGGATCATTCTGTTATCCGTTTTTTATACCTATGTATAAATTAGATCCTTAACCTTTCCTCCCTAGAAGTTCTATGTGGAACCCTGATCCTGCACAGTTTTGTGAGCTTATATCTTGGTCCTACTGTGTCTGTAGGGCTCATTAGGGCGGGGAGCAGGTTTCTCACCTCCTGGCAGAGGCTGGAACACACAGTAGGCACTGGCTGAGTGAGTGGAGGGAAGGGGTTCCAGGTTCTCCTGAGTCAGGGGACAGTTTCTTTCTACCTTCAGTCCCTACCTAGCTATGCATCCCCCATTCCAAGAAGAGAGCATCTGTCCTTTTCCATGCTAGCCTGGCTGGGTGGTCCAGCCCTTTGTGATGCTGCTCCCTTAAGAGTCACATTTGTTTCAAGTTGTCCAAGTCCCTTTAGAAGAGGGGGATAAATTACCTGGATATACAAAGTAGAGAGACCACAGGTCTCACAATCCCAGGGTCAGTCTGATTTAAATGCTCTGTGCGGTAATTTTGTACAGGGGTCCCCCTAAGTCACTTGTACTTGTTAGGTCATTATTGGGGGGATCCCCTTTTCCCTGACTCATGTAATCCTCATGGAGGAAATTAGTGTATCCGCTCTGCTCTGTCCCCAGGGACAATGTCTCTGATTGGTCAGTGTGGAGCTGGATCTCCTGCCTGTAGAGCCGTGTGCTGTGGGTTCTGCTCCTTCCAGGGCAGGTGTAGTAGAGCATGCGCTCTGGGTGGGAAAATCTGATTAAACCCATCGCTGCTAAACCTCTCAGCCAGGTCCTGCAATCTAGCTTTTATCAGTACTACAACATCTTGATCTCCTTTGTCTGCTAACTTTTTCTGTTTCAGCAACCTGACTCAAGTAAAGAAAGGACCAATGCTATTTTTTGGACCCTTTGAAACTCCAGTGCTATGAGCCTCTGGGCCCCTGCTGCTTGCCGCAGAAGGACCTTTGGGGGTCAGGAGATGGAAAGCCACCCCAGACTTGAGAAGCTTCAGAGTGCCCCAGTCCCTGTCCTATCTCATCAGTCCTGAGTCCTTTTGTTGGTGTGGCTTCTTTATTTCCACCTGCAGCGGTGACTTCTCAGTCAGGAGCCCTGAGCTCTAGATGTGGATGTCTGACTGGGACTACATGGCCTGGGACAGGTCAGCCCCTCTCTGTGGATTTCCTGCTCAGTAAAGAAGGGTCTGGACTGTAGGACCCCCGCCACCCCCGCCTCCGCATCTTTGATAGCCTTCTCATCCTGGACTGAGTCTCCTGAAGTCCTAAGTCGTAGCATTTCTCCCTCCCCACACAATTCCCAGCAAGACAAGGAGCCCTGGCAGGGGGAGGGGAGGGAGTGGGAGGAGGGGGCTCTTAGACCTTCCCTCTCTTTCCAGCTGGAAGATGTCTGGCCCTTGGTGCAGGCTGGAACTCCCTCCTCGGGCCACACTCTCCCTCTCCACCCCCCTTGCCTGCTCCTCGGTGACAGATGGGTTCCCCTGCCCCTCACCTGGCCCCATCCATCTTGCACACCCCCTTGATCCCCCATCTGAGCCCTCCCTGGCTCCCAGAGGGATATGGGAGCTAAGGCTGGGGGAGTGGGTCCTGGGAGGCTGCCCGGTTAGCTCACTTCAGTCTGTCTGCTTTCTTCCCTCCATGTCCTCCCCTCTCCATAGCCCAGTCCTAAAAGCAAAGGAATGTTCTGGAGTTTGGGAAGGATGCCCCCCCCTACCCCTAGGAGGGAGGAAGGGGAGGAGGCAGCTTCGTCCTGTCAGTGTCTGAGCTCTAAATAGAACACAGCGGCTGGGCTGGGGGAAGGAAAATAAACAGCCCCTCTCAGCGGCCCTTCCTAGCGGTCACCAGAGTTTCCTTCTGGTCCCTCAGTCCAGGGCCATTTCCCTCAGCTCCTCTCCTTTCCCCTTCCCTCCCTGGGCAGCCTGTACCTCAGGGTTGACAGAAGAGTTAGGGGTACTGCGGCAGGCTGTGTGGCATTAAGGAAATTTCTTCCCCTCTCTGGGCTTTGGTGAAGAGAGCAGCCAACCCACCTCTGAGTGGAAGGACCTGGATCCATTCACAAGTAGCTGGAACTTTTTCTCCTTCAGAAAAAGTTCTTATCCCAATGACTCCCATGTGGGATAAACTTAGAAACACTCTCTCTTTAAAAACATGACCCCCAATTTAAGGGTCAATCTATGGTTAGGTTCAAATTACACTGGTTTGCCCATGCCTTGGGGGAATATTCTCAGACTCACCCCAGGGCTAAGAGTCGCCACTCCCCCTCCCCAGTCACTGAGGGGCGATCTACAGTAGCCAGCAGGAAGGGACTTCCTTGGGACTGAGGAGTGGCTGGGTTCTTGTGCATATTCTGAATATTTCAGTCCTAAATAACCCATTCTGGGTCCTGGACCCTTTGGGAGCTGAATTACACTCTGGAATGCAGCATGATGGCCTCTCCAATCTCTCTGCTACAATAAGGACTGGACCTGCAAACCCCAGAGGGCTCTGCTCTCTGCCCAGTGCTCTGAGATGGGATCACAGAACCTAACACCAGAGGGAGCCCTAAGGGCAGGGGTTCCCAAGGCCCCACAGGAGGAGATGACAGAACTCCTAGAACCTGGGCTGGTACCTCTAGCCCCTCAAGCATATAGATGGGAAGATTCTGGAGATACTTTGAATCCTTCTGGGTCCCTCACTTCAGACAGGCGAGGGGTAAGGGGCTCTAAGAGCCCACCTGGGGTGCTTGAACTGTGACCCTGCACCCCAAGAGGGTAAGGCAGTATGAAGGAGTCTCCCAGCCTCCCCTCTCCTTCTCTGTCTCCAGCCTCTTCCCCCTTTTCTTTCTCTTCCCTCTCTCCCCCTCCCCCTCCTCTCTCTCACAAAAGCTCTCTGTACACAGCCACTTCCTCTGGCTGCTGTCTCTGAGCCCAGACCTTATGAGAACCATATGGGGGAAAGAGGGTGGAAGAGAAGGGGGGTGGGGGAATATGGCTGGGTCCGCCCCTCCAGCCAGCATCTTCCCCCTGCCCTTGGGCTGTGTGCATGGCAGTTGGCACACTTTGCCCCAGATTCCCCTAACTGGATCCTGGTGGCTGCAGCGACCGCGTCCCAGTCCAGAACTGGAGGTCCAAAAGGACAGAACTGCTCAAGAGCCACCTCCCTGAGGTGGAAGCACTGCACAAGGGCCATGAAGTGGCCTCCTTACCCATCTCCCATCCTTCCCCACCAAGACCACCGAACTCCCAGCAAAAGCACACAGCCACCTCTGGGCACATCTGTGGCAGATTGCCCCTTCTCCCCAGTGCGGGCAAACCCCCTGCGATGGGAGGCTAAGCAAGTTGAGGAAACATGAACTGCCCAGTCCACGCCTGTCTCCTTCTCACCAGTCTGGAATGTTCTCAGGTTGAAAGGTCTTTGGTCCTCCTGGAAAAACCTGGGATTTTAAAGCATTGTTTGTGTCCCAAGTCCAGGTAAGTGAAGAGCAAGGCCCTCATCTGACAGGGAATCTAGGAGAGCCCAACTGGTTAGGTCAGATGCTGACTCCAGCAAGCTGTGAGACCATTATTCAGGTCCCGTCCCTCTCCAACCTCAGTGTGCTAAGCTGTAAGATGTGGGGGCTGGACTTGCTTATCTCAAAGACCCTTTTCAGTATAGACAGTGTAGGAATTTATGACACTGGCTGGCGTCTTCTGAGGGGCTGCTCAGATGCCCTGGGAGGTCTGCATAGGAGATTTCCTTCTGGAGTTATCTATTATCAGTCCTTTCCTGGAATTCCTTATTCTCAGACCCCTCTCCTCCTCCCCCTAATTTCCAGAGCCGAGAACCAGTGGGCAGGCCCTCAGTTGCTGCCCAGGAGTCAGGGGAGGCTCACAGTGGGCTCCTATCCACAGCCAGGTTCTCCCTGGGACATCTCTCTCTGGAGCGGCCCTTGAAGGCTCCTACTCTGGACAAGAGGATTTGTGCCCACAGCTGCCCTGCAGACTGAGCTGTGAGACTGGGGGTGGGGTGGGACCGATGGATCAGGAAGGAAGCCAAAAGCTCCACTTTCCTGGAAAACTGCAAATGAAAGTCCATGAAAGAAAAAAAAAAAAAAAAAAGCAAAGGGTGGGGGAGAGGGGGCACTGAGTCTACAAAAACAGGCAGAAGTAGAGATAACAGGGTGGAGGAAGGGTTTCCAATGAGGTAAACAGGACTGTTCACTCCTCAGTCTCTCTCTGAACTGAGAAGGGAGCCTGCCCCCTTGCAGACAGGACCTTCTCTGGCACTTTGAGTCCCAACACTAAGTGTCTGTCAGGGTTCCCAAGGTAGAATCCTGAGGTCCCTGAGGACTCCTGTGACTGGGACTTACCTGCAGGCCCATTCTGGAGGAAAGGAAAGGGTCCTAAGTTGGAATGTAGGGGATGTTAGGGAGGGAGGACATTGCCACAATGCAAAAACAATTGGCTTATGTCTTTTGTTTGTACCAGGTGACAAGCTAAAAGACAAAAGGGAAATTTTGTGTGGAAAATAGATTAGAGGAGTTTGGGAGGGTGTGGCAGTATGATGGAGTCTCCCATGATTTTTGTTGTTGTTGCTTTTTTTTTTTTTTTTTTTTTTTTGGTCTTTTGCTTTGCTGCTGCCAGGCAGAAGTGGCAACCCCTTCCCAGCCCTTCACTTCTATGGGGCCTGCATCCTGGTACCTGGCACAGGGCTGCACACCTGTAATCCCAGTGGCTCAGGAGGCTGAGACAGGAGGAACTCTAGTTCAAGGTCAGCCTCAGCAGAAGAGGGGCACTAAGCAACTCAGTGAGACCCTGTCTCTAAATAAAATACAAAATAGGGCTGTGGATGTGGCCCAGTGGTTGAATGCCCCTAGTTTAAAAAGGGCGGGGAGGGCGGTGCAGGGGATGTGGGGGGTAGAGCACCCCTGAGTTCAATTCCAGTACGGCAGAAATTTAAGAAAAAGAAAAAAGAAGAAGAGAAGGAATCCTTGTCCTACTTCTGCTGAAGAAGAACTTTTTCGTCCCCTTTTCCCTTCAGAAGCCAGCTGGGGCAAGGAGGGCACCACCAGGATCAGGATTATGTGTCTGGCTGGGGTTTCAGTCTCACCCAGGCTGATGGGTTATTGGGCTCTCAAGGAATTTTCTTGCCCGCCTTGTCCATTGTCCCTGTGGGGATGTGCAGTCAGGTTTGTGGGCCCTGTTCATTTGAAAAGTGTCTTCAACCAGCCAGGTCAGTGTCCTAGGAGGAAAGAGGGGAACCTTCCTCTGGGGAGGGTTGGAGATGGGAAGGTATGCTAGGAGTCGCATCTGCTGTCACTCTGTCACAATATATTCCCACCAAGGTTTACCCCACTCTCTCCTTGGAGTGGCAGCAATGGGAATTAGCCATGGCTGGAAAGCATTACTTGCAAAATCATTCTAAGATGTACTGCAAAACCACCTTTGGACCTCCCCCCACTTTCTTTCTGCTTTGGCTGTGTTAGGATTCCCTAATCCCCACCAACAGGCATACAGAGACAAGGTCCACATATGTGAGTGCACTCAGCCACAGGAGCTAGTGCACAGCCCCCATCTCAATCTCAGAACTGATTATCATTGTGCAGCTCCGCCTCACACTGAGACCAGCCCAGCTATTCCACACAGCAAGCAATTCTTCTCCAGAACTGAGGGGGCCGGTGAATGCCCAGCCTGCGGACCCTTAAATACCGCCGCACACCACCCTCTTGCGTGCCGGGTTTGGGATATAGCAACTAGTGCCTTTCTGGCATTGCCATATCCCCGAGTTGGGATTGGAGAGACACACTGCCTCCACCCCAAGGCATACACGCATGCACACACCCCAGCTGGGGAAAACTCAGGCCAGGCGGCCAACGTCACAGGCTGACCAGTTGTGTCCTGTCAGGAAGCGGACAGCCTCTGAACTCACCCAACCAGAGGCGTTACTGTATTGTTCTGGACACAATCAAATAGACAGAGCCAGCCCCAACTCCCGAGCAAGGGGTGGTGGAGAAACGGTCGCCACTGGGGTCAGGAGGACAGGAAAGGGGAAGCGGCTTTTAGGCTAGATCAGGACGGGAAAGCAAGGGACCGCACCTCGGACCAATCCTCAACTCCACGGCATGCGTGGAGGTATGAGCACGTGGTCAGCGCAGGAAATCGCAAAGATGGGAAGGGGTCGCAAATACTCCTGCGGTTGCAGAGACTTAAGGTCCCACGGAGGAGGCTTGGGCTTACATTGTGGAGCAGCGGCGCTTGTGGCCAGTAAAGCAAGAGTCCCTGGTTGAGATGGGAATCACAGGAGTCTGGGAGGCATGCGCCTCCCCTCTTCTTTTTTCGTAATCCTTGCGCAAAGTCAATCAGAAACAGCCAAATCTCCATTTATTTCCAGGGAAGGGAAAGAACAGGCAGGCGCTCAGGACCCTGCACAAGCTCACGACACATATGCACTCAATGGGAAAGGGACCCAAGAGGAATTGGGACGCCTGGGTCTCATTCAGACCAGAGCGCCCGCATTCCAAGAACGGATTTTCTGAGTGTATTCTCCCGCCTGCCCTCTGCAAAAGGGCTGGAAGCGGGGCTGGCAGGCCGGGGGAGCGGATCAAGTACCCTCAGTTTGAGAAGGCAGTACCGCCCCAAAGCCCAGGAGGCTCCTGCAGTACCGCCCCAGACAGGCTGCGATCTTAAGGACCTACTGGGCCGCGGGCGGCATCTATCCTAAGCTTTCCCTAACACTAACCTAGGCTGGAAACAAGGGGCAGGGACGTCCTGCCGGCGTGCATCCCACTTCACCTGTGCAGGTGACCCGCGGTGTCTCTCTCTGGGACATACCTGACCGCACAAGCCCCTTCCTCCCTCCGCGGCCCCGAAGTTCCAACTTTCCCCCTACTTTTCCAAGTTTTCCCGCTCAGCGCTTGGACTTAGGCCTGTCCTGGAGTCTCTGAAGTGGCGGAATGGCCCCCTTTCTCCTCCTCCCGTCTGGCCTGCATTTGTCCTCCCGTCCCGGCTCTTGCCAGTGGTGTAGGGTACTCACAGGGTAACGGTGCCGTTTGGCAGAAGGCCAGGCTCCGGAGGCTCTGGAAGGTCCCCGCCGCCGCACACCACCCTCTTGCGTCCCGGGTTTGGGGTGCCGCCGCTCAGTCCCTTGGGCCGCTCCCCCGAGCACTTGCAGCTGCGGATGGGGACCGGGCAGCCGGGCGCGCCCTGAGTCTCGGGCGCCAGGAGCAGCAGCCACGGCAGCAGCGGCAGCAGGAGGCGCGCGGGCGCCCCCCGCATCCTGCGTCCCCTGGCGCCCATCAACCCATCGCCCCGCGGGGACCCACAGCGATGGGGCCAAGCTGCGAGCCGGCGGGAGGGACCCGGCGGTGCGGGAGGCGTGCTCAGCGGGGGCCCAGGGCGCCCGAGGGCGGGGCGGGGGGCCCTGGGCGGAGGCAAGCCCTGGGGTCCCCGCCGCCGCGCCCCGGGGGCATGTCCGGCGAGCGCCCCGCCGGGGAGGACGCGGGCGCGGCTGTCAGCGCAGCTCGGGCAGCCCCCGGCGGCGCGGCCCAAGTTTCAGTGCAGAGCTCCTGGGCCGGTGAAAGCCCGGCCGCTGCGCGTCTCCTACTCGCTCAGCGTTGGGCTGGGACCTAGCGGATCGCGCCGGGATCCTGCCGCCGCCGCTGCCGCCGCTACTCCGTGCCATGGATGGAGGCAGCTCGGCGCCGTGCTGCTCCCGCCGCCGCCAGCCCCCGCGCTCTCCCCTCCCGCTTCGGCACTCCGCGAGGCCCTAGCGCCTCCAGATGCTCAGCCAGGCAGCTGCCCTCTTTGCAGTGTGAGCTGAAGAGCTGGCTTGAGACCCCCATGTGTTCCCTGTGCCCGCCCTGAACCAAGACTCCTCTGCCTCCCCACCCGTTCCCCTGGGCTAGAACCTTTCCTCTCTACAACTCGTCTCAGACTTCTAAACCAAACACCATCACTTTCCACAAAACCCTCCCAGGCACCCTGCAGACCTATGCGTATGGGGCTTTCATTGACCTGTGATGTGACCTGAGATGTCTGGTGCTCCATGATTTGGGTTGAACTTTGCTCACCACTCTGAGGTTTCCACTGGCCTCTGACATGATGGGCCAGTCTGGAGGTTGGCTCTCACTCTCACAGCCCTATTGGGGTCACTGCAGGAGAATACAAGACAGAAACAAGGAGGTAGCAGACCTAGACCTGGAGCAGTGACCTTACCCAGCGGGGAGTACATGTCATTAGGCTAAAAGGAGGTCAAAGGTCAAGGCAGATCCTGCTAGATCTGGTCTCCTCCCCTTTCCACCTCCGTGTGTGTGTGTGTGTGTGTGTGTGTGTGTGTGTGTGTGTGGTGTATGTGTGAGCGGGAAGGGGGAGGGGGAAAATGAGAAGAAGAGTTATAGGGATCTGTGCCAGAGTGTGGGTCGAGCACTGTGCAGTAAGACAGGACTTCCAATGGGTCTAGCTAGGCTCAGCTCTGTCTAGGGTGAGCTCTGTCTCTTATAAGCTGTGTGACTTTGGACATAACTCATAATATCTCTGAGGTCAAAATGGAGTCCTATCTGCCTCCTATAAGTATAAATTGTGACAGGAAAAGGAGGAGAGAGAGGGGACAGCTTTGGGCAGGGTCTGATCTGGACGACTGGGGAGGAGGGTGAAAAGTGCCTGTGGGTGTGAGATGAACTACAGTGCAAACTGGAGAGGGGGCTGGAGACAGAAGGAAAGGGGAAGAGTGGCCCAGGGTGACTGCCTCAGTTTCCCCACAGAGGATGGTCTTTCTGTCACTTAATGGTGTCTTTGCTGCCAAGAGGCCAGCTGCCAGGATGAGGCAGGACTCCTGTCCCCCAATCATTACTGCATCACCAAAGTGTTCCTTAAGGCGACCACTTCTTTTCATGATATTGGCTCTACTTTTCTAGTACCACTGTGACCTGCCAGCCAAGTCTCCCACCCCCTTGCAGGGAAGTGGCTTCTCTCCCTTGCTGGTTGGCAGCAGACACTGGACCTGACACTGGCCTCTCCACTCTCCCTCCCTGGCTCCACAAGTCTCTCCCAGTTGCAGGCTCTGGTTCCTTGAACTTCCAAAGATAAATAAATAGTGATTGCAAATGGAGGAAGGGAGAAGAGGAATGGACTCCCCCAGCAGGAGCCCTGGAAAGCCTGGCTGAGACTGCATTCCTCAGGAAAGGGTCGAGCAGAGCCACAGCCCACAGGCGGGGCTGCCCATCCAGACCTCCTGTTCTTGCAAGGAAAGCTCAGGGAGAAGAGGAGGAAAGGCCTCTGGCCTGGGTCACACAGCTTCTCTGTGACTTCCTTTTGCTAACTCAAGACACTGGAAGTCTGGAAAGAAATTCTCCAGTTTCACCCACTCTCTGAGGATGAATAGAGGCCAGATGACATTGACATGACAAGGAAGGGAGGCTTTCCTATGGGTGGAAATGATGTGCCAAGGGGAGAGATTCACAAAACACTCCTGCCTTGATGGACTTCACATTTGGCTTCTGTACACATGAGAGGTAAATGGAATAGAGGCCACTTTCCCATTTTGTAAGTATGGATGAGGAAACCAAGTCAAAGAGCTTGGAGTCCAGGGGTGGAGGCTTACCTTATATTTTTTATTTCTTTACAGCACTGGGCATTTAACTCAGGAGTACTTTATTACTGAGCTACATCCCAATGCTTTTTATTTTTTGAGACAGGGTCTCTAAATTGACCAGGCTGGCCTTGAAATTGCAATTCTCCTGCCTCAACTTCCTCATTAGCTGGGATTAGGCATGTATCACACTGGACGGACCTTACCTTCTGATTCCTTTCTAAGTGCCCTCTGAATCACTCAAAGACTTTCCCATAGGATGCTTCCTGCTATCTGTACTCAGAGGGGTGGAGGGGAGTAAACAAACTGCACATCAAAATCTTACTTTATTTTTTTAAATTAATTTCTCGTGGATGTACACAATGGTGAGATTCACTGTGATATATTCATATATATACATAGGAAAGTTATGTCAGATTTATTCCACTGTCTTTCCTATTCCCATCTCCCCTCCCTTCCCTTCATTCCCCTTTGTCTACTCCATTGAACTTCTACCCTCCCCTTATTGTGGGTTAGTGTCCACATGTCAGAGAAAACATTTGACTTTTGGATTTTGGGGACTGGCTTATTTCACTTAGCATGATCAAAATCTTATTTTAAACTGGGCACAGTGGTGCATGCCTGTGGTCTCAGCTACTCAGAAGGCTGAGGCAGGAAGAATGCTTGATCCCAGGAGTTTATGGGTAACACATTAAGACCCTGTCTCTTAAATAAAATAAAATAAATAAAAAGCTTCATAGTTTGAAGTTTCAGATAGGATGATTCAAACTTAGTTCCTGACCTCAGAATATCTAACTAGGGAACTTGACCAACAATTCTTTTCCTTCCTTCCTTCCTTCCTTCCTTCCTTCCTCTTTCTTCCTTCCATCCTCTCTTCTACCCCCACCCCCCCTTTCTTGTGTTAGGGGTTGAACCCATGGCTTCATACATTCCAGGCTCTACCACTAACCGACACCCTTGTCCCTTTAATATACTTTAATAAGAGGTGATAAACTCTTCAGTGGAGGTAAGGTACTATGATAATAGAGTAAGGCTGAATTAATTCGGACCAGAGCAAGGAAGGTACTTACCAAAAGTTTAAGTCCAATGAGGGTAGAAATGTAACCCATCCTTTTTATTAGATCTTAGTCCATAAGGTCTGGGGGTTCCCATGTACGGTCTTCTGAAAAGAAGCATGGTGCCCTTATCTAAGTTCTTTTCCTTATTTTTTAATTTAATATAATGACCTCAGTTCCATCCATGTTGCTGCAAATGACAGGATTTCATTCTTTTTTTTTTAAATTTTAATATTTATTTTTTAGTTTTCAGCAGACACAACATCTTTGTTTGTATGTGATGCTGAGGATCGAACCCGGGCCGCACGCAAGCCAGGCGAGCGCGCTACCATTTGAGCCACATCCCCAGCCCCAAGATTTCATTCTTTTTAATGGCTGAATAATTTCTTTTTAAATTTTCTAAATGGCTGAATAATAACACATTTTCCTTATTCATTCATCCATTGATGGACACCTTTCTTGATTCTGGTTTTCTTTTTGGTACTCAGGATTGAGCTCAGAGGCTCTTACCACTGAACCATATCCCCAACCCTTTTAAATCTTATTTTGAGGCAAGGTCCCATTAAATCCCTTAGGGTCTCGCTAAGTTGTTGAGGCTGGATTTGAACTTGTGATCCTCTTGCCTCAGCCTCCAAAATAGCTGGGATTGGATTACATACAGGTGTGCACCACCATGCCCAGCTGATTCAAGTTTTCTATGGCACTGTAGGGTAACCATTGGTTATTGATTATATTATTCTATGACACATTTTTGTCTTTTGTTTTTGGCACTGGGGTTGGGAGATTGAATTCAGGGTACTCTACCACTGAACAATATTCCTAGCACTTTTTATTTTTTGAGACAGGATCTTGCTAATTTGCTGAGGCTGGCCGAAAACTTGCTATCCTCCTGTCTCAACCTCCTAAATCACTGAGATTACAAGTATATGTCACCATGCCCACCTATATTTCTGTTTGTGTGTGTGTGTGTGTGTGTGTGTGCGCGCGCGTGCGCACGCGTGAGGTGCACAATCTGGGGAGAGAACCCAGGGCTTCAAGGATGCTAGGAAAGTGCTCTAACACTAAGCTACATCCCAGCCCTCATGATATATTTCAAAATAACTAGAAGAATATGAGCACATAGGACTGATTAGTGTTTAAGGAGATGGGAGTCCTTATTACCCTGATTTGATCATTATACATTATATAAATGCAACAGATTATTATACTTTACTCCATAAAGATATATGAATGTTGTGTCTCAAAAATATAATAACTATTCTTATTTGAAAAAAAAAATTTTTTTTTCAGTACTGGTGATTGAAGCCAGGGCACCTTACCACGGAGCTACCTTGCCTATCCTTTTATGTTGACTCAGGTTCTCACGAAGTTGCGCAGGCTGGCTTTGAACTTGGGATTCTCTTGCCTCAGCCTCCCAAGTGGCTGGGATTACACAGGCCTGTGCCACCTCACCCAGCTAAAAATAGAATTTTTTAAAAGTCTGTCTTTGTCAGGTGTGACTGCAGCTGGCCATTTGACTGAGTACTGATTATGTGAGAGGCTCTAGTTCAGTACATTTTACAAGACTTAACTCATTTAGTCCTCACAACAAGATGAGGACAATTATTTTAACAGAAAGGGAACCAAGGGGTGCGGAGACATCTGAACAGTCACCTCCCCAAGTATATGTACTGGTAAATGAGAGAATTGGGATTTGAACACAGTCACTCCTGGTACCAGTATCTACTATTTTTTTTTTTTTTTTTTTTTTTTTTGCCCTCAGTGGTGGAGATCAAACTTATGCATGCTAGGCAAGCACTCTACTACTCTCAGCCCAAGGTCCAAAATTTTAACAGTCATTCTCTAGAAATTCTTGGGAGGAAAACAGCTCTCAATTCTCCAACAAGTTCCACTTCCCTTGAGGTTTGCTCACTCTGATTCCCTGGCTCTCTCTGAACCAGATCTTTAAAGTTGTCCATTTCTAAAGCAGAGGTGGCAGTAGAGCCAGAACCCCCTTCACTTAATCCCCAGCAGAGCCAGGGAAGGCAGAAACTTTCCAAAGGAGCCTCACTATGAAGCCAGGAGATAATAAGGTGGTGAATAAAGAACCCAGGAAGGGGGCCGGGAGCATAGTTCAGTGGTAGAGCCCATGTTTAGCAAGTTTGAGGTCCTGGGTTCAAGCCCCAGCACTACACCTATAATCTTGCAAGGATGAAGCAGGAGGGTTATAAATTTGAGACCATCATGGACAATTTAATGAGACTCTGTCTCAAAATAATAAAAAAAAAAAATATTGAGGATGTGGCTCAGTGGTAAAGTGCCTTTGGCTTCAATCCCCAGTACCACCACATATAAATAAATAAATAAAATATGATTTTAAAAAGGTAGTGGGGGGTGGCTGGGATGTAGCTCATTGGTAGGATGCTTACTAGCATTTGCTAAGCCCTGGGTTCAATCCCCAGTACTCCCAGTACTGTAAAAACAAACAAACAAATAAATAAATAAATACAAGTAAAATTACAATTTTGAAGCTGGGGGTATAGCTCAGTGGTAGAACATGTGATTAGCATGTGTGAGACCATGGGTTTGATCCCCAGTATCAAAACAAAAACAAAAGAAAGAAAGAAAGGAAGAAAGAAAGGAAGGAAGGAAGGAAGGAAGGAAGGAAGAAAAAAAAAAAGAACCCACAAAAATCAACACACAGAGGTATCTGAAACTATAGTGGCATTTTCTCAGCACCAGGCCCTGTTCCCTCCTGGGAATCTGTCTGGTGCCCCGCCAGGCTGTTCACCTTTTGATTCGTAGGTTTTCTAACTCTGTTCTGTGAGTTATTGCTTTTCAGAGGCAGAATCCTAACAGCACAGACTGGGCAGTGCAAATATGGGGTTTCTCCAGGTTTCCATTAGCGCAGAACCATAAGGAGAGATAGAGCTGGTGACCCTTCCCTACCTCCCTTGGAGGATGGCTCTACTGGGTCATCCTGGGACCCTCTTCCCTGTCCTGTACTTCCCTGTGGGGACTGTGCTGAGCTGCCTGCCCTGTTAGAACACTTGCACTGAGTGTTCCTGTCAGAGAAAAGCACATGCCTCAACCAGAAGGAACGAATCAGGATTGTGAAAAGCTACCCAGATAAATATCTGGGCCTGTAAGGACTTCTCTTTGGTGATCGGATTCCACCACATATAAAATACTTGTGTATAGTTTAGACTTTCCCACAGGAAAGGGTCATAATCTCTGTTGCTATTAAAGTCCTACTCTTCTCTCTACCCTCCCCCCAAGACACTGGGAATTGAACCCAGTACCATTGAGCTACATCCCTAGCCCTTTGTACACAACACTTTTTTTTTTTAATGGTGATACTGGGGATTGAACCCAGGGATGGTTTACCACTGAGCTACATCCCTGTCCTTTTTATTTGTTTTTGAGATGAGAGTCTTTTTAGTTGACAAGGCTGACCTCCAACCTGGAATCCTCCTGCCTTAGCCTCTCCAGTCCCTAGGATTACAGGCCTGTGCCACTGCACCTGGCCAGATATGGTTTTATAGACAAAAAAGGACTGATGAAAGCAGACACAGAAAAAAAAATAGTTGATTCAAATTACTTACCTTGTAAAGGTTAAAGCAGAGGGAATTTCCTTATCTTTCTGGCTAAAACTGGCCTGTTGGAGGATTTGGGTATTATCTTTTCATGCTCCTGATTTCTCAGAAGGCCAGATAGAGCAGCTTAATTCCAGTTTGGTGACATGGAACTTCAGCATGAGTGACTCTCTTTTGGTTTGGTCTGTTGGGCCTAATGCAGGAGCTCATCCAAACCAACACCTGTAAATTTTTATAACTGTAGCTACTTTGAGAGACTATAGTGGGATTTTTATTCTGTGTAGTATATTACAGACATGTATTTGATTTTTCTCCCTGGCCCCTGCACCAGAGATCCTAAGTCAGAATTTCCTTAATGGTAGGAATGTTTCAGCTTTATTTCCCCCACAGCCAACCCACTGCTATCACTTGTCCTGGCTAGGAGTCCCTTTGTGTCATATCTTAGTTTATGTTAATAGGGTGACTTAAGATACAGTTCCTAGATAGCCTCAGTATGGGGCTTGCCACCAAAAACAAGTGAGTGCAGGATGAGGACTTTCTGCCTCACCTACCAACTTTTAGGAAGGGGAGTGGGAAGCTGGAGATTGAGCTCTACAAATGCTTTGTGTGTGTGTGTGTGTGTGTGTGTGTGTGTGTGTGGTACTGAGGATTAAACCTAAAGGCATTGAACCTCAGTGTTTTCCTTTTTTTTTTTTTTTTAATCTTGAGATAAGTTCTTGCTATATTGCTGAGATTGTTCTCAAACTTGAGATCCTCCTGCCTCAGTCTGCCCTATAGCTGGAATTACAGGTGTGTGCCCTGCTCCTGGCTCTCTAAAAACTAGTGAACAATGAGATCCAGAGACCTTCCAGGGTGGTGAACACATAAAGGTTCTGGGAGTGTGGCATGCCCAGAGAGAGCGTTAGAGCTCTGTGCCCTTTGCTCCCCATAGACCTCACCCTATGCATTTCATCCATTTAGCTGTTCCTGAACTATACTTTTTGAGTGTGTCCTAGGGGTGGAACCCAGGACCTTCTGCATATTAATCATGCACTGTAAGATTGAGTTACACTCCCGACCTAGAAATTCTTTCATTTCTCTCTCTCTCTTTCTCCTCCTCCTCCTCCTCCTCCTCCTCCTCCTCCTCCTCCTCCTCCTCCTCCTTCTTCTTTTTTGGTACTAAGGATAGAACTCATAGAGCTACATCCTCAGCACCCCCCTACCTCCTTTTGAGCCAGAATCTTTCTTAAACAGCCATGGTTGGCCTCAACCTTGTGATCCTCTTGCCTCAACCTCCTGAGTTGCTGGGACTAAAGGCATATGCCACATTGTTGGCTTCTTTCATTTATTCTATGACCTCCCTGCTTGTTTCAATGCCCAACAAATAATTAGAGACATTATTTCACTTGACCAAGCATTACTAAGGTCTTAGTCATGTGTTTAAAAGGTATTCACTGAGCATCTACTATGTGCCATATGCTGTTTCAGGTTCTGAAGGAACAAAAGACTGTCTGTGGTTTCATGACGATTAACATTACAGCAGAGGGGGATAGACTGTAGCAAAAAAAACAAACATATAGGCATGATCTGGTAGGTAAGGAAAAGATCAAGGGAGCAAAATCAAACAGGGCAAGGGATGACCAATGAAGGGAAGGCCTGTCTGAAAAGCTGCCCTTGGAACAGAGTTCTGAAGGAATGAAGTAGCAGGCTACAGGGATTTGGAGGGACGGAGCAGCCAATGAAGAGGCAGCCAATGGTAGTAAGGTGGGAGGGAGCTTGGTGTGCTCAAGGAGAGTAAGGGGGCTAGTGTGGTGGGAGGGGAGGAAGCAAGAGGGAGATAAATTAAACTCGGTGTCACAGTGACAGATTAAGTTGGAAAAAGACTTTGATTTTCTCTGTACTAGAGGAGAAGCTAAGAGGGTTCAGAATGAAAATAATGTGATCTGAATTAGATTTAAGTCGCCTCTCTGTTCGAGGATCAACTGTAGTGGGACAGGTAGGGAAGCGGGAGGCGGCAAGGAGCCAGAGCCACAGTCCAGGGGAGAAATCATGGCATCTTGGGCACAGAAGGCGGTGAGGGAGGTGAAGAGAGGTTGGATTCTGGATATAGTCTGAGATCAGGATGTGAGACTATGGAATACTTACTTGGTTTTGCTCCCATTTTTTGGCATCAAAGTCCTAAAATCCTTGGAGTCTGAAACAATAAGTGTCTTTTTGTAGGCTAACGTGTGGATGGACGGCTGGCAGTCTCTACTAACTTTAGAATGGGGGCTAGACACAGGAAAGACCAGTGCAGGATTAGAGGGTTGGGACTTTCAGTCCCACCCCTTAACCTCCTGGGAGGAGAGAGGGGCTGAAAGTTAAGTTGATCACCCATGGTCAATGATTGAATCAATTGTGTCTATGTAAAGAAGACTCCATAGAAACCAAAAAGGACAGGGTTTGGTGAGCACTTAGGTAGCCAAACATGTAGAACACGTAGGAGAGGGCGTGGAAGCTGCGTGCACCTTACCCTGTACCTTGCCCTGTGCATGGGCAATCCTTGAAAGATCCTTTACAACAAATCAGCAAATGTAAGTAAGTGTTTCCCTGAGTTCTATGAGCACCCCATCAAAGTAACCAACCTGAGCAGGGGATTGTTGGAACCAGATTTATGGCCCATTCTCAGAAGCCAAAAGTGTTGGGGGTCATCTCAGGGATGGAGACCTCAACCTGTGTGATCTGATGCTATTTTCAGGTAGACAGTGTCAGGTGTGAGTGGAATTAGAGGACACCCAGCAGATGTCTGCTGTAGCATTGCTTGCTTACTGGTGGGGAGACATCCCCATGTTTTGGGGGGTCTCAGAATTTTTTGTATCAGAGCAGAGAAAAAATGGTTTGTTTTTCTTCTTTTTTTTTTAAGAATTTTTTAAGGGGCTGGGGATGTGGCTCAAGTGGTAGCGTGCTCGCCTGGCATGCGTGCGGCCCGGGTTCGATCCTCAGCACCACATACAAACAAAGATGTTGTGTCCGCCGATAACTAAAAAATAAATATTAAAAAATATTAAATAATTTTATTTAAAAAATATTAAAAAATTTTAATAATAAAAAATTTAATAATAAAAAATTTTAATATTTATTTTTTAGTTATCGGCGGACACAACATCTTTGTTTGTATGTGGTGCTGAGGATCGAACCCGGGCCGCACGCATGCCAGGCGAGTGTGCTACCGCTTGAGCCACATCCCCAGCCCCGGTTTGCTTTTCTTCTCATGGTGTCAAACAGGATTTTCTGAACCATATATTAAGAAACCTTTGTCAAGAACAACCCCTAGCCAGGAGTGATGGCTCACTCCTGTGATCCCAGCAACTTGGGAGGGTGAGCCAAAAGGATTACACGTTTAAAGCCAGCCTTAATGGGGCCATTAGCAACTTAGTGAGACCTTGTCTCAAAAATAAATAAATAAATAAATAAATAAATAAAATTGAAAAAAGGGCTGGGAGTGTTGCTCTGTGGTTAAGCCTCTCTGGATTCAATGCCTGGTACCCATAAGCAAGCAAGCAAACAAACAAACAAATAACTCCAAGAGTTTTGGGTTAAGGTATAGAAGAGTAAATTGCATCCTGTATGGTAATGCATCCTGTAATCCCAGTTACTCTGGAAGGATGGCAAGTTCTTGTTCAGTGAGACCCTGACTCGAAAAGCAAAAAAGAAGAAGATAAGATCTGGGGAGGAAATCAAGTTTGGCCTGCCACTCTGCTCAGTGCAATGAATACACAGCTGCTGCCCTCGTGGAGTTGACAGTGCAGTAGGAGAGGCAGTTATTGAATGGATAAGGGCACTAATCTATAAACAGAAATTATGGTAAATGCTTTGAAGGAGAAGGGAGCCATTAGAGAGAAGAGTGCGGCAGAGGGGGCCTGTGGTTTCTGTGGGGTCAGCAAAGACCTCTCCGAGGTAACAGGTAAAATTACCTGAAGGATAGACAGCTTGTTAGCCAGGTAAGGAGAGCGGTTAGGGGCTTCCTTACATCTGGGCAGCCTTAGGAGAGCCTCATGTTGTTGGAGGAAGTCAAGTGGGAGAGTGGGTGAGTGTGGGGTGGGGACCAGAGGTGCTGTCTCCTCCTCCCTCTCCTGCTGGTCTTCCACTCCTGGCCAGGAGCAGGAAGCGCCTCTTCAGCTCCTGGGATCCTCTGAACCAAGAAGCTTAGGTCTCTCTTGCTCAGAGTCTTAGATGGCTCAAGACTCAGGAAGTGTCCCCATCCTCAGTCTCATCAAGCCCTGAAAGAAGGGTCTTTGGGTTGGGGGGCGGGGACTAAGGGGGCCATGCCCATAGGGGACTAGCTTGCCATTTGTGACCTGTCCTAGGGCCATTTAGGGACCGTTCCCTCATAGCCTTTTCTCTCCAGAGACAGTGGAGAAGATGAGGCCCACCTGCTGTAAGATCATTCAGGTCCCTGACAGGGGAGAAGTGACTCTAGCTAACAGGGGAGGGTATGTGAGTGAGGGTGGAGGAAGGGAGAGGGGCAGCAGAGGGGAGAGAAGGAGGCCTGAGGCCAGAGCGTTTTTTGGTTTCCCTCAGTGCTGGGGACCAAACCCAGGTCCTCACACACATTCGAGGCAAGCACTCTACCACTGAGCTACATTCCCAGACCTTTTTATTTTATTTTATTTTTTAAAAGACAGGATTCTGGTAAGTTGCTGGGGCTGGCCTTGAATTTGTAATCTTTCTGTCTTGGCCTCCTGAGTTGCTGGGATTACAGGCATGCACCACTGTGCCTGGCCCCAATCTCTTTTTAAAAAGGCAAGTTCTTGCTAAGTGGCAGAGGCTGGCTTTGAACTTGCAATCCTCCTGCCTCAGTCTCCTGCCTCAGTCTCCTGGGTAGCTGGGATGATAGTCATGCACCACCACGCCCAGATTGAGGCGATCATTTTCTTTTCTTTTTCTTTCTTTCTTTCTTTTTTTTTTTTTTTTTGGACACGGGGATTGAACCCAGGAGTGCTTTACCACTGAGCCGCATCCCCAGCCTTTTTTACTTTTTATTTTTTTAAATGCTTTTTTTTTTTAGTTGTCAATGGACCTTTATTTATTTATATGTGATGCTGATAATCAAATCCAGTGCCTCACACATGCTAGGCAAGAGCTCTATCGCTGAGCCGCAACCCCAGCCCCCTTTTTTATTTTTATTTTTTAAAAATACTTATTTTTTAGGTGTAGGTGGACACAACACACTGCCTTTATTTTTATGTGGTGCTGAGGATCGAACCCGGGTCCCGCCTGTGCTAGGCTAGTGCCATACCGCTGAGCCACAATCCCAGACCCTTTATTTTTTATTTTGAGACAGGGTCTTCCTAAGTCCTTAGAGCCTCCCTAAATTGCTGAGTCTAGTCTCGAACTTGCAATCCTCTTGCCTCAGCCTCAAGAGCTGCCAGGATTACAGGTGTGCCCCACCAAGTTGAGCAAGGCTCACATTCTACGCAGGTGTGTGGTTGTGTTTCTTCACGGCTGTGGAAAAGAAAAGAAGAGCCACACTGACTGGGACACTTGGAAGCACTGCATATTCTGGGATGGTGGCTCAGCGGTAGAGCACTCACTGTTTCACTGACCCTTCCCTCTGGTCCACATGTGCTCAAGTGACTGTTACTTTTTCATAGATGAGGACTGGAATTCAGTGTGTGTGTGTGTGTGTGTTGGGGTTGGGGAGAGTCATCCTCCTTTTGGGGCTTGGCCTTCCTTGTCTCTGTGTTACTCAGGGTCACTCATAGAGGAGCTGGGCTGGGGCCTGCTCTCCTGATGCCTCCTCTCCATGCTACCTGCTACCTTAAACAGTAGAGGTGAGTGTGGCGAGTTGTGGACCGTGGCCTCCCTGACCCAGGCCCAAGGCTCCCACCTCAGCACCCCTCACGCCACTCAAGAGGCCTCAATCAGAACTGAAGCAAAACAGAAGAGAAGGGTGTAGCTCAGTCAGAGAGCCTTACCTAGCATGCTCGCGGCCCTGGGTCCATCTTCAGCACTGCAAAAGCAAAACGAGAGAGAGAGAGAGAGAGAGAGAGAGAGAGAGAGACCGACAGACTTGAAGAAAACCGAAGGGGAACAAAATGTTGCTGGGTGGAGAAAGTTGCAGATAATATTCTGGGGAAGAGGAGGGGTGGAGAAGACGGAGCGAGCTTGGAGTGTTTGGGGTCGTCCAGGGGCACTGGGCCAGGTGGGGGCAGGTGACAGTGAGAAGTGAGCTCCTCTTTGCAAGGCATGTGGCAGGGAGCCTGAGGTTGAGGCAAACCTCAAAAGTTTGTCTGGAGCTAAGCCTGCTTCCACCTCTCACCACTCTTTTAAAAGTTATTTTTTATCGAAGTAATGCAGACATATGGTTAAAAAATGGACCAATGTGGAAGAGCTTATAATTGAAAGCAATAGTCCCCTTCCCAGCTTGCTCCCCGGAGGCCATGGCTTTTAGCTGTTCCTGCTTTTAGTTCTCTTCTCTTTGTTGAAGCAGCCGAGGAACAAACGAGGCTTGGTACCCTGAGACATCCACCTACCCCTTCTGAAGGTGGTTTTTCAAATCCAGCTTTGAGGAGCTCCCTTTCCCAGATCCCCATCAGGCTACACCTCTCTCAGAGCCCTACGTAGATTTCCAAACTAGCTTCTCTGGGTCACTGTAACTCCTTCCCAGCACCATGGCCCCAGCTGTGGGTTGTGGAAATTGCCTCCAGTTATGCTGGAACCTCAGAGAAATGCCCCTATCCATTGTTTTGTTTTATTTTGTTTGGTACAAGGGATTGAACTCAGGGGCACTCAACCACTGAGCCAGATCCCCGGCCCTATTTTGTATTTAGTTCAGAGACAGTCTCACTGAGTTGCTTAGCACCTTGCAGTTGCTGAGGCTGGCTTTGATCTTGTGATCCTCCTGCCTCAGCCTACCGAGTGGCTGGGATTACAGGCGTGCACCATGTTGTGCACCTGGCTTGGATATTTAACTGGCTGGTAAAGTCCATCTTTGCAGAGAACCCTGATTCTGGCAGCCTCCTGCTTTTGGGGCCTTGCTGGCCCGTGGGGACCCTGGAGCCGCCCTTTCTGCTTTGACTTCTTTATCCTCTCCCTCTGCTTCTCTTCCTTCTCCTCCACTTTTTTCTGTGCTTTACTTCTGCCTTCCTCTCAGTCTTCTTTGTGCCTATTTCTCACACACACCCTGGGTCTTCACTGTGGAAAGAAAAGGCAGAGCTTTTGGTAGGGAGTTGCCATTCTATTTTCCAAAACCCAGGCTGGGGGTGAAGCTCAGTGGTAGAGCCCATGCTTAGTGTGCATGAAGCCCTGGTTCCATTCCCAGCACCAAGGCGGGAGAAGTTATTTCCTTAGACTGTCAGCTCCTTCTTAGACTCCGGAAGGCTTATAGTTGAGGTTGGAGAGATGAACCAAGGGGAGTCTTTCCCTAGATTGGAGCTTGGGGACAGCATTTGAGGGAGTTTGGGTGTTGCTGGAGTCTGGACACCCAGAATGTATGAGGCAGAGTAATGGTTTTTGTGTGTGTGTGTGCGCGTATGCCCCCCCCCCCTTTTTGTGGTACTGGGGATTGAATTCAGGAACTTGAGTGTGCTAAGCAAGCACTACCACTGAGCTACATTTCCAGCCCTACTTTTTGTTTTACTCTTGTCTGAATTTGCTATTTTCATGCCCCAGCCGTCAGTTTTGTTTTTGTTTGGTTTTATTTTGTGCTGGGCATGGAACCCAGGGGCTCACACACACAAGACAAGTGCTGTACCACTGAGCTAACCCCTAGACCTGCAGCTAGGTCTTTCATTTAAAGTGAGGGGAAGCTCAGTGAAGGGGCATAGACTTGTCATTCCAGTGGCTCAGGAGGATGAGGACGGAGGATAGCAAGTTCAAGGCAACTTAGAGAGATCTGTCTCCCAAAATAAAAAATAAAAAGGACTGGGGACTTAGTTTATTGGCAAAGCCTTTCCCAGTACCACATAAATAAATTAAAAAAAAAAAAAAAAAAACTGGGAGAACTGCAGGAGGCTTGGATGTCCATGTTTGGGCAATAGTTACGGGGAGGCAGATCATCCTCCCAGGCCAGTGTGGTTATGTCAGCTGTCATCCATGAGCCACCCACGAGGGGAGTCTGTCTTGGGGACATGGAGATTTAGTGGCCTCTTGGAGGGTCTATTTTTCTGGGCCCTAGAGTTTCAGGTTTCACTTTTGAAGGAAGGCAGCAGTTTTCCTAAAGGACCTTATCAGCTCTGTCCATCAAAGCTCCACCCCATTTCTCCATGGAGATTCAAAGGGTCAAGAGGGCAAAGGCACTGGGCAGCTGAATATGCACCACCTGAACTCTGTGTACCAGGCTTTGTGCATGTCCCCTGATGTATAGGAGCATGTGTAACTTTTTTTTTTTTTTTTTTTTTTGCAGTACTGGAAATTGAGCCCCATGATGCTCAGCCATTGGGCTACATCCCCACTCCTATTTATTTTTGAGACAGGGTCTCACTGAGTTTCCCAGGTTGGCCTTGACCTTGTCATCCTCCTGCCTCAGCCTCCCAAGTCATTAGAATTATACATGTGCACCATCACTCCTGGCAAAATCACATTGCTCTTAATATCACCCTACTTAATGCCCTTGATACCTTAGCTGAGGAATTTGGCCTAAGGATTTTATAGATGAAAATAAAATTTGATTTGTGATGTAAAAAAAAAAAAAAAGAATTTGACCTAAGGTAATTTGGTTGGTAAGGAATAGATTTGAGATTCAAACCCAGACAGACTGAATCCAGACTCTTGGAACAGTCCTGTGGCTTGTGTGTGTGTGTGTGTGTGTGTGTGTGTGTGTGTGTGTGAGATTGCATGTGTGTATCAAAAACATGTGTATGTGTGTTTGTGGCTGTGTGTCTATGTGCATGTGTTGTGGCTGTATGTGTGTATTCATGCATACGTGTGTATGTGTGTTGCTGTGTGGATTGTGTGTCTGTGGCAGTATGCGTGTGTATGTATGAGTGTATGTGTGTGTTTGTGTAGCAGCATAGGCTGTCTGCTTAGACTCCTGCAAGCTCCTCCCTCTCTAAGCATGTTCTTGAACTTACTGCATAAAGCGCTTTTGATGACTGGGTTCCTTGAAGTGGACAGACACAGTGAGAGCCCTGTTCCCTGTTCCCCACCCCCTGCCCTAGGCCTGGGCCTCAGCTGAGAGGGCCAAATGCCACACTGACTGCCAAAGTGGGTATGGGACTCACAGGTGAGCTGTGCCACACTGCCCGGCACATGCTGAGTCCTCAGAGAGAAGCCCATGACTGGTCACAAGAAGGCACACACAGAGACACCTGTGAAGACCCCATGCCCAGAGAGAGGAAAGGGTGGCTCTTACGTAGACCTACTGCCTCCTACTCACAAACCTGCAACAGGAGGAGAGCCAGACCCAGGTTGAGCCATCTCCCTGCCAGGAAGTTCCACCAAGGGGCTCTCTCTATCATCCACAAAGGTCCCCAAATCCCAGCATCCCTGGTAGCAGCTTCAGGGTGCTGGCCTCCTCCTGCTTCCTCCCTTAGGGCTGATCAAAGTAGTAACGAGAAGCATGGCCACTCAGAGATCTCAACTTTGGAGTTCTTCCTGTTTCCAGTGGAGAAGGATAATGAAGGGGATCGGAGGGGAAGGCAGCTTGAGACAGGATATGGAGCTGAGTGTGGTGGCACAGGCCTGGAATCCCAGTGGCTTAGGAGCCCAAAGCAGAAGGATCACAAGTTTGAGGACAGTGAGCTCCTGTCTCAAAATAAAAAAAGGGTTGGGGATATAGCTTAGCAGTAAAGTGCCCCTAGGTTTAATCCCAGTATAAAGAGAAAGAGAGACAGACAGACGGGGGTGGGGGGGGGGACACAGAGAGACAGAGAGAGCAGAGATGGTTGGATTTTTCCAGGACCCACAAATTGGGGCACCCTTTCCCTTTTTCTCCAGTGTGAGACTGGTTCTCCTATGAAGACCAGAAGGAAGCAGGAAAGCTACACCAGCCCAGGGTGAGATGAGGCCATGGGACTGCCTGGGGTTGCAGACCCAGAGTGGCAGCTCTCTGTAGCCTGGGGGAACCTGTGGTCCAGCTGGGAAACCCCTCCCCGAGCCCCAGCCCATCCAGCTGTGGAGTGCTGTTGGCAGAGGCTGCCTCTCCAATCTCTGGCTTTATCTTCCGAACACATTGAAACCATCAGGCCCCAGCCCTGACTGCAGCCTGCCTAGTTCTGTCGGTTAGAGATGTCTCAGAACACTGTGCTTTCATCCAAACCAGACCTGCCCTCCTCCGACTCCCCACTCGCAGGGAAGGGGGGCAGGCCCCTCACTCATGTTCCAGTTGCAGAACTTGTTGACTATTGTCCTCCATTTCCATCTCCCCTCTGAAATGTTTGTGAGGCCACATCCCACTCTGGGCTCCTTACTCTACCTTCATCTTCCAAAGGGATTTTTTTTTTTTTTTGTCCATGCTGCCTGAAATAGGGAATTTGGGCCCCCCAAATTCTGCTGTTTCTCCATCAAAGCAGTGAACACCCTTCAGTGCCTCATGTTCTGGGGAAGCCAAATCAAAGGCAAGCCCTGAATTCCTCTTGCTCACGGCCAATAAAAACCTTGCTTTGGTGCCGGCTTCCTTTGCTGAAATCAGATATCCCAGTAATAAACAAGTCCGAAAGGCAGGGGAAAGCTCTCGCTTCTTTCTGCTGATTAGTTTTTCTTCCTTTGAAAAAAGGTCTCTCCTATAACAGGATGCCTGCCCCAGAAACTTGAGCACAGAACTGCCGCCTTTGCCTGCCCTGCCCTGCACACCCCACCCCTCCAGAACCTTCCCCCTGGGCTCCCGCGGGTGGGGTGGGGCTCTGCTTCCCGAATGCTAGAATGCTTAGCTCAAGGGCAGGTCAAAACGGCCAGGGGAGAAGAGGTCTTGCTGCTTGGGGAGATGGTTACACACTTACAGGGATAGTTGAGTTCTCTGTCTTTGGTTGCTGGTGGCCATCAGACAAGTACAAGGCCTTCTTTTTGAACAGTCCTTCTGAATTCTCCATGTACTATGGGGTCATAAAAAGCACCGTGGGGTTTATTTTATTTTATTTTTTGTGGTGCTGGGGATCCAAAGCTAAGGCCTTGTCCATGTTAGACAAGTTTTCTACCAATGAGCTACACCCTCAGCCCCTATTGATTTATTTTATTTTTGCAGTGCTGGGGGATAAACCGAGAGCCTTGCCCATGCTAGGCAGGTGCTCTACCCGGGAGCTACATCCCCAGCCCTTGTGGGTTTTAATATTGGGAAGCCTGACCAGGCAGATCTTGAGGCATCAGAACAGATGGCATGCAGAAAAATTCAGGGTTTGGCTTTCTGGGACACCTTGCCCTTGCATATCAACCCTCTCTGGGCTGCCCTTTCTGTCCTTGTCCAGTCTCTGGGCAAAGTGTCTCTCCATATGTGGCCTGCTGTCAAGGAGTGCCCGCCCCTGATGTGCTGACATTTCTCCTCTTCTCCCCCCAAATAGGTTTTTAAGTGACTTCGCTGTCAGAAGATGCTATTCTGTTTGTTTTTCCTTCTGACACTATCTCTCCGGAGAGTTTCTGGTCAAGAGAATTATGTTGAGGCTGCAGATTGCAAGAGAATTGTGCCTAATGGGGAACAGACGGACAAGACACCTTTCATGTCCAGCCAAGTTTCTTTCCCTTCTCTCTCTCTCTCTCCCACTTCTCATCTTCCCTTTTTGGCTTCAAAGTTGGCCCTGGTTTGTGCGTGTTTCTTCGGTACATCTGCTGAATAAGGTCACACATTGATTTTATTTTGGAGATTGGCAGCCGGGTCAAGCTCAGCTCTGAAGCTGGAGAGCAGCACGGCCGTTCCTTGGAGGGTGGGTGGGGGCAGACACTAGCAGGCAGCTGGCATGGGGTGTTTCAGCTAGCATGACCTGAGCCATTTGAGAGGTACTCAGGCATCGAAGTGTGGGGTCTGCTCCCTTGGCATCCCAAAGCTCAGGAGCTTGAGCTTGTAAAGGTATTTTAAATACAAGAAAGGAGTGTGGTGGCACGCGCCTGTAATCCCAGCTATTCAGGAGGCTGAGGCAGGAGGATGGCATATTCAAGCCCAGCCTCAATTTAGCAAGAGCCTCTCTTGACACACACATACACACACACATTCACGGAGGAGGTGGGGCAAGGGTGGCTGAGAGTGTAGCTCAGTGGTAGATAGTCCCTGGGTTCACGCTCTAGCATCTCCTCTCCCCTCTGGCCCAAATACAAGAAAGGTGCCTAAACTCCCTCTGGTGGTCCCCACACTTGATCTGTGCTGGACTTTATAGGAAAATAAAGTGTTAGCTCCAATGTCCCTTGGGACCTCAAAGTGACTTTGACCTTGCAAATGGCTACTCAATTACACAACTATACATGGGTATAGTATATACACAATGATACAAATGGGACAGGAAAGAAGCCCATTTCTTGAACTGGGGGTGTAGCTCAGTAGCTCAGTGGTAGAGTACTTGCCTAGAACTTGCCTAAAATGCACAAAGCCCTGAGTTTGAGCCCCAGCACTGGGGGAAAAAAAATCTTTTTTCTCTTTTTCTTTACCTATGTGTTCCTTCATGGAGGGCAGATTTGTAAATCATTTTGGAGGATGGTGGTTTGGATTCTTTTACCCTTAGTCATGAGGCTGATGTAATAGCATTCAACTGATTTCATGGTAAAGACAGTCACCGTTCCCAGAGCAAATCATTTCCAATTGCATACTGGCAAAGTCCCACCCCTACTGTAGTCCTTCAGGAATTATCCTTCCCCTCTAAAAGATTTGGTGGGAAGAACGGGGTTACTTGTTTTCCAAAGGACAAAAATGTCTTGGGTTTTAAGAATGCCCTGTTCTGACCTCATTCCTTCTGTGTCTAGTCTTGGGTAACAGAATTGACTGCTGGTTCAGCCCTGGGGAGCGGGGGTGGGAGGGAGGGCACAGTCTTGCACACTCTGAGCCCCGCAGACTGTGGGAGAGTTTGAATTTGGAGGAGGAATGTGCATGCCAGGGAAGTGGGATGACGGAAGGGAGGCTAATCCTCCTCATGGCTGAGTTTAATTCTCTCCTTCCTTCTCACCACCACTGCTTGTGGTTTCAGAGTTTGTTCTGCATTAAGATGCATCAATTCTCAAGTAATACAACAAACTAAAAACTGTACATTTGTTATATAGTGATATAGGACTCTGAAGTTAGAGCTGCAAATCTAAGAATGCTATTTCTCAGTGATTAAAGCCAGAGATAGAGCACTTGACTAGGACATGAGAAGCCCTGGTTCAATCCCTGTTACGGCAAAAAGCCAAGGATACCATAGTAATGTAGTGACCAAGCTGCAGACCAGAGGTCAGGAGTCTGGAGTTTATTTCTTAACCTGCCACCATCTTGTTCTGATCTCAAACAAGGAGGGTCCCTGCTCTGGGCCTCACTGCCTGTCCAAAAAATGATATCACCAAGTAGCCTAAAATACACGACCATCTGTTATGAGATTAAAATAAGAGAATATGAGGGAGAGTGCTTATTAACCATGAATGCTAAAAAAAGAGAAAAACTGGGAGGGGATACAATTGAGAGGTTGCTTTAAGAAGTGTGATAAGCCTGCTGGGTATGGAGGGAGGCATAGGCCTGAAATCCCACAGATTCAGGAGTATCACAAGTTTGAAACCAGCCTTAGCAATTTAGTGAGGCCCCATGTCAAGATAAAGCATAAAAACAAACCCACCAAGAAATATGATAAGATTAGCAGTGCAAATCAATGATAGAACGATTGCCTACCATGCATAAGGCCCTGGGTTTGATACCCAGCACTGCCCAAATAAATAAATAAACCAACAAAAGAGAGAAGGAGACTAAAATAACCAGGAATCCCTTCCAGAGCAAATTGCTGACAGTGGAGCCCTAATTCTTGCCCCAGTTTAGCCAATGTCGCCATCTAGAGGCAATTCAAGAGTTTCTTGCAGCCAAAGCTAACCTCTTTGTAATTCCTGAATCATCATTTAATTTCCTTGCCCTAGAAGTTCAGAATCTCTTTTTTTATCCGTAGCATGGTTTTGGCGGCATCTGTGATCCAAGAAAAACCCTTCTTCAAAGCCCAGGCTGGCAAGCAACAGGCACAGCTGCTCCCTGTCGGTTCCAAAGCCCACCTCCTGTTAGATCACTTACTACACCAGATCATAAAAAATAAATCTTTTAATTGCTTTGTAATTGGCACAGATGGTATAATTCAAACTCACATTTTATTTAACACTCTGAAATATCACACAATAGCTTTGATTGAAACAGTACAGGAATCATAATGGTGTGTTACAAAATTACATTCAGCAGCAGCATCATGTTCTCAAAGTTATTTCATAAAATTAAAGACGAGGGCTTGAACAAATAAGAGAAAAAGCTATCTAAAAAATAAACAACCCACGTTGAAGCCATCTGTCATGACTGTTAGAGAATTGTGCTTTCTGGTTTTTGAAGATATCAATGCTTTATTAACAATCAAGAAGAGCTTCAAAATTCTGGCTTATAAATACAGTGGGGAGCTGTAAATGTGCGTAGAAAATGCTTCCTCAGAAAGGGAACGTCAAAGGAAAGCCTTGTTGAAACCATGTGTCTGAACTGGCTTTAATGACTTCAGTTTTTTTCTTTTTCTCCCCCCAGTACTGGGGATAGAATCCAGGACTTTGTGTGCGCCAGGGAAGTGCTCTACCATTGAGCTATATACCTCTAGCCCTTTTTTATTTTGAGACATAGTCTCACTAATTGCCCAGGTGGGCCTCAAACTTGAGTTCCTCCTGCCTCAGCCTCCCAAATAGCTGGAAATATAGGTGTGCACCACCATGCCTGGATAGAACTTTCATTTTTGAGGAGTGGTGAAATTCAATTTTTTTGGCTAGAAAATCACCCGAAAGAGGATTATGGTGGAGGAGAAATTGTATTAAATTCCATTACTGTAGGTCCTAGCGGTACAAGCTCAAAATCTGGTCTTTTCATGAGGACCTCAGAAAAACCCAGGTCCTATTTACAATTAATTAACCCCTGTAATTTCAGGGTCAGTATCACAGTGGTCAATCACACAAACTCTCTCTAGCAAAAATTTGTGTTTGGAGCCTTAATTTAAACCACTGTTTATGTTACTTATATTGCATTCCTGAGCAGAGAATACCTTCCCTATCTACTGAGCAGCAAAGGTGACCATTAAGTAGGAACTTGTAAGAAGTCTGTAATCATAGGAATTTCCTATTAAAGTGGGAGGAGGGTGGGGAATCCCTCTGACTTTCATAATTATAGGCATTCATGACTCCACTTTTTTTTTTTTTTTTTCCCCAGTACTGGGGATTGAATCCAGATTCTCATACAAGCGAGGCAAGTGCTTTTCCACTAAGCTACATCCAGCCCTTTTTATTTTGAGACTTGCTAAGGGTCTAAGTTACACAGCTGGCCTCCAACTTATGTTACTCCTCTTTCAGCCTCCCCCTGGGATTATAGGTGTATGCCACTACCTTTGGCTCAGTGACTCAAATTTTAACTTGAAAAAGAGATTCACAGATTGGTTGGTGCTTGTCCACAGAATTCAACATTAAACTCATTTCCTGGCTACTGATTTGGTGTTTGCTCTGTAGAAGAGACTGGATTTCTCAAATTTAATCCAAAGTCACTGCCTGAAGCAAGCTTTCTATGTGAGATGGTTTCCATCAACACATGTGATCATCAGTGCTCTATCAAGGTCACAAGAGAGCATGATTGGGCTGTAACACGGGGATATCAAAATGAGAATCAGGGATAGTGCATAGTTAGTCTTCTTGGTTATCCTCAGCTCAGTGTTCCTGTGCCACCCCCACTGGGGCCTTCGGGTCTGTTGTACTCTTGTCCAGGGCAGGTTTCTTTGAGAAATCCCGTGCTCCAAAAATGGTGCTTCCTATCCGGACGTTTGTAGAGCCTACTTCAATCTATGGGAAAGAGGAGAAAGTATTGAGGATGATTTTTAAAAATAGTAAAATGCAGTTAATCTGAAACTGTGCCTCTCCTTCTGGCTCTCCAGAGGCTTCTATAAAGAACATGATAATGCAGCTATGGGGTGTGGTTCTCCCTGGGAAAGTACCAGGGAGGTGTTCAGGAAGCAAGTAATAATTTCTTGGTTTCCACAGAAGTTGGGGAGCTCGATGGCATTTAGTTCAGTGGACACCAGGGCTGTTGGATACTGGAGGTATATAGGATACAACTGTATAGTGAAGAGTTGTCTCAGTCCACATGCCTTTCCAATGTGCCATGGTCAAGTAGAAGAAAAAGCCTTACTACAATTATTAGAGCACAGAAGCTAACTGCATTTAACTTATAAACAGAAAGACTTTTTATACTGGTTTAGTATAATTTTCCAGGTATGTATTATGCTTTAATTTTTTAGAACTTTATCAAATTACTTACTATTCTTATTCATTATTATTATTATTATTTTGGTACTAGAGATTGAACCCAGATGTTTTACCACTGAGATACAACCCTAGCACTTTTATTTTTTAAGACCGGTCTTGCTAAGTAGCTTAGGGTCTTGCTAAATTGCTGAAGCTGACTTTAAACTGGTGATTCTCCTGTCTCAGCATCCAAAGTCACTGGCATGTACCACCATGACTGGCTAGTTATTTACCATTCTATAAACTCCTGTATATGTTGCCAATAAATATCCTCTATCAGTTTGTATTTACAGCTGTTGAATTCATGGTGAATCTATACATGATTAAGTATCAGATCACCTCACTAAGATTTACTGTCATGCTGGGCATGGTGGTGCTCACTTGTAATCCAGTGGCTCAGGAGGATGAGGCAGGAGGATCTTGAGTTCGAACCTAGCCTCAGCAACTTAGCAAGGCCCTAAATAACTCAGCAAGACCCTGTTTCTAAATAAAATATAAAAGGGCTGGGGATGTGTCTCAGTAATTAAGCAACCCTTTTTAAAATCCCTGGTGCGCGCGCACACACACACACACACCAAAAAAAAAAAAAAAAAAAAAGAAAAGAAAGAAAAAGAATACGTCATATATTCATGCCCTGGTGTTTACATGATGAAATGCCTTTAAAAATTAGTTAATTTCTTTCTTTTTTTGGTGTCAAAGGATTGAACCCAGGGCTTAGTGCATGCTAATGCATGTGGTCTACCACTGGGCTATCCTCCCAGCCTATAGTTTCTTATTTTCTTTTAGATTACACTCAGGGAATTATACTGAATTTTTGAAAATTAGATATTCGGCTGTACCGTCTATAAATTTTCTTAGAATAGTTGACAATCCCTGGGACTGGGTAATCTGCAAGGAGGCATTTCAAAGGTTTACCTACCAGAAACTTATTTTTGCCTCATCCTTTTGTACCCTACTCTAAAGCAGAAAAGGACACCCAGAAGGACACTTACTGCATGCTGGAAGTCCATGGACATGCCCATGCTCAGCTCAACTTGGTCAGTGGGGATGCTCAGCTTTCTACACAGCTCCTCCCGCAGGGACAGTAACACCTGACAGAGACACAAGCGTGATACCCATTTTATTCCTGCCATCTCTAATGATGTCTGAAAATAACCTGAAGATTATTTATTCTGCATAATTCTGAGGCCTGTCAAAATTGCCAGAAGTATTAGAAATGCTTTAATAAAACCCCCCACTTTCAAGAAAACTATTGGGGCTATGGATGTAGTTCAGTGGTACAGCTCTTGCAGGAGGCCTTTTGGGTATAATCCCAGAACTGCAAACAAAATAAAACAGAAAAAAAATAACAATGAAAGAAGAAAACTATCAGTCATTAGGAAGAAAAAGCTTTAAAAACTGTGTGAGCCAATTTCAAATTAGCTAGAAATGTCTGTGGTGTTTGAGAACCTACTGTTTCCTTTCCCTTATGAGAGAGTTCAGAAGAGGGTTATAATATCTACTCGGCAATATGAGGGATGTCTTTTTTTCTTTTTTCTTTCATAGCTCATAATTTTTTTTAAATTAAAGTATTACAGTTATACATAGCAGTGGTGTTCATTTCGACAAAAGTCATATACGCACGGAATTTAATTTACTCCATTTCAGTCGCCATTCAGTTTCCACTCTCTTGCATTTCCCTCCTCTCCTCCCTCCGCCTAGTTTCCCTCCTCTATTCTGATTTTCCTTATTTTTGACTGTTACTTTTTATATATGTGAAATGTCTTTGAAGTTACAACAGCTGGCCCAGGGCCTCATGCACGCTAAGCATGCACTTTACCACAGAGCTACATTCCTAACCCCAAGATCCTTCTTTTGCACATGAGTAATCCCTCACCCACCCAACTCCTGGCCCCTAGTACCTGGAAGTCGGGGTTTGGTCCTTGGCTAAGATCATGCCCAAAGCTTCCTATGGTCATCAGTCCCACGAATTCCAGGCTGGGACACTTGGTATTTATGTGTTCTACCATGGGTATTGTCTCTGAAGGTGGAAGGCCATGTTTACCTTCACAAAAAGAAACAGAAGACACATAAGCTGAAATGCCTTAAACAGCCAGAGGAGGAGGGCTCCATTTTCTTCCATCTCTTCTACCAGAGAAGGTAACTTTCAGATGAAGACCTCATGGAATACGATATCATCAAGTCCTAAGGAGCAACGTTAGGTTTGGTGTTCTGTGTTGCTCCCCTTCTAGCCAGGTTCTGAATTTCTCAAGGAAAGAGCTATAAATCGGATTCTTCTTACTCCATCTCAGAATTTTGTTATTCATTTTTTTTGTGTAGTGCTGGAGGAACCCAGGGCTTTGCACATGTTAGGTAAGAGCTCTCTGAGCTACATTCCCAGCCGTTTTCCCCCTAATACATGGTACTGGGGACTGAACCCAAAGATGATCTACCACTGAGTTACATCTTCAATCCTTCTTACTTTTTGAGACAGGGTCTTATTAAACTGCAAAGGCTAAACTCAAACTATTGGGTACTCCTGCCTTAGCCTCCAAAGTAGCTAGAATTATAGGCATGTGCCACCATGCCTGGCTTCAAACATTTATTCTTAACAAAAGATGCTTCCAACATTTTATATATATATATGTGTGTGTGTGTGTGTGTGTGTGTGTGTGTGTGTGTGTGTGTGTGTTTACTTACTTACCTACCAAAAAGTTCCTTTATTTATTTCCTTCCTTACTTACTTGTCATACTGGGGATTTTCCCTCAGAAGCACTCTACGACTGAGCTACATCCCAGCCTTTTTTTTTTTTTTTTTTTTTTTCCGTGGGTCCAGGATTAAACAAGGGGCATTCTATCAATGAACTATACCACCAGGGCCCCCCTGCCTGCCCACATTTTAAAATTTTGAGACAGTCTTGCTAAATTGTTAAGGCTGGACTCAGACACTTGTGGTCCTTCTCTAAGTCTGGTGAGTAGCTGGAATTATGGGCATGTGCCACAATGCCTGGCTTCAAACACTTATTTTTAACAAAAAACTAAGAAAGAAGACGAGTGGGGTTCTGTGCTTACAGCTTTGCATGCATCACCATATTCAATCCATGTCACATTCTCTGAAGTGGGTACTATTATGATACCATTGCCAGACAAGGAAAATGAGGTACAGGAAGGTAAAGTAATGGACATCAAATTACAAAGCTGGAAAGTGGTGATGCTCAAGCCTGTCTGATTTTAAAGGTCATGATCCTTCTCGCTATGTTAAGCTGTTATCCCAGGCCTTGTAAGATAGTCACTGACTGGTACTCATAGGGATTTTTCTTCCATTTTCTTCCAATGCAACACTAGGTAATCTTTTCAAACCCTAAAATGTATTAGACGTGTAACTCTACAATCCCTTTCAGGAGTGATGATGACCTTTGGGGACTTTCAGGAGATCAGAGTCTCAATCTCTCTCTCTCTCTCTCTCTTTTTTTTTTTGGTACTAAGGATTGAACTCAGTGGTGCTTTACCACTGAGCTATATCCCCAGTCTTTTTCATGTTTTGAGACAGGGTCTCACTAAGTTGCCCAGGCTGGGCTTGAACTTGTGATCCTCCTGCCTCAGCCTTCCAAGTTGCTGGGATTACACATGCATGTGTTACTGCACTGCACCCAGCCTCATCCTTTCTTTCTTTTTTTTTTTTGTACCAGGATTGAACCCAGGGGTGCTTAACCACTGAGCCACATCCCCAGCCCTTTTTATTTTGAGACAGGGCCTTGCTAAATTGCTGAGGCTAGTCTCTAATTTGTGATTCTCCTGGCTCAGCCTACAAGCTACTGGGATTACAAGCGTTTGCCATCCCGCCCAGCTCTGCACAATTCCTTCTTGATTCATCCTCTCTTCCCCCAAATTAAGATATAACAAACCAGGACATATTAAAGAATTATATAAGGACTGGCTTGCATATCATTATACTTCTATATCACACATATAACAACTTAGAGGCCTGTGACTTCTTTCTATAACTTTATGGGTCAGATATTTATGCTCATCATTCTCTGAGATCTTTAGTTATCTTAAGGGAGAAAAAAAATCTATAGTACAGGGATGGTAACTTACTCTCCTCTCCACTGGTGTTAATCTGGACCATAACCTTCAACCTTTCAGCAGAACCTTTCTTCTGCCAGGAACTGTTCACTTTGTCTGCTAATTTCATAGAATCCACTGTTTCCAGCATGAAGAGGTTGGGAACAGCTGTAAATGAGAAAGAGGCAAGGTAGCTAACATGCAGTAAATCTTTGAACTGCTATAGGGAAAAATATCCCAGGAAAAGAAAAAGAAATTCAAAGCTTAGTTCCACTAAGGAGATAAAAGGAGACAAACACAAGAGTTTACAAGATCTAAGTTCAAATATTAGATCATCAATGGCTCATGAGCAAAGTTGAATACGGAAAGGGAAACAGACACACTACAATCAGGAGGCATATGTACCCAGACTATTTGAGAGGCTGGTAATTTGAGAGATTCTGAATAACAGGTTTCATCTGATTAAATCTCAGTTCACACTGAGAGAAAAAGGTGTAGGTGACAAGAAAGACTAACTAGTGGAAGCCAGAATACATGATATCAATGTGTTCTTAACCCTTCTGGGATGCAGGTGTTCTTGTGTGACAGGGATATCAAAATGACCCAAACAATGAAAGCTAAGTGGTTCACTGAAGGCACTGGAGCCATCTCCTTTTTCAAAGTGTACATGAGATGAAGTATCAGCCTTGCTTGCCTCAGATAAAGATCAACAGTGACATGCAACACCAACTAGTTATTTTTTAATTTAATTTTATTTTTTGTGGTACCCAGGAGTGCTTTACCACTGAGCTAATTTTTTAAGACAGGGTCTCACAAAGTTGCCTAAACTGGCCTCAGACTTGTGATCCTCCTGACTCAGCTTCTTGAGTTTCTGGGATTATAGGTCCAGATATTTAGCATTTAACTCCCTACCCACCGTTCTGTGGATAGACCCCAGGGCCTTTGTGTACACTAGGCGGGCACTCTACCACTGAAACATACACCTAGCCCACATAATCATTTTTTTCTTTTCTTTTTTTTCCTTTTTTTTTTTTTTTTTTTTTGAGACAGGGTCTCATATTGCCCAGGTAGCATTGCCCTCTCAAGTTTCCTGCCTCAGTCTCCCAAATAGTTGGAACTACAGGTGCCTGGCCTGAATTCTTTTTTTTTTTTTGTACCAGGAACTGAACCTAGGGGTACTTAGCCATTGAGTCCCCATCCTTTTTTTTTTTTGTTGTTGTTGTTCTTGTTTTATTTTGACACAGGATCTCGATAAGTTACCTAGGGCCTCACTAATTGCTAAGGCTGACTCTGAACTCACGATTCTCCTGCCTCAGTCTCCGGAGCCGCTGGGATTATAGGTGTGCGCCACTGTGCCCAGCTTAATTATTCCTTTTTAACAGCTAATGAAATACTATTATCTCCATGTAAAGAAGGGAAAACTGAGGCAAAGAATAGTCTTTTTAAATTCAAGTTTATAAAATTAACAAATATTAGAATTGTGATTTAAATTAAGGCAAATTGACTCCCTTTTCTTTTCTTTTTGTGGTCCTGGGGATTGCTCTACCACTGGCTACTCCCTATCCCTTACCTCCATATTCCATACTCTTTTTTTCTTTAATGTTTATTTTTTATTTTTAGTACACAATATCTTCATTTTATTTTTATGTGGTGCTGAGGATCGAACCCAGTGCCTCATGCATGCCAGGCCAGTGCACTACCACTTGAGCCACATCCTGAGTCCCTCCATACTCTTTTTTAAAAAATTTATTCTTTTTAGATATACATGACTAATTCTATACTCTTAATACTGAATTTAAGCTCAGACTACTTTGCTTAAGAAAATAAATTTTAAAAAAATGACAAAGTATATGTGCTTCATTAAAAAAAAAAATCAAGCAATGTAGAAACATATGTAATAGCACCTGATGTGGTGGCATATGCCTCTAACCCCAGCTACTCAGGTGGCTGAGGCAGGAGGATGACAAGTTCAAAGCTAACCTGGGCAACTTAATAAGACCCTGTTACAAAATAAAAAATGAAAAGGGCTGGGGAGAAAAAAGAAAAAAAAAAAAAAAAAAAAGGCTGGATGGAGCTGGTGGTGGAGTACCCCTGGATTCAACAGTATCAAACAAAACAAAACAAAAGAGCAGGTGAAATAAAAGTCAAAGTCCCTCACCCTAGAAGATTCTACTGTGTTACCTTTGAGGTGAGAGTTCTTCCAGATCTATAGATGCTGGGGACTTGAGGACTGAACCCTGGGCCTCACCAATGATGTACAATGCCAGCCTCCATTAAAAAACAAACAAACAAACAAAACACCACAAATTATACTAAACACTCCATGGGTTGTCTGTTTCCATTCGTGAAATATACTGGAGATTTTTCCACATTAGTACCATAGAGCCACTGTTACTTAACAAACAAACAAACAAAAACAGCATTCCATACAACATATGATCACAATTTATATAATTATTCCTCTTTAAATGGACATATTAGGTTTTTCTTTTCTTTTACTACAAGGCTTAGATATAGAACTTGTGCACATGTATAAGTATTTCTATGAAATAAATGAGCTCTAGAATTAAAATGACTAACCAAGCAGGAAGTAATCTGTGTATGTATATGTGTGTGTGTGTGTGTGTGTGTGTGTGTGTGTGTGGTGTGTTTGGGATTTAATCCAGGGGCATTCTACCACTGAGATACATCTCCATCACCGCCCCCTCCCTTTGATTTTTCAGGATTACTTTAAAAAATCTTTTTTTTTTTTTTTTGTAGTTGTAGATGGACAGAATGCCTTTATTTTATTTGTTTATTTTAATGTGGTGCTAAGGATGGAACCCAGTGCCTCACACATGCTAGGCAAATGCTCTGCCACTGAGCTACAGTCCCAGCCCTCTCTAGCCCTTTTTATTTTGAGACAGAATCTCACTAAATTGCTGAGACTTTCTAAGTTGCCGAGGCTGACCTTAAACTTGCAATCTTCCCGCCTAAGCCCCTGAGTTGCTGGCATTATAAGCATGCAACACCATGCTGCTGCCATGATGTATCTCCAACAACAATACATTAGACCAGACAAAATGGAATACAGGAACCAGATTTGCCCTCCCATCTTTTGAAACAACAAATAGTATAAGAAACGTACATGAAATAATAGTTATAAGAACTAGATATCACATAATGAAAGACAAAAGAGAAACAAATGGAAAGAGCACCACAACTGTTCCAGCTTTCTGTCTGGAGAGAGTTTTCTAGAATATGACACTGTGAAGAGGAGCAGAGTAGAGTGTGGTGGACCCTGAGTTAAGGGAATGGAGCTGAGTACCTAGGAAGACTAAGGCAGCCATAGTTCACAGGATGGAATGACAGAGAGGAGGGAGCTGCACACAAGATGCCAGTGGTCTGAAATAGTCTCCCTTCAAGTATTCAGGTGGGCAATGATCAGGGTACTCATGTGAGGAAATTGCCCAAGGCCCAGGAAAAAATTATTTGAAAAGATAAGAAGAAACAGTGCCTGAGGTTCTCATAGGATGTGGAACTGTGCCAGTTCCCACCAATCACACTGGAAAACTCAAGATTTAGGGCAATGGTTAGAGTACAGAGGGGTCTAGCCTTAGTAGCAGGGAATAATTAACCCTAAACTAAGTTCTGCTGTAGTCACACCAACTAATTTTAAAAGCAAGACCTAAAAGTATCAAACTATTCCCAAGAAACTTAACTCTATTCTAGAAAAAGGCTTAAGAATATTAATAGGAAGATAAAAATACTACCATTCAACAAGATAAAATTCACAAAGTCTGGCTATCCAAACAAAAATTACCAGGTATGTAAGCAGCAGAAAAATATGATGCATAATGAGGAGTTATATCAATCAACTGAAACTGATTTAGAACAGACAAAAATGAAAGAATTAGTAGAAAAGGTTAGATAAACACTTATAGATGTCCCATATATTAAAAAAATAAACATGGAAGGTGTGTGTGGACACACACACACCCATATATATGTAGACTCAAACTGAACTTACTTGTTTTTTTTTGTACTGGGGATTGAATTTAGGGGTACTCAAGCACTGAGTCACATCCCCAGCCCTATTTTGTATTTTATTTAGAGACAGGGTCTCACTGAGTTGCTTAGCGCCTCATCTTTGCTGAGATTGGCTTTGAACTCTCTATCCTCCTGCCTCAGTCTCCCAAGACACTGGGATAATAGGTATGCTCGGCTCAAATTGAACTTCTAGAATGAAAACTACAAGGTATGAGATAAAAAATTCACTGATGACCAATTAGACATGGCCAAAGAAAAGATTAGTTACCTTGAAGAAATTATTTAAAATGAAATAATAATGCTCCAAACAGTCTTAAAAAATGTCTTTTTTTGGGGCTGGGGATGTGGCTCAAGCGGTAGCGCGCTCGAATGGCATGCGTGCGGCCCGGGTTCGATTCTCAGCACCACATACAAACAAAGATGTTGTGTCCGTGGAAAACTAAAAAATAAATATTAAAAATTCTCTCTCTCTCATCTCTCTCTCTCTCTCTCTCTTTAAAAAAAAAGAAAAATGTCTTTTTTTTTTTTTTTTTTTTTTGTGGTGCTGGAGATTGAATCCAGGGTTTGCACATGCTAACATGGGCTCTACTAACTGAGCTAAATCCTAAGCCTGTTTAGTAATTTTCTAAAAAATATCTAAATATGATGAAAACTATAAACACACAGATCCAAGAAATTCATCAAACCCCAAATATAAGAAATATGAAGGGCTGGGGATGTAGCTCAGTGGCAGAGCATTTGCCTAGCATGTAAGAGGTCTGGGTTCAATCACCAGAACTGCAAATGAAACATGAAGAAAATTACACTGGCACATTATAATCAAATTGCTCAAAAACAGAGATAATGAGAAAATCTTAAAACTAATCAGTAGAAGAAAGCATGTTACAAATGTAGAAACAAAGACAAGTATGACATCAGATTTCTCATTGGAAATGACGCAATGAAGAGAGGACAGGATGACATCTTTGTAGTACTAAAAGAAAAAAAATGTGTTTATCTAGAATTCAATAGTCAGAAAAATCTCTTCCAAACCAAAGATGAAGGTGTAAGAAAGTTCATGGGAAAGAATGAAGTTGGACATTTTCTTTAGACTATATACAAAAATAAACTCACACAGACCTAACATTGAGAGCTAAAATTATAAAACTATTTGAAGAAAACAGAATAAATCTTTATGATCTTGTATTAAGCAATAAATTCTCAGATATGACACCAAGTGTACGATATAATAGAAAAAAATAGATAAATCAGAGTAAACCAAAATGAAAAACTTCTGTGCTACAATGGATACCACCACTGAGGACATGAAAGACAACACAGGGAACTGGGAGAAAAGATTTGCAGACCATTTATTTGATAAGGGATTGGTTCAGAAAATATAAGAACATTTGCAACTCAGTAATAATAAAGACAAATAATTTCAACTTTAAAATGTAAAATTAAGGCTGGGGTTATAGCTCAGTGGTGGAGCGAGCTCTTGCCTAGCACATGTGAGGCACTGAGTTTGATCCTTATAGCACCACATAAAAGTAAATAAATTAAAATAAGTAAATAAATATGTTGTGTTCATCAACAACTAAAAAAAAAAAAGTGCAACCGATTCTGAAATCTTTGTAATGTTTTGAATAAAAAAATAAATAAATAAATAAACAAGGAAAAAAAAAAAAAAAAAGTGCAAATAGCCAGGTGTGGTGGTGCATGCCTATCATCCCAGCTACTTGGGAGGATAAGGTAGGAAGATTTAGAATTTGAGGCCACCCTGGACAACATAACAAGACTCTGTCTTAAACTTAAAAAGCACGAAGGAGTTGAATAGATATTTCTCCAAAGAATATATACAAATATACAAATGATCAATAAGCACAGGAAACAATACTCAATATCATTAGCCATTAGGTAAATGAAAATCAAAATCACTACGCAAAAAAAAATTACCATTTCATATTTTATGATTCCATAGTTCCTTTGTTGACTTATAGCAATAACTCTTGTGTATGTGTGTGTGTGTGTATTTGTGGGTAGTACTGGGGACTGAATCCTGGTCCTTCCATATGCCCGGCAAGCATTTTACCACTGAACTAACAGCCCTAGCCCTTTTAAGAAATTTTGACAGGTCTCTCACTAAGTTGCTCAGATTGGCCTTGAATGTGTGATCCTTCTGCCTCAGCCTCTGTGTGTGCCAGTGTGCTTGGCAATGGCAATAACTCTTTATTAAGTGATTTTATTAGTTGCTTTAGGGTTTAACAGTTCACCTTCAAGGGGTATATCATTTCACATACAGTTCAAAAACTTTACAACACTGTATTTTTGTTTCTCTCCTTTTTTAAAAAAATATTTATTTCTTTTAGTTATAGTTGGACACAACACCTTTATTTCACTTGTTTATTTTTGTATGTGGTGCTGAGGATCGAACCCAGGGTCTTGCGTGTGTGAGGCAAGCGCTCTACCACAGCCCTCTCCTTCTATTCTTAATGTCATTGTTGTTATGCATTTTGCTTTCACATGTGATAAACCCCAGAATACATATTTTTGTTTATATGACAACATATTATAATAATAGAATAATAGAAAAAATTAGGTAGATGGTAGCCTCTGTCCAGCGCAGGCTACTGAACCGGGGTCGCTGGAGTAAATTTGGGGTGACACAAAAAGATCACACAGACATGGAAATACCTTTTTCTGGGCGTCAGGACAGCTTTCCTGTCTCACAGCCTCAAGCTCCCGCAAAGTGGGGCAAGAGAAAAACACAAGAGGCTGGTGTGAGAGAGGGGGCACGTTCTGAGGTTCGGCTTTTATTTCTGAGGGGAGCTAATCCATGGAACACTCTATCCAAATAAGGGCAAAAGGGTAGGATTACAACAAACAGGTGGGTGTAATTCAACCCCATTGGGTGATGCCCACTCCCAGAGATGCACCTTTCTAATCTAAGTGGGAGATAAAGTCCACTTGCATTGCAGAGTACAATACCAGTCCAGTACCTCTTTACTCAGGACTCAAAAGTGTGTGCATAGCTCCTGTTCAGGGTGTCCCTGACAGTAGATAAATTTGATAAATCTCTAGCTAGATGGGATTAGTGGGAAAGTGAGAAGATACAAATTACCAATATCAGGAAGGAGAGAGTTGACCTTACCAGAGATTCTAAAGATATTAAAAGGATAATATAAAAATATTACAAGCCAGGTACAGTGGTGTACATTTGTATCCCAGCAACAAAGAATAAACTGATAAATTGGACTTCATCAAATTAAAACTGTTTTTCAAAAGACACTGTTAAGAGAATAAAAAGACGAGCCATAGACTGGAGGAAAATATTTGCAAAGCACATATCTGATAAAGGACTTACATTCAGTACAAAGAACTCTCTAGTTTCAATAGTAATAGTACAATCCAATTAACGAATGGGCAAAAGAGGATTGGGGATATAGCTCAGTAGTAGATATGTGTTTGCCAGGAATATGTAAGGTTCAGGGTTCAATCCCCAGCAACAGGAAAAAAAAAAAAAAAAAAGAAAAGAAAAACAATGGGCAAAAGACTTAAGACACCTGAAAATATATAGACATCAAAGATGGTAAACAGGTGAAAAGACCAAATGGTGCTGGGAAAACTGGAAATCCATATGCAACAAAATGAAACTGAATCCCCTCCTCTCACCATGCACAAAAGTTAACTCAAAATGGATCAAGGACCTTGATATCAAATCAGAGACTATGCGTCTGATAGAAGAAAAGGTTGGCTCCGATCTACATATTGTGGGGTTGGGCTCCAAATTCCTCAATAGGACACCCATAGCACAAGAGTTAATAACAAGAATCAACAAATGGGACTTACTTAAACTAAAAAGTTTTTTCTCAGCAAGAGAAACAATAAGAGAGGTAAACAGGGAGCCTACATTATGGGAACAAATTTTTACTCCTCACACTTCAGATAGAGCCCTAATATCCAGAGTATACAAAGATCTCAAAAAATTAAACAATAAGAAAACAAATAACCCAATCAACAAATGGGCCAAAGACCTGAACAGACACTTCTCAGAGGAGGACATACAATCAATCAACAAGTACATGAAAAAATGCTCACCATCTCTAGCAGTCAGAGAAATGCAAATCAAAACCACCCTAAGATACCATCTCACTCCAGTAAGATTGGCAGCCATTATGAAGTCAAACAACAACAAGTGCTGGCGAGAATGTGGGGAAAAGGGTACTCTTGTACATTGCTGGTGGGACTGCAAATTGGTGCGGCCAATATGGAAAGCAGTATGGAGATTCCTAGGAAAGCTGGGAATGGAACCACCATTTGACCCAGCTATTGTCCTTCTCGGACTATTCCCTGAAGACCTTAAAAGAGCGTACTACAGGGATACTGCCACATCGATATTCATAGCAGCACAATTCACAATAGCTAGACTGTGGAACCAACCCCGATGCCCCTCAATAGATGAATGGATAAAAAAAATGTGGCATTTATACACAATGGAGTACTACGCAGCACTAAGAAATGACAAAATCATGGAATTTGCAGGGAAATGGATGGCATTAGAGCAGATTATGCTAAGTGAAGCTAGCCAATCAATCCCTAAAAAACAAATGCCAAATGTCTTCTTTGATATAATGAGAGCAACTAAGAACAGAGCAGGGAGGAAGAGCAGGAGGAAAAGATTAACATTAAACAGAGTCATGAGATGGGAGGGAAAGAGAGAGAAAAGGGAAATTGCATGGAAATGGAAGGAGACCCTCATTGTTATACAAAATTACATATAGAGGTAGCAGAATACAACAGTTACTAATATGGTATTATGTAAAAATGTGGATGTGTAACTGATGTGATTCTGCAATCTTTGTAATGTTTTGAATAACCAATAAAAAAAAATTAAAAAAAAAAAACAGGTGAAAAGATGTTCAACATCACTAGCCATTAGATAAATGCAAAGACTTGACCCCATATCTTCTTCTTCTTCTTCTTTTTTTTTTTTTGTAATAGGGACTGAACTGAGAGGTTACCATTGAACTACATCTTCAGTCCTTTATTTTATTTTTTGAAGGGGGTACTGGGGATTTAAACCAGGGGTGCTTTATCACTAAACTACATCCCTAGCCCTTTTTATTTTTTATTTTGAAACAAGGTCCTGCTAAGTTGCTTAGGGCCTTGCTAAGTTACTGAGGCTGGCCCTGAACTTGTGATCCTCCCACCTCAGCCTTTCATTGCTGGGATTATAGGCATGCACTATCAAACTGGTCACATACCTATTAGAATGGCTAAAAGTAAAGGACTGGGGCTAGAGATGTAGCTCAGTGGTAGAGTGCTTGCATAGCATGTTCAAAGCTAGGTTTGATCTCCACAACTACAAAAAAGGACTGATCATATACTGTTATCAAGAACTTCAACAATGCTGGTGGAAATTTAAAGTGGCACAACCATTTTGGAAAACAGCTGGCAGTTTCTTAAAATTTAAAGATTGCTGGGTGCAGTGGCATGTGTCTGTAACCCCAGCACTTGGGAGGCTGAGTCAGGAGGATCACAAATTTGAGGCCAGGCTCAGCAACTCAGCAAGATCTTCAGCAACTCTGTGAGATCTTATCTGAACTGTCTGAAAAAAAAAAAAAAATAGAAGGACTGGGGATGTAGTTTAGTGGTAAAGCTTCTTTGGGTTCAATCCCCAGTACCCCCCCACTCCTCCCAAAAAAAGGTAGAAATAAAAGAGCAGTACAGAGTTTAGACCTCAGTGCTAAAGAGAAAAAAAAAAGTTACACATCAGACATACACTATGTGAATCAGTCATTCTACTTTTAAGTATTTTACTCCAATGGAGAAGAAAATATATGTCCATACAAAGACTTGTACATGAATGTTCACAGCAACTCTCTTGTAACAGATAAAAATTACAAGCAAGTCAAATTTTTGACAGATCCATGTATAAAGAAATTGTGACATATTTTTACAATGGAATAAAATAAAGAGGAGCAAACTGCTAAACACATGCACGAACATGATGAATCTCAAATTTATTATGCTGAATGACAAATAAGAGTATATACTTTGATTGTTTACGTAAAACTATAAAAATGTGAATTAGTCTACAGTGATAAAGCAGGTAAGAGGCACTTGAGCAAGAGAAATGGGGAGGAGCAAGAAGGGAAGGATCACAAAGAGACAGGGGGAAACCTTTGGGGGAAATGGATATGTTGATTTTTTAATTGCGACGGTTTCACAGATATAAACTTATGCCCAAACTTATCGAATTGTACACTTTAAATATGTGCAATTTATCATAAGTCAATTATACTTTTATTAATTATATTTTAATAAAGCTGTTAAAAAATAGTTTAGTTTTGATACCTTGAGAGAAATTCAGTTCCTCAAGATCTCCATCTGTCACTATCATATAGTTAAAACCTTTCTATAGTTAAATTTTTTTTTTTTTTTTTTTTGGTGCTGGGGATTAAACCCAGGAGTTTGTGCATGCTAGGCAAGTGCGCTACCACTGAAGTATAACCCTCAACCCTGAAGTTAATTTTTTTTTGTACCAGGGATTGAATTCAAGGGTGCTTAACTATAGATCCACACCCTCAGGCTTTTAAAAATATTTTATTTAGAGACAGGGTCTCATTAAGTTGCTTTAGGGCCTAAGTTGCTGAGGCTGGTTTTGAACTTGCGATCCTCCTGCCTCAACCTCTCAAACCACTGGGATAACAGGTGTGGCCACTGCACCTGGCCCCTATAGTTAATTCTTAATTTTACTTTTCTAAATATTATTTAAAAAATTCCACAATACACATGGTGAATTGGGTATGCTCTAGTAAGTTGCTCTCTTACACAGAAGGTAGCCTAAGCCATATGATGTTGCAGTAGTTTTGTTTTCATATTTAGAGTTTCATCTTACCCATCAATTTGTTGACGTTTTGTTTCTGTAGGTGGCCAATGAAATGCCATTTGATCTCAGGACACGAAGACAGAATCTGAAGTGAAAAAGATAACCATGTTTGACTCATGTTTTATGGAGGCCTCTCCAGTTCAAATAATTTGCACACTTCTAGTGACCTTTCAATCTGCTCTGTCCCTTAAATGTAATAAACTGCTATTCCCATCTCTTAATGAGGCAAAAGGAAACTTAAAAGAAAAATCTAAGGCTTCTACTGTGTGCCTTCCTTGTTCCCATCTACTTTCCTCATCTTTTAGATATTACCCTTTAAGGATGAACTGATATAAGCTTTCAAGTCTCAAAAGGACAGAGGATTACAGCAAACTCTTAAAAATCATCATTTCTTTCCAGACACGGTGGTGCACACCTGCAATTCCAGAAAACCAGGAGGCTGAGGCAGGAAGACTGCAAGTTTGAGTCCAGCCTCAGTAGTATCATGAGACTTTGTCTCAAAAAAAAAAAAATAAAACGGATTAGGGATGTAGTTGAGTATAAAATGCAATGAAGTACCCCTGGTTTTAAGCCCTAGTACCAAAACCAAAACAACAACAAAAATACCACTTCCAAATGGCCACAAAAGAGAGAACAATAGTGTGAATAAAGACAGAAAAATCTGAGTATTTGGGACAGAAGGCAGAAATGAACTAAAATTTTTTACTTCAGCTCAATTTCCTGCTCAACCATGAACAGGGAGTCTAATTTTCAATTAAAGGGTCAAGACTCAGATACAAACAGGAGACTTCTGATATCCACTTACTTTAGGATTTGATGCTTTTTCTAGAAGTTCCTGAACCTAAAGGGTAAAAACAGAACATCAGAAGCCTGGCAATCATGACTCTTTCAAAGGCTCTCCGGGAGAGGGTTCTTACATAGTTCTCTCCAAAAGTGCGCTGGCCATGACCATAGGCCTCAATCACCATATCTGCTGGTTTGGTTTTGCTGACTGCTACTAGCCGGGGCTGGATGGCTGGGAGATCCTGCCAAGAGATAAAGCATCACATGAGTGAACATTTGGGAAAATTATCCCAGTTAAGTCCTGTAGGATGCATTCAGTAGAACAATCGGCATAGATATCAACTGGGCATTTGGTAAGATACATTTTTCTGATATTTCAGGGAGATTAGTATCAAAGAATAGTGAATTGCCAGGTTTCGTTCTCGACTGAAACTCAGGGATCACTCCAGGGAAACTGGGCTAATTGGGTTGCGTGAAATAACCACACAAGAGACACAAATACCTTTTTCTTTTTGGGTTGCTGTGACAGCTCCTCTGATCTTAAGGATCCACAGAAAGAGACAGAGAGAGAAAGTGGGAGAGAGAGGGAGAGAGAGAGAGAGAGAGAGAGAGAGAGAGAGAGAGCAAGCGCTTTTATTGAGGAGAAGCTATTCAAATGAGGCAAGGGGTCAGGTTTCAGGGGGCTGAGTCCAGCTTCATGATGTCTGCTGTCAGCAGGTTGACTGACACCTGGGTAGGCCACACTCAAGGGCACAGTAAGAGAAGGGGACACACACAAGGCACTTCCCTGGAAGATTTTATCCTAAACAGGGCAAGGGATTATATTACAAAGGAACAGGTGAGTGTAGCTTCACCCATAGGTCTATAGCAAGACACACCCATGCATGAGACACCATCCCTCAAACCCAAAAAGGGTGGGGAAAGCTTTGCCACATTCTGCGACTGAGCGCCTCAGCATCCAGCCAGGGAGTGTGACTCAGTCACGTGCAAGGTTGGTCTCCCACAGTGAATAATGTATTTTGAGACAGGGACTCATTAAACTGCCCAGGCTAACCTTGAATTTGCAATCTTCCTACCTCAGCCTTCCAAGTAGCTGGGATTATAGGTGTGTATCACAGTACCTGGTTCATAAATTTGTTTTATATTCCTGGTTTCTCAACTTAGTGTTAACTACCTTAATAACTAGCAAAAGATATTTCTCTCAGGGGAGCTAGACAAGTTAAAGCAATATTTCCTTAAAGTGCAGTCTTTGATCAACTGCATTAGTATCACCAGGATCCCACTGAGATCTACTGAATTTGAATCTCTGGGGCTGGGTTCTGAGAATCTCCCTTTGGTTTTGTTTTATGGTTTTCTTTTTTTTTTTTTTTGGTGTCACGGATCAAACGCAGCACCTTCTAGATGTCAGACAAGTACTCTGCCACTGAGCTATACCCCCGACCCTCAGAATCTTTATTTTTATTTTTTTTGGTACCAGGGATTGAACTCAAGGGCCCTTAACCACTGAGCCACAACTCCAGCCCTTTTTCTTTTGAGACAGGGTTTTGCTAAGTTGCTTAGTGCCTTGCCAATTGCTGAGGCTGGCTTTGAACCTGCGATCTTCTTGCCTTAGCCTTCTGAGCTTCTGGGATTACAGGCATGCCCACCATGTCTGGAAAGAATCTCCTTTCCAATAAGCTCTCCAGTGATTCTCATGTACATCAATGTTGGAGACCACTGAGTCTGGCTAAAGGAAGTTTCATGGAGACTTAAGAATCACTTCATGGGGTCGGGAGTGTAGTCAGTGGTACAGCACTTCCTGGCACTGGGTTTCCAGCACCGCAAAAAGGAAAGAAACAACAAAAAAACAAAAAGTCACTTCACTAAAGGGAGGCTTGGTCCTTGTCCATGGTGACATTCCAATAACGGGGGACAAGGTTTTGAGAAAAAGGATAAAGTTTTCCCAATTTGCTAGCACACGAGAAAAGCAGCAGACTAAGCTCATAAAGGCTGTGTGCAATTCTAACTGCCAGGGGAACAGAGGGTTTTTAAAAGGGGAATACAAGGACTGTGCTGCAAGCATTATGATCAGTAAATATAACAAATGTCCAACTTGTGTCCCTGAGAGAGCCATTGCTCGGGTTTCCAGGTCTGGAATTTCTTCATACTTGTGGGCATGATAGCTTAACCCGAGACAGGAAAAATGTTAGTCATTTCCTCCACAATTAGAGAGGGGATACAGTTTTGGAAACTGACTCTAGCCCTGGTAAAATTATTTTATTTTTTCTTCAAAGAACAATAATATTTATTGGGGAACAGCAGAGCACTACAAGGGTAATATGTGTGCCTTACAGTAAACTATGGGTGTATTAAAGGAGGTCGAGGCAAAGGAAAGTGTTTCTTTTGGGTAGGGGAGGTACTAGAGATTTAACCTAAGGGTGTTTTACCACTGAGCTACATCCAAAGCCCATTTTTATTTTTCATTTTGAGACAAGTTCTCAATAAATTGCTGAAGGCCTCATTAAGTTGTTGAGGCTGGCCTTGAACTTTTGATCCCCCTATCTTGGCCTCCCAAGTCCCTGGGACTATAGGCGTGCACCATTGAGTCTAGCTAAAGGGAAGTTTTAAAAGACAAAAATGAAGATTACATCAGATATTTTGAAACAATTATCTTTCGTCACAATGATTAATAACAAGAATGGTGTCATTCTGAGGTTGAACACATAGCTTTTGGGCAGATGTCTTTGTAGAAATACTCCCCCGCCCCCTGCCCAGTACTGGGGATTGAACCCAGGGATGTTCTACCACTGAGCACATCTCCAGCCCTTTTTGTTTTTATTTTATTTTGAGACAGGGTCTCACTAATTTGCTGGGGCTGGCCTTTAACTTGTGATCCTTTTACCTCAGCCTTAGGAGGCACTGGGATGACAGGCATGCACCACTACTCCTGACTAGGGAGCACTTTTTGTATAAGGATATGGTGGCCTTTTTAAGCTTGTGGTTCTTTCATGGTAGGTGAAATTAGATGATTATGCATAAGAACCATTCTAAGGTTCCAGATTAACTTCTAGATTTTTGGTGTTTTTTAAAAATGTCTTAATTAGTGCATTTTAGTTATACATACAAGTGGGATTGATTTTGACATAATCATACATACATGGAATATAATTTGTTCTGTTTCAGTCCCCAGTGATTCCTCTTCCCCTAATCTTCTCCCTCCCTTTTCTTCCCCTTCATCTCCTCTACTGTTTTTTCTTCTTCCTTCTATTTATTTACTTAGGTATTGGGGATTGAACCCAGAGGTGTTTTACCACTTAGCCACATCCTCAACCTTTTAAAAAAACATTTTTTTTTAAATTTTAATTTTTGTATTTGGAGACAGGGCTGTTCTAAGTTGCTTAGGGCTTCACTAATTTGCTGAGGCTGGCACTGAACTTATGATCCTCCTGTCTCAGCCACCCAAGTTGCTGGGCTTACAGGCATGGGCCACTGTGTCCAACCTATTTATTTTTTTGAAAAGAAGAGTGACTTATTGGCTGCAAGCTGGGGAAGTAAAACTGGCTCCAACAAGCCTGGACTCAGTCTCCCTGCTGCTCACTGGGATACCTATTTATTAATTGGTGCTTTATAGATTGATACAGAGATAGAATTCACTATAGTACATTCAGATATGTACACAGCATAATTTTGTCAATTGCATTCTTCAGTTCTTCCCTTTTCCTGTCCCTCTTCCTCCCTCTCAATACCCTTCCTTTACTATACTTTCTGCTGTTTTTATGGGATCTGCCTGCCCTCCTTTCCCTTATTTTGCTCTAGCTTCTGCATATGAGAGAAAACTTATTTGATCCTTGACTTTCTGAGTCTGGCTTATTTCACTTAGCATGATGTTCTCTAGCTCCATTCATTTACCAGCAAATGCCATAATTTCGTTCTTCTTTACAGCTGGGTAAAACTCTATTGTGTATACATGCTATATTTTCTATATCCATTCATCTGTTGATGGATGCCTGGGCTGGTTCTATAACTTGATTATTGTGAATTGCAATGATAAAAACATTTATGTGACCATATCATTAGAGTATGCTGATTTTAGTTCTTTGAGAAAAATAACAAAGAGTGGGATAGCTAGATCATCACATGGTGGTGCTATTCCTAGTTTTTTGAGGAATCTCCATACTGCTTCCCAAAATGGTTGTGTTAATTTACATTTCTACCAACAATGTAGGACTGTACCTTTTTTCCCCACATCCTCGACCTGGTCTAATTATTAATATTGCCCCATTTATTCTAAAAGTGGTCTGATTAGGTCTATGTCCAAACCACCTGTGAACATGCCTATCTCCTCCAAAAGTAGCCTGAATGGATGATGATATGTAATTTATTGTTCAATCTAAGACTCTGCCACCCAGTGGCAGAACTGAGACTGGAACACAAACAATTCTGGACTCAGGTGTAGACCTATCTGACCTATTCCTATACCAATTACATAAAGAGCACTGCTTCCCTGTATATTCTGCTGCAACAAATCCACACAGAAGCAATCAGAGAAGAGACTGATTAATCCATATAGGTCAGTCTTCATGTTCCTCACTCAACCTGGGATTTTCATAGAATCACAGTATTCTCAAAGACATGTAGGAGTCCGGTTGAATGTAAAAAGTCTCATTTTTCTTCTTTCTTAGGAAGACCATCAGTTTTGTAGGAGACCATGTCAAAATTCCTAGGATCATGCTGATGAATGAATAGTTTTCAGAGGGAAAAGTGGAATAGGCAGCCCATCTACCTGACAGAGACCCTGGGATAACCTCCCAAAGTGATGTTTATTAGGGGAAAACCTAGATTTTTTTTTTTCTTGGAGAATCACTGATAATCATAAAATATTAATGCCAAGAAGAAGCTTAGAGCTTTCAGAGTTCATTCTGTTGCTGTACAGAAGAGGAAACAGAGCGCCAGAGTAGTTAAATGATTTGTTCCCGGTAGCATCTAATTAGTAGTTAAGGAAAGACTGGAATACAGGTCTTCTGTCTTCTTGCCAGCCTTCCGAGTTCTGAAACCATAAACACTTTATCAGAGAGGCCTTTATCCTTTGGATTCAGGATAAAGGTATCATTGATACTATTCAGCTTATCTTGCACAGAGATGAGCAGTACTGATCCTGGATGCCCAAGAGGCAACAAAATATATAGGTAGGAAAACAAAAACAAAAACAAAAACAAAAAACCAACAACACACTCCTTTTACACTGCTTGGGATGGCTTCCTCCTGCTCCAGACTCACAAATGCAGTTCTGGTGCCTGCAAAGTCGGGCCAATCCACCACCACGTTAGTTGGCCAGGGGAGGAAACGACATTCACTGAGCACCTACTAGCTGTCAGACACTGCCACACACGTGATCTCGGGTGATGAGGCTCCTTTGCATGCTGTGGTATCACACACTTCTCATGCAGCCTGTGTGTAGGCACGGGCCTGCCCCTCCTCTTACAAGACCCCTACACCAAGCAATGGAAAATGGCCCCGACATCTGGAGACCAGTCATTTTTACTGTGTGGTGGGTAATTTTTGAACCGACAAAGCCAATCTCTGGGGAACCTAACAGACACAACTCGAGGTCACGGAGGAGATTCTTCACTAGCCTTTCTGGGGCTCCGCAGTCCTCGCTCACGCTTCGCCTGCGGGTCCCGCCCCTCGGGGAGACACTTCTGCGTCACCGTGACGACCTAGTCCCACGCAGGTGTCCCCCTCCTCAGAGGCCGCCCATCGTTCCCCCACATGCCCTTTCCTCACCCTCGGCCGCCTCGCCACAGCCTGCTGCACGCGCTCGTTCACTGCCCGCAATGCGAACTCGACTCCCAGCTCTGCGGACATGCTGCCAGCTCTCCACATTCCCCGGGGACAGACGCAGAGCCCCAGACCCTCGGAATCCAGGGGCTGGGACCACCTTCCGGTCCCGCCCAGCTCCCGCCCTGAGACCCAATCACAGTTCTCCACCAAGTCGTCTTACCCAATCGACACGCGGCAGCGCGGGGCGGGCACAAGGCGGACGGCCCGCCCCCCGCAGTGGCCATCTTGGGGAGGTCGCTGGCGGGCCTGGCGGGGGAAGCCTGGAGGGGAGCTGGGTCCCCCAGCCGCGGGGTGCCGAGGCCGCCGCGGGGTGCCGGAGGCCTCCGCCGCGAGTCCTCGGGTACCCGGTCTGCAGTCTTCTCCTTCCTGCCACTCCCTACCCCCAAGGGACTTCTTTGAGGCAAACTCCGCAGCACGTTCTCTGGGTCCTCTTCCCTTAAATGCATTACAAGGTTTGCCCGTTTCTATAAACTGAAATTCTAGGCGAAGTGACCAGGATTAGATACTACTAGAGCAGAGATATAGCTTTTAATATATTGGATGGTTTTGGTGAGAAACCCTTAATAGATATAAAAGAACACTCCAAAGACAAGGCACGATTCAAATGTATGGTTATTTTTGTCATCCTGTAAACCAGTGCTTGCTTATAGAAATATGTGGTTCACACAGAAATCAAGAATTTCCCATGTGCTTATAAAAAATAAACCAATTAAATTATATATTTATTTAACCCAATATATCCAAAGTAAGATTGCAACATGCAAACAATGAAGCAGGCTGCAGTGACGCAGACCCATAATCCCAGAGACACCAGAGGCTAAAACAGGAGGACCCCAAGTTCAAGGTCAACCCCCGCAATTTAGTGAGACCCTGTTTTAAAGATTAATAAGGGTTGGGGATGTAGCTCAGTGGTAGAGTGCCCCTAGATTCAATCCCCAGTACAAAACAAAAACCAAAAGAGCAGCTTTAACTCTTGGAAAAATAAAAATTAGTTAGTATTTGAAATCTAGTGTATAGTTTTGACTTACAGCCTGCTTCACTTTGGGCTATCTATAACACAAGTGGTCAGGGGCTGTATAGGCTTGTGCTGCTTGTCACACTTGTCAAAGGAGAGGACAGACAGGTTTAGGCCAACAAGAATGAGCTCAGCACACAGTCCAGTTCTTCAGTCTCCTGTTTGTCCAGTTCTCTGGCAAATAAGGTCCTAAATTTGATGAGCTAGATAAACACCACACAGTCCGATGGTAAAATAGTAGGTACTATGGCAAGTAGAAAGAGATTGCTTTTATGGAAAGCAAATTTGGTTGCAATTACTGTTCAAAGAGTCTCAATTCAGTTTAATGACATGTGATGCTTTTATGTTGGAGAAAGGGTAAAGTTTGTTCTTTAGCCCTTTAGGTTGCTTTTTTGGTCTTGTGACTGGGCTCACTCAGAGATTTCTGGAAAGAAGAGGCAATATTCTTATTCTTCTTATACCTTTTCCCACCAGACTCCAGGAAGTGAGATGGAATTTTACATGTTCTGCTCTGGAAAAATAGTCTTGGACAGAACCTTACATCCTTGCAATGAGACTTCTTTTGGCGAAGTCTATGGTCATTTTTCATGGTACACATGACTAGATTATAAACTAGAATTGCTGAAGATATTAGGAGTAATTGTTTTCAAGTATCTCTAGCGTTGATACATTTTTACTCCAAAGTGGTAAACATTAAAAAGTGACCAGAATACCCCTTCATGGAATAAGCCTAATAGTTGTTTGTTGTAGAGGCACAAAATTGTATAGAACTAGCTAGTAGGAAGTGATGGAAGGAACAAAGGAGATGGCGGTGAAGGGATGTATAGAGAAAGGAAAGGATGAGCATGAAATACTTTTAAAGAAATATGCTATTTGGAAAACATTTTAAAACCATAAATATGCTGACTTTAGTGGCATACACCTGTAATCCCTGCCTTGGGAGTCTGAGGCAGGAGGATCACAAGTTTGAAACCAGCCTTCCCAATTTAGCAAGTCCTAACCACCTAAGTGAGTTTGTCTCAGAATAAAAAAAATATAAAGGGCTCAGGGTATAGCTCAGTGGTAAAGCATACCTGGATTCAATCTCCAGCACCAAGAAACAAACAGAAAAAAACCCATAAATACTTCATAGGTCTAGGGAATGTCTAATGGTGATAGCAATTCAGGTGATAGGTCACTATGATAACAAGTAGCCCCTTCCTTCCCTCTTTCCCTCTTTCTTTCCTTCCTTTCTTCCACTAGTGGGGATCGAACCCAGAGAGTTTTAGCAAAGTAACTATATCTCCTACCCTTATTTTAAAAGTAACTACATCCCCTGCCCTTATTTTATTTTTCAGACAGGGTTTCAGTAAGTTGCTGAGGCTGTCTTCAAACTTGCAATCCTCCTGCTTCAGCCTCCAAGCCCCTGGAATTTCAAGTGTATACTACTGGTCCAGTTTGTATCTTCACTTAGTAGATGAGGTCTCTCTCTTCTGTGAATTACTAGGCAGTGCCATCCTCCACCTTCTTACCTATTTAGTGAAACTTTGTTGAGGCATTACTCTGTAAAGGAAACTTGCAGGAGACCAGGATGAGTTGAGATTTTACTGTAGATTTATTTCTAAGATGTTTTTCATTTCTAACACTCTACGATCTTATGAAAATGGAAGTAGGAAAAAAAAAAGATAATGGTCCTAGTCCTATTTTTGTTTCACATTCCAGCTTCTTTACTGTTTAAAATTATTTAGCTTTTGAATTTATATTTGTAGTACTGGGGATTAAACCCAGGGGTATTTTAAATCCCCAGCCTTTTTTATTTAACTGTTTGGAAACAGGACGTTACTGAATTGTTGAGGCTGACCTCACACTTATGATCTTCCTGCCTCAGCTTCCTGAGAACTGGGATTACAGGTATGCACCACTGCATCCAGCTCCTTATTTTCTTTTTTTAGTGTTTTCTTCAGTTGGATGGATATCAACTATCTAACTTAACTTTTTATTCTCCCCTGCTACATAATCCTTGAAAAATACAAGTCCAGAATTATTTCAGCACCAGTAATATGTCTTTAAATCTTTCCCATAATTTGCAGAAACAAAGGAAAAAACAGATTAAGAAGCCAAACACCCAAAAGGAGTAGATCATCTTCTTCTTCTCCTTCTCCTTCTTCTTTGTGCTGGGGATTGAATCTAGAGTTTTGAGTATGCTAAGCAAGTACTCTACCACTGAACAGAACTTTCAGTCCTTTGTGTTTTACCTGAGCTATATCCCCAGCCTTTTTTTTACAGTTTTATTTTGAGACAGAATCTTGCTATATTGCCCAAGTTGGCCTTGAACTCGAACTCCTGCCTTGTCCTTCGGAGTAGCTGGAATTACAGGTATATGCCATCATGCCTGGCTTCAGAGGAAAGGATTTTATGAATAATCTAAAACTTGGTATTCATCATAAATGTCATCAAGTTTTGAAAAACATTCACCTCTATAGTCCTAGGTCCTCTATATGAGAGAAGCATATAAATTTTAAAATTATTTCCTGAGCCTATAGTAATTATGTTTTTTTTTTTTTTTTTGCGGGGGGTGGGGGGGGAATGTTAAAAAAAGATTACTATTGCTTAGTTATTTGACTTTGAAGTGGAGTCATAGTGCCCATGTCCCAGTTTAAATGAATTCAGGCAGAGTAGCCTATGACAGCAATTCCTGCACAAACAGGCTGTCATATTTGGCTTTTGAAATGTCAGTATAGATTGTAGACCTGGGGAGGGCCCTAAAAAATCATCTGGTCTTTCACATAGAAAGAATGACATTTAGATCATCCCAAAGAGCATAAAATTTCCCCCAGTTTCTGAAGACTTCTCAGAGCAGAAAATGTTATCTGTGCTAATCCCTGGACTTGATTACTTTCTATTGGCAGGTAACTACTTATTCCTATTTCAAACTTTAGCCAGATGTATGTAAATTCTTTTAAAATACTCTTCCAGGTGTAGAGGTGTACATCTGTGATCCCAGCTACTTGGAGGCTGAGCTATTTGAAGCAGATGGTAAATTCAAGTCCATCCTGGACAATTTAGTGAGACCCTGTCTCCAAAAAAAAAAAAAAAAAAAAAAAAAAAAAAGACTTGGGGATATAACTAAGTGGTAAAGGGCCTGAGTTCTATCCCCAGTATCACCTGTGCCCCCCCCCCCCCCCCCCCCGCCAGCCCCAAACAAAATCTAACAACAAAGCCCAGTGAAGTTGTTAAATTTCCCTTTTGCCTTTTGTGGGGTCAACTGGTGAGTTCACTTTTTAGAGAGTTCCTCTCACCACCGATCCCAGTGCTGGGGGTTGAACCTAAGGCCTCATGAATGCTGGGCAAGCACTCTACTACTGAGCCACATCCCCCCCTCCCCCACGCCCTCCACCTTGGTTTTAACATTGTTCTCTTTTTAGAATCTTCAGGTTTCTATTTATTCATTCAGTACTGGGGATCCAACACCCAGTGCCCTTGTACATGGCAGGCAAGTGCCACCACTGAACTATATCCCCAGCCCTGTTTGTTTTAATTGGAGCCCAGAACCAGACAATTCCTCTCAACAGGGTCAAACTAGCTTATTTTCTGCATTCTCCATTTCCACAGAGGTGTGTATTCTCAATACTGTATTTGCTGCCTGGCCATGTTCCCTTCTTCCTCTACATGCTATCCTATTTGTAATCTTATTTTTTAAAAAACATTTGACTTTCTACTTGGTGGCACCCACTTAATAGTTATGTGCTTTCTAACTTGTTTTCCCAGAGGAGTAAAAGTTCTTTTTGAACACTTACACATGCTAAGAACAATGCTAAAATCCTCCATATGAATTATTTCTTATAGTTCACTTGGTACATTTTATAGATGAAGACAGAGGCTTATATTAAGACCACACATCTAGGAAGTGGTAGGACAGGGATATGAACCTAAGCAGTCTAACTCTAGGAATGGTACTCTTATCTTACTCATTCATATTGTTTGTGTATTGGGCTTTTGAGCCAATAAAGAAAGTCTGGAAGCCCCAGGAAAGCCTGGACTTGGATTGTCAGATTTAACAAATAAAAGTATAGGATACCCAGTTAAATGGGAATTTCAGATAAATAACATACTTTAAAAATACTTTTAAAAAATAAGTATGTCTCATACAATATTTGGGATATACTTACACTAAAAATTATTGTTAGTCTGAAATTTACATTTAACGAGTCACCCTGTGTTCTTTCTGGCAACACCAGGCAAGGAAGCTTGCCGAGCAGAGCCTGGGACTTCCCCACAGAATTGATATCAAAATGCATTTTGGGCCAATTGAAAATATTCCTTCTCTTTGGAGAACTTCAGTGTATTAATTCTTTAAAATGACAAATATCTATAACACCTGCCAAGAATTTATTCACAAATTAAGGTGTTTGCTTCTGTGTTGATAATGAGATTGATTTTCATCTGAATATATTTTAAGGGATAACTTAACTCACTAGCCAGGGATATTTTATTTCTTTATATCACCTATCCTAATATTAGCAATTGCTACATTTCACTTTAATAAAAAATAAATCCAAAGACTCATTTTATTTAGACAAACTGAAAATAAAACTAAGACATAAATTCACGAGGCTTTTTGTGTTGTCCTAAACAATTCTTCCAGCTTTCAACCCAAGGCAGTATCATTTATAGAATGATTAATATAACAAGAAATTATTTCTCAGTAACAAAGGGGATCATTAAACTCTTGGGGCTCTTTGAAAAATTACTTTGATTATTCAATCACTAGCCTGTACAAAAGCAGAGATAAGAAAGGAATGAAAATACAAACACAAATGAATGGTTATTACCTCTTTTATAAGAAAACAATAAAAACAGTGGCTAGAACCATATTGAACAGAACCAAGAAGTAGTGGTTAAGTTTTTAGACACAAAGTTGCCATTCACTAAGATACAGTTTATTCTCAAACTCCATAAAGTCAGTAAATATGACCATCTGACTACTCTCTTTAAATGGTAAAGTTATCAGTGTTAAAGGAAACAAAGACTCATAGAAACTGCCAAAGATCATTTATAAAACATCTCCCTTTTTTGGGATCAACACATTGCTAAACTTCAGTGATTCCCTCTTTCTCAACTTAATATGAACACAGATCCCTCCAAATCTATTTTATTTTAGTTATATAAAAATTAACAAACTTTGGCTTCCTTACAGACATTCTGTACTTATATTTAAAAGAGTGATTAAAAACGGTACTGAATATGAATCACTTCTGTAAAGTTTTAATGAGAAACATTCCACCAAGGTGCTATTCCTTGGGAAAATTCTACAAAAACTGAATTTTATAAACAGTTACTTATTTTGATAGAAGTTCCACTTATAAATAGCAGCCATTGCTTCACTGCCTACAACACTGCAGGCTATCACATTTTATGTTTAGAATTCAAATGTTTGAAGATCAGATTTTCTAGTAAGTGTTAAAACAATAAAGATGGGTTAGTTACCCAAGGTTAAAGGAGACAGCTGACTTCCATGATTTTATTGTTCAGACAGATACCCACAACTACTGGATTTATGCTAATGAGCGTGACAACATTTATATTTTTTGTTTAAAGAGGAAGCAACATTAATCTGGTGTAAGGTAGTTGCAGCAACAGGACTTACTGAGGCTCTTTTGTGGTCAAGGGACAAACTATCACAGGATGTTGGTACAGGAGAGACTTTCAAGTTAAAACAAACCTGAGGAAAGTGTGCTATTTAGAGGCTGAGATAACACTGCTCCTCAATCTACTGTGGTGAGATGGTGTTTTCTGAGGCCCATGTGGAATAATTCAGACCAGAACAGACCTATATGTAAACAGGGGATGCTGGCTGTGTCATGCTGCTCCTAATAAGTGACTAACAGCATTGAAATGAAAGGAGGATGAATGCATTTTAATAATGGGGAGATGGACCTTCTGCAAGTAAGAAGTCTTAAGCACATTAAAATCCATCTCTACTAGGAAACATTTTGCTGTCTGAACAAAGCAAAATGAGGACTGTGGTTTGAGAATTCTCAGGGCCAGGAATGAGAACAGAGAAGGGCAACATTTAAAGTAAGGGGAGGTAATATTTTGCATCTTTCTTTCTAGGCAGGCTGAACATTTCCTGACAAGCCTGGTGCTACTTAGGAGCCAGCTACCCTGAGTTCTACGACTATTCGATAAAACAGAAGTCTGGGCATGGGACTAAAAATGAGGTGGGGATTGGTGCCAGAAAGTATCACTGCTAGTATTCACAGAGGGAAGAGGGGTACAGTAGGAATTTTTATTTCTGCTCTTCCTTTGGAGTAGGGGCAGCTAGACAAAATCCTAAGCCAGGGCTGATAATGGTCACTTAGCATACCAATACGCTTGCAAATTAACTCCAGATAGCTGCTCTTCATTAAACAATTCTGTACACCACTCATGAGCTATACATGTTGGATTCCCTACCCACAAAACATTAGTTTCAGGATACAAGAAAAACCTTTCTTTCATGTTTGCTCTCCCCCATCCTGAATCTTCCAGGGTGACTCATAATTTTCCCAACTAGGAATGAAAAAGAAAACATTTTGAACAGATATTGATGTAGACCAGGGACTCAGCACAGGAACACGGCATGAACTTTGACATATATCCACACAGATGTCTCTGGAGAGTTAACATTCAGTCCAACCTCTGTGTGGCTGCCTGGGAGCCCAGGATTTAAAAGCATACACTACTTAGAGAATAGACTCCCTTTATCACCATGTCAGATAAACACCCAATAGGAGCCATAAACATTAGGACTTCAGAAATCTCTTGGCTGACCCTTCTTCCTCCTCCATACATGGTGTCAGAGCTCTTCAATGAAGAATCGCCACAACAATAAAGACACTTGATTTCAAGGTACATACATAATCTGCCAAGCAGGTACTACAGTGGCTAATAGTATAATGATCCCACTTTAGCAACTAGTAAGCCACTTGAGTTGTTTGTTCCTATCTTCTTGATGCTAAGTGGCGCCAACAGAGAGATTATTTGAGAAGAAAAAAACTGAATCACAGATTAAATGAAAAGTTTCTAAAAGAATGTGTGGTGGTAACCAAGCCCTGACTCTGGAAATGTAGTCAGAAACCACCACTCTTGAGCCCTAGGGCAAGGAGCATAGTGTATAGAAAATTTTGCAAAACCTAGCACCAGTTCTTCCTTCAGAGGGCTCAAAAAAGCTTGCTTCTAAAATAACCCATACATGCACTGACAAAAATGCCAGGGAAGCCAAACATTCTCTGCAGCTGTTTTTCCACTGGCAAACGTACAAGTGCATGTTTGTTCAGTTGTAAGCCTCCCCCACAGACTTCTGCCTTGGAGATGGGGGTGCGAATGGTGAACTGTATTTTTCCAAATAAGGAAAATCAAATCACCAGGAGGCAAGAGCCTACTTCTCCCACCCTTTAGTGACAACATCCCTAATTAAGTCAACTTCAAAGGGACTAAATTGGTGCCTGCAGGTCAGAGGTCAAACCCATGGTTTATAATCTTATCAGAAGCCAGATACAACCTACTTACCTGAATAAAACCCCAAATCATCAATCCCCACCCTCCCTTCCCAAGAAGGGGAACAGATTTAAGTCCTTTTCTTCTTTTCACCATAGTAACTTGAAGAGTCAAAGAAGGTAGTGTGGGAGGAAGGAGCATTCTGTTTCATCTTAAAAAATAAAGATCTCTGTAAGTGTCATCTGAAGTTGTATAATTTTTTTTTTTTTTTCAGTTCTCTGGTGTGGTTGCCTCCAGAGGCTCATCTTCTTCGCCAAAGCTCAGCTTGTCACCTAGCCCCTCATACTGCTTGCTGATACCGCCTGCAGAGTCCATGAACATGTTAGGGATGTCTTTGCCAAAGTAAATCTTGCTGTTGGAAGCAATGGCTTTATATTTCATCAGCTGTAGATATTCTGGTGTCAGCTTCAACTGTGACAAAAAGGAAAGCCTTAAGTGGGATTATATTGGAGAAATTTTTTGGCTGCACCCCTTCAATTTTCATATGCAAAGAGTTTCTATCAAAGAAATATGCCCCTTTCTACTTTCCATGGGCTCCTTGTTTATATTAGTAACAGTGGAGCCATTTCTTTTAGGAGGAAGTAATCTAAGCTCTTCAAGACAGAGTGGCAAGAGCTGTAGAAATTTCCATGTTTAACATCAAAAATTAAATTTCTATTAAAATCTCCTATCAAAGGAAAATACCTGACCCACACCAAACTGGAGTCCTCAATTCTGGCCCCAAGGGGCTCTAGGTGGTGACAGTCATTTAATACCAGATACTCTCAAGCAATATAAACCCAAATCTAAAGACACGTCTTCATCAGGCTGGGCCTTTACCTTATTTGCTTCAGCTGTTTTCAAAGCAGTGTAGCACTCAGCGTCAGCTTTTGCCTTCTCCCGGGCCAGAAATGCAGCATCTGAGGGGGAAGGAATGTAGGAAATTGGTTGAAGTGCAAAAACTGGACTTTGCAGGAAATGGAAGACTATGTTCTGAGGGATGGGGATGTAGCTCAGTGACAGAGCACCTGCCTAACATGTGCAAGGCCCTGGTTTGATCCCTAGCACTGGGAGGTTGGAGGGACTATTGTGGTTCTTGCCCCTATAACTCTTGCTCTGCCTCTTTGCCTCTATAGCCTTGGGGAGATTGTTTCCCCCCATCTCCGCCCTTCTCTCTCTCTCTCTCTGCTTTGGATTTTTTTTTTTTTTTTGAGAGAGAGAGAATTTTTTTAATATTTATTTTTCAGTTTTTAGTGGACACAACATCTTTATTTTATTTTTACGTGGTGCTGAGGATCGAACCCAGTGCCTCACACATGCCAGGCGAGTGCGCTACCACTTGAGCCACATCCCGAGCCCCTGCTTTGGTTTCTTTTGGCATTTTATACTAGCTGGTGTAAGGATCAACCAAAGTTGAAAAAGTGCTTTGAAAGTACCTACCTAGGATGGGGACTAGTTATGCACAAGTCTGTTGCTGGGGGCAAAATCATACATGTTAACAGCATAACCTAAAAAAGTACAGCTACTCAGAGACACTTCCTACTTCCACATGCTTCCTTTTTTTGTAGCTCCACATCTGTGAAGCAAAGCAGTGGGTCCCTGCCTCAGGCTTCAGTTTCAGAGCTCTCCACCTATCCCTCTCCTGCTACTTAGCAAAAGCAAGTGAAGCCCAAAGGCGGCTCTGAATATAGCCAGTGGATGAATCACCTTAAAACTGAATACCATCAATACAAAATTGTTCAATTCCTTTCCAAAATCATTTCCTTGTTATTTCTTTTTTTATTTGTTCTTTTTAGTTATACATGACAGTAGCATGTACTTTAACATATCATACACACATGGAACAAAACTTCCCATTCTTGTGGTTGTACATGATGTGGAGTTACACTGGTCATGTATTCATATATGAACATAGGAAAGTTATGTCTGATTCATTCTACTGTCTTTCCCATTCCTATCCTCTTTTTAATTTCTATCAATTATTTAAAAATATTTATAGCCCAAGGGCAGTGCCCATGCCGGCAATATCATTTGACTTGGGGGGATGAGGTAGGAGGATTGTACGTTCTAGGCTAACCTGGGCAACTCAGGAAGACCCTGTCTTAAATTTAAAAAAAGGCGGGGAGGGCCTAGAAACATGGTTTAGTGGTAGAGTACCCATGGATTCAAACCCCAGTACCGGAGCCAGGTGTAGTGGCACACGCCTGTAATCCTAGTGGCTTAGGAGGTTGAGACAGGAGGAACTCTAGTTCAAAGCCAGCCTCAGCAATGGCGAGGCATTAAGCAACTCAGTGAGACTCTGTCTCTAAATAAAAAATACAAAATAGGGCTGGGGATGTGGCTCAGTGGCCGAGTGCCCCTGAGTTCAATCCCCAGTACCAAACAACAACAACAAAAGCCAATACAGGGAAAAAACATTTCTAATTAACAATGATTAAACTGGCACAACTCTAGAGAGAATTACATACAGTGGTCAAGACTAATACATGTCTGGATTCAGATCTATTTAATCCCACTCTGCAAATGATATGCCTCTCGACTTAGTTGGTACTAACTTTCTGTCAAGCTGATGAAAAATTTTTGATGTGTGCCCCCTTGCCTTGGGAATGAGGTCAGCCACATGTACTATCTGTAGCAAACCACCTGGGAAGAAAGGTCAGTCTGTGGGGGTCTTAACTGCATGCCTTCAGCATGACCCTATGGTGAAGGAACCTGTAGTCTTGCTGTAGTCTGGCTGCCATGGGAAAATTCAACTGGCCTTAGTACCTGATGACAGGTATATATAAAAAATAAACATGTATCATTTAGCTGAGTGCAGTGGCACATGCCAATAATATTAGCTACTTGGGGGTGCTGAGGCAGGAGGATCACAAGTTCAAAGCCAGAAATAAAATAACACAAAAAGAGCTGGGAATGCAGCTCAGTGGTACAGTATCCCTGGATTCAATCCCAAATCCCCAGTACTGAGAAAAAAACAAAACAAAACTGCTGTTTTGCTAAGAGATCCTGAATGAGAAGCCACTGATCTGTGAAATCCTAACTGGCTCCTCAGTAGGTCCTTGAAAACCTTACAAGTCCCATAATGAATATAACTGGACATAACACTTTGTAGCCTAAGGATCCATTTTTGTCCTAAAATTTGCTTGACAAAAGGACCACATGAGATAAAAGGTGGGTAGTGGGAAAGAGGTGAAGGCTTAGGAGCAAGAACTGAAGGTGAATGATATTCAGAAAAACTAGCAAAGAAAACACTTTAGCTTTAGTGTTGTTGGTTTTGAATTTTCTTTCTTTTTTTTGTGGTATGTGGTATTGGAGATTAAATCTAGGGGCACTTTATTATTACTGAGCTGCATTCACAGCCCTCTTTATTTTTATTTTGAAACAGGGTCTAAGTTGCTGCCCTTGAACTGGTGATGCTCCTGCCTCAGCCTCCTGAGTAGTTAGGATTACAGGCATGTGCCACCATGCCAGGCTTTAAAAAAACATGTTTTCTTCAAAGCCAACTTAGTATCTGCTTAGACCTTGAGAGCAGACTTAAAGATCAAAATAATGGCATGGACTGATTTTAAAGGAGTGGGTGGCTGAGGCAAGGGGGACCAGCTGCTATTCTGGCCCAGTTTCTATAGTTTACTCCCAATGCTCAGAGGCCCCTGCTAAACCTGTGAGCTCCAAAACAGCAGGGACAGTGACTTCCCTTTTCCTTATATTTCATAAAATGCCTGGCACACAAAGGCACTCAACCAGAATTTGCTGAATGAATGAATGCTCTCTAAAGTAGAATGCTGAATGTTATCCTGGCTGAAATATCCAAACACAGAGTCTAAGCACAGAGTAAAACACACATTTCAGAGAGATTATGACATCCTAGAAACAAAGACTAAAAAGCAAAGGAAACAACTCTCTCACCCACTTGCCAAAAAATAGAGGCTGAGTGAAACTCAGGCATCAATGTTACTTCTGCTTACCTTCAATTTCTGAGATCCTCTTTTCAGTTTCCTTCTCCATCACCTTCTGCCCATAGGTGATTTCTGCAACCTGAGCTACTTTTTCTGCTTCTATAAATTAAGTTGAGAAAAGACTTACAGCTCTGACACTTCAAGTCTGACTAATTTCACTTTCTACCTGATCTGAGTGCCCTGTGCATGACAATGGATATGCTCAGATGGAGAGCTGCTTTCCCCATGGGGCACCTGTGACAGGCACATGTGGGCAGAGATCGAATGAGAAGTGAGTGTAGCAACACATCATCAGTGCAAGATAGTAACCAATAGTAACTGGCCCCAGGGAGAAGAATCATTTCTCTGAAGAAGGTGAGGAACAAGTCCTGACTTCTCTCCCAAGTCACAGGTATACTTCTTCCCAAATAATATTTTAAGGACACTTCATTTTAGGAAGTAGTTGGGTTGGTTGTTGATAATGCAGTGTAGTGATCAGGAGCACAGTCTAGAGCAAGAATCTCTGAACTTGAACCCAGTCCCACCTCTACTTGCCACAGGACTCTGTTATTCAACTTCTCTCTGCTTCAGTTCAGGTAATAAGACCAATTATGGTAGCTACTTCACATGACAGTTGTGAGGACTTAGTTCCTTCACATATGAAGTGCTTAGAGAAGAACATGACTCATAGTAAGTACCCATTAAGTGTCAGCCATTATTATTATTATGACTTATGACTAATAGAAAGGGCTCCTTCCATTTATGAAATAGGTAGAAACTCAAAACTTATTACCCTGGCCATGATCTAACAGTTTCAACTTTGCTTCTGGGACATGAATGCCTCTCTGGTGTGGTGGAAATGTTTTGGAAGACTATGTAGTTTATTCATGCCTGGGCCTTCCCTGCATCTTTCCATCATTTCCAGCCCTTCCACCCTGAAAGGGAGATCACAGAACCACATTCAGACCAATGAGGGCCTTCTTCCGCTCTGTCTCAGCCTCCTTCTCCACCACCTTCTGTTTCTGGGCTGCAATAAGAAGCTTTGTCTTCTCACTTTCCCTGAGGGGGAAAAATATGCAGCTGTGAGGCTATAAAAGAAAAGCCGCTGCAGTACTTCACTGTCCCCTGGAGAAGCCAAACTCTTCCAGTGAGGAGAAGCATACTATAATTTCTTGCTCTCTCCTGGAAGAATGTTCAATGGCCCAGGTAAAAGCTTATCTGTTGCAGATAGTGGCTCTTTCTCTTCCAAGCTAACTCATTTATAGGAAATTAAACATAATGTAACAGCTGGGCATGAAGGTACATGCCTATAGCTTCAGCTACACAGAAGAGGCAGAATGACTGCTTAAGCCTAGGAGTTTAAGCCTAGTCTGATCCCATCTCAAAACAAAACAAAAACAAAAACATAATGTACTTTTAGTCAAATGGACCTGCTATCTACTTACTCATCTTTCCCTCCTACCTCCACATTTAGCATGAGCCACTGAACATGAAGAAGGCTCCAGGCCTTTTAAAAGCATCCTGCTCCACACAGCTCATTCTCTCAGTTAAGGAGTCCCTGTGGGGGCAGTGACATGCCTGTGTAGTGGAGTAGGCTATCATAAATGCTCAAGAAAGGGAATAACCAAAAAGCCTGGCACAGTTTTGGTTAACTCTGAGATGGGAAAGGTGGGAGGTGGTAGAGTGTGGCGGTCAGTTAGGCCTAGGGCATACTCACATCAACTCGTAGTTCCTGCGGATGGCCTCAGGTATATTAGGCTTTGTCACCCGCACAGCCTGGAGAAAGATACAAATAGCAAACAATGGGAAAGTGAGGGTGGAAAGATATATAAACTCCTATAGAGCCTACATATTCCTGCATAAAAAGGACATCCCTTGGAAGAGATGACCGTATTCTCCTACTGTGGCAATGCTTACTTGGATGACAAGCCCAGGGGCCATTGAAGTCAGGTCCTGTTGCAAAGCCAGTTTGAGATTTTCATCAATCTGGTCTGGAATCAATAAACACACACAAAAAAGAAATGTTATACTTTCTAGATTGGGGAGGGTAGGATGGAGGTAAAGTACAAATGAAAATAGCAGCCCAAAAACATAGGCAAAAGGTCTTCCTAATAATATCATACTGCAAAGCCCAGAAACATAAGGGTGTTCTGCACCCCTTATTTATTTATTTTTTTCGGCAGTGTAGGGGATTGAATCCAGGGCCTTGTGCATGCTAGGCAAGTACTATGGTCATTTATCAGACCAAATTATATCTGAGTCAAGGTAGAAAACTGTTGCCTTGGGCTAGTAACTTACTGGGGTAATCTAGAAGAAATATTTTGCAAAGCATTTCAGTAATACTGATGGTAAGTTGCTTATATGTTATACTGATATTGATAAATTCTAATTAAATCATATTACTGGGCTGGGGATGTGGCTCAAGCAGTAACGCGCTCGCCTGGCATGCGTGCGACGCTGGGTTCGATCCTCAGTACCACATAAAAATAAAATAAAGATGTTGTGTCCACCGAAAACTGAAAAATAAATATTAAAAAAATTCTCTCTCTCTCTCTTAAAAAAAAAATCATATTACGAAGTAAACACAAGTGGTTCTTCAGGTAAAGTTCTGAACAAGTATTAGAAACTATTATTATATCATGGTCAAAGAAGATGAAGCATAGTAAGAAGTGATAAAAATAATGCAGAGTCATGTTTAAAGATGAGGCTGAGAGAGTTCTGAGTAGTTCAAGGAACATTAGAGATACGAATTTCTCCTTTATGAATATACACAGATTCTAAGTAAAACAGTGCTTGCCAGCACGACTGAAATTCAGAAAGAAAAAAGTATCAAAGCAAATACATTTTCCTGGTTCCTCTGTATAAAAGCCACACTTCACTGAGCTACCAAGTTTATCTATAACACAGTAAAAAGTATTTAAATACAAGACAACTTAGTATTTTAATTTTCTCTTCAGGGACATTAGGAATTCTTTCCCTTTTGTTGTTTCAAATGCTTCAAAATGTTCATCAAAGGCACTATTCTAAAACAATGGCTAGAGAGAAAATTAATATTTCATAAAATTCTATTAGTTTGAGGTAAAAAAAAATCAATAACAAATTTGCCAGTTTTTCCTTGAAGGTACAATTCCAAAAGCAAGGAAAGAATACAAACCCTATAAAATGAATTTACATTCAGTTTTCCACTGCATAAAAATAAAGTGATTCTGATGATTTCCTAAATCTTAGACAATGCAAAAGGTTATTTGTCTAAGCAAATGGTCACAGGCAATATAAATGATTCCTCCTTCTGTCCATTAATAAAAAATACTTTTAGGTTTGAGGTGTAGTTCAGTGGCAGAGTACTTGCCTAGCATGCACGAGGTTTCTGATTCCATCTCTGGTACCACAAAACAAAACAAAAGAAAAATAAAAAACTCTAAAACCCACATAGGGCCTTTTTATATGGACTCCAGGGAAAAAATCATCATCCAGTGTTAGCATCAAGAAAAATTCATTTACTTCTATCATTGGCTACTAGAAAAATCTAGAAGCAAGTTTAAACAGAATACCATAAAGGAGCTGTAACAATTACTGAAATGTCTCCTTCCTTTGTTGCTAAAGTCAGGTTGGGTTTCCTTTGATCAGGTAAAAAGGACAAAGGTGTCAACTTAAGTATGTGGATCCTTTTTCTTTAAACCATTTTCCTGTTCATCTCTTTAGGGACAGAGTGGCATGGTGGGGGGGAAGCAAAACATAAAGGTTCTAAGAACTGTAAAAAGTTAAATTCTTGTCTCACTTTTAGAATTATAGAACCATAGCATTTTCATCACCCATCCCTGGGGCCCTTCACTTGGTGTGGTGTGGTACATAGAGAACACTGAATTAATAGCCAGCAGAGAAAGGTTCTAGTTTCAGCTCTGCTACCAACTAGCAATTAGCTCATAACTTTCTTGCTTTGGGCCTCAGTACACTTATCTTAAAATGAGAATGTTGGGAGGATAACCTCTAAGGTTCTTCTAGAAATGATGGTATCTTCATTACAGAATGATATTTTAGGGGAAGAGAAAACACTTTTCCGTTCCAGTTCTCTGAATCCAGTCAAAAGTGAATACTCTATTCTACTATTATTTTTTTTTCAAGGATCTTCTTTCATTGACATTAATATTTTCCAGGAACTCCTTAGAAATGAGTTCCTAAATACTATCTATCTTATCTTGTGGGAGCTAGGAGGCAGGTAGTGGTGTGATATAGGATTGCTAAAGCCTGGTATGAATGGGGAAGGGGGACTTTCTTACCAAACAGCTCAATGTAGACTTCTTGAAGTGTATGTACACTGCAGAACTGGTTCAGCTCGTGATGGATCTTGTTGAAGATGAGGGCCTTGTCATAGTCAGCAGTATAGTTCTTCACTATATCATACACTGGGTGAGGGAGGAGAGTTCAGTATAAGAAAATGTAAGATTCCAAACTCCTCAAACTTTCTAAGACACAGCAACTGTCCCTTCATGAGACACCAAGAGACAGGCAGATATAGGGGAATTAAGCGAGTGGAGCGGGTACACTGGAAGAATACCTGCATTTGGTACCAGGAAGTTCACCACTTCAATTCTGTCAAAGTAGATCATCACACCACCACTATTGGAGGAAGAAGGGACAAAGACACTAATAAGTTCTAGAATATTGTGCAATCTCCAGATTGCACAAGATATGTGATTGGCAGAAAAGGAGCAGACATATTTGTGGGACATCAGAGCTCATATAAACAACCTAATCTGAGAAATTACACCTCCCAAAAACACCTCCACAAGAACTAGTGATACTTTTGGGATATCAGTAAGAAAAGAGCAGTTCATATCTTTTGAATCAGCAATGCCTTTTGATGAAAGCAATGGACTGCAGGGAGTAGACTAAGGAAGGTAAAGAAGTTTTCAGAACACACAAGTCCACTGTGTAATTTTATGGTGTTTCTCACTTTGGCCTTGCCATCATTCTCGTTCAGCCCTCCCTTACCCCCTCAAACATTCATTATTAAGAACAATTTCTCAACATGGCATTCTAGCCCCTCCCAAACCCTCCTGGATCCTCTCTACTACACTCCATTACTTGGTCAAGTTAGAATAGAGGGGCAGGAATATGATAAAACCATCACAACACAGTGTCACTGTCTCTTACTTCAGCCACTCAGAAAGTCCTTTCCCTTACTTATTGGGGTTTAGCTTTATTCTGGGTATTTTACCTGGTTCCACAGGGAACATTCTTCACCTCGTCTGTCTGGAGTGTGGTCTAGAAACAGAGGAACATCAAATACTTTAAGATGGACCGTGACAAACAGTGAAATTTACTATTTGGAATCCCAAATACCCTTGTCCTTAACTACTTGTTTGGGTTAAACTTTGCCTTTGTTAAACATGAATAACTCACCTAATCCCCCTTTACAGTATGTGCATCTAAACCAGATAAAGGTACCTAACCTACCTTCACTGTAAGGGAACCACATTTGAACAGCCAAATAATGGTTTAGGTGAAAGACCCTGGATTAGGAGTCTTAAACTGTGTGTTTTGAAACAGCAATTCCTATTTAACCTGTCTTAGACTTCAGTACTTGCTTAGCCTGTCCTCAGGATTACTGCCAAACTCAAATGAGTAATATACTTGAATACATTTTTAAAACCATAAAAGAAAAATGACTATGAGGTATTCTAGGACATTTTGCTGGTTCAGTTGAGAAGTTATTCTTGAAATCTGATTTTTTCTTACATGGACATATCTCAGAGATGTCTAGTCTATCTTAGCCATGTTGAGATCTGTCACTTATAACCTTTTTTTTTGTTGTTGTTTTTCTATTAGTATTGGGGATTGAACCTAGGGGTGCTTTACCACTGAGTATGTCCCTAGTCCTATTTTTTCTTTTGAGACAGGGTCTGACTAAGTTGCTGGGGCTGGTCTTGAACTTGTGATCTTCTTACTCAAATTCCCTAATAGCTGGGAATTACTGGTGTGCTGGACATTCTACAGCTCATTTTACTCTTACTTCAGATGTTATTACCCCTCACTAATCCAGCTTCCCTCTTCCGCCTAAAAAGTTATTTCACATTTCTGAAGTTTAAATAAGAACCAGCAAAATTACCATGCTTTATTTCTATCTATCATGGTAGTCTGTGCTCTAAAAAACACAGGCATACATATATATACACTAGACTTTTCTTCTATATTTTCAGAAGAATCTTCTCTGGTTTTGTCTTGAAGTGAAGAAGTAGTTTCCATATGGGGCTAATGGTCCAAGGCAAGGCAATGATGATTCCATTCAGCTACTTCAATAATCAAGTAAAGCTCCAAGAGCCTCACTGTGTTTGCATACCCATGTGTGTTTGTGATACTTAAATCAGTCTCTGAAAAGGCATTTTATTTACCCAATGGCTCAATAATTTCAAATCATGTTATTATCAACAATCCAAATTTGTAGTCATTCAACCATACCACACAAGCCAAGTGTACCTGCACAGACTTATATGATGTGATGAAAGGGAGCATGAGATGGAAACCAGGGCCACTGGTGGAAGTCAGCAGGGCACCGCCTCTGCAGAGGAGGGAGAGAGAGGAAGGTTCAGTGTAGTAACAGGATCTATTACATTAAGACCACGTGGGCTAACTTTTTCTTCAGTCCTATAAACATTTAATATAGAGTGACACATGACACAGTCACATCCAGAGATCCTTTTCTTCCTCTTGCTTCAACACTAGGAACCCTGAAAGTAAGCTTTTGCACTAAGAAAAACAGGCACATGGGTGAAGTGAAATGAAGACAGTAAACTGGGTGCAATGGTGCACGCCTTTAATCCCAGCAACTCCAGAGGCTGAGACAGGATTGCAAGTTTGAGGATAGGCTCAGCAACCAAAAAAAAATTTTTTTTGTGAGACTTTGTCTCAAAATAAAAATAAAAAAGAGCTGGGGATGATGTAGCTCAGTGGAAAAGTGCCCCTGTATTAGATCCCCAATACCGACCCCCCCTTCCCCACAAAAAAGGGACAGCAGAATCCCTGGCTATATTCAAGATAAGAGAGGAAGTCTTTTTCATTTAATCATCATCTGTTGAGCTTGTGGCAATTCTTTAGGGAACATAAATGAAGTGATACACCATAAATTAATTGCATTGTTTTTGAGAGTTCAGTGACATGGCCAACTAAAAGAATAATTTTATGTATACACTATAAGTCATTTAAATATATTTATCTGACAATATTGAGTTACCTTCCTAATCAGGTTGTTTGTAATGATAACCTGTTTGGGGAACAAATAAATTGATGGTGGGGAGAAAAAACTAAAAAGGACCTTAGAAAGTAGGGGAGAATTCAATCAGAATTAAAAAAAATTTTTTTTGGGGGGGCACTGTGGATTGAATCTAGGGCCTTGTGCATGCTAAGCATGCTTTTACCACTTAGCTACATCCCTAGACTCAATCAGAGTTTTAGAAGTTGCTATTGGCAATCCAGAAATAATCATCATAGGGCACATTTAAGAAGAGGTTCATAAAGACTTAAAGCAAAAGCTTTGGCCATGGAGGATACTAAAAGGAAATCAAACCAAGATTTACAAGTGTTTCTTTGCTTTACACTGTGAAGTCAAATTTAATTTAAAAAAGAATAACATAAACAATGATATAGGGGCTGGGGTTGTGGCTCAGTGGTAGAGCGCTTGCCTAGCATGCATGAGGCACTGGGTTCGATCCCCAGGACCACATAAATGTAAAATAAAGATATTGTGTCCACCTAAAACAAAACAAAGACAAAAAAAGTGTTTTAAAAATAAAACAACACCAAAAAAAAAAAAAAAACCAACAATGATATAATTGTAGGAACCATTATCTTAAGGTTTGCCTTGACTGATACAGATCAACTTGCAGAACCTTTTGTTTTCCCCAAAATGTTCATTCTAAAAGAGACTCCCAAATTATCAGAGTAGGCTATCTTCTCAAGTTGCCATCAAGAGCTGGGACTCAGATGGCTTTTCTAGAGGTAACTTGATAGTGTTGAGCTAAGCCTCCCAGAAGTATGTTTGAGACGATAATAGTTCAGGGATGATCAGGAAAGAGTGCTGCTTTTGTCTCTGAGTCTATATACACATTTATCCATCACCAATACTAAGGGAAGTTCTAAATATGCATACAAACACACTTGCATATTCACACACCTGGTTTGTCTTGGTCACTGACACAAAAAGCTCAATCTAAAAACACTGCTGTATGCGATAACATATAAACTTAGCAAAATCTGCTATAGTAACTAAAAAAGGGAGCCATTTAACAGGAGGTTGAAAGTTTCTACCTGTCTCTGCCTTACCTGTAATATACCCCAATGTGTCCCTCTTCTATCTTGTGCACAGCTGAGAAGAGAGAAGCACAAAAGAAACTGGAAGCCACCGCCACAACTGCTCCCAACTGAGCCATCAGTGAACCTTTATCCTAGGGAAAAGATGTGGGAAAATGTGTATGGCCAGACGTGCAGGAGAAAAGCCATGCTAGTGAGTGCCTCACCAAATGAGGCTCCCTGAAAGTGACTCATATGCAGTCTACTGTAGTAGGAACATAAGGCTACATCTACAACTCATTTCATCCTTGCTCTCAGTCAACATTCCCATTCCCTAACAGTGGAATTATGTTCCCCATCACAGTGAAGAAGCAATGGCTTCAGTCCTTGTCCAAGTAAGAACCAGTGCCAATTGGGCAGGGTTCGGAACACAGCCTTAACTTCCTGTGAACATGAATGTGCTGTTACTGGAGCCTCACACTAGTAAAAGGAAGGGCGCCAGCTGCAGTATGCTGGCCCAAATTACAGGGGATGTCAAATGACAGGCAGTTGTGGCTATGTAATTCTGGTCAGGGCCTCCCAGTTCTAATTGCCTGCCATTTCAGAGGAAACCATCATTTACTCATTTCAGATGCTAGAGACAGAAGCAGCAAGCAGCAAAGTTCCAAAGTGGGATCCGCTGGCCTTTCATCCACCTTCCCAGTTATTCATTTGGACCTAAACGGGATGGAACTGTGAACTGAAGCCACTCTCTTGCCCATATCCTTTGCACTTAAGCCTGTCGTTCGGAGAAACCGGGACGGCCCAGGCTGGGAGACTGAGGGCTCCTGGGTCTAACTGCGTTCAGGCACCTGGATGTGAAAGAGCTGGCATTCAGAAACTCATTTCCTGAACCTTGAACCTAGATGACTGACAGCAAAGTTCAGTCGGATGTGCCAGGGCCCATCAGTGCAAGGCATGGATTCTGCCTCCCGGGTCTAAAATAACTGGGACGCAGATGTCTGAGGCACTTATTTTACCGTGGCCGCCTCTAGCTACCGATCTGTAGTTGCGTCCTTTTTGCAAATGCCCTTTCCACCCCCGAAATCACCTCCACCCCACCTCGCGCCCCTTCCCCGCTCTCCTCAGAGAGAGAGTCGCGCGTCCCAAGGGCTCCAAAAGCCTCCGCTCGGTCCCTCCTGGAGCTCGTGGGCAGGGAAGAGACAGAAAGGGTTTTCTTTCTCGCTCCCGAGGGGGCAGGCTGAGGGAGAAAGGCGGATAAGGCCGGAGCTCCAGAGGACCGAGGCTGAGCTCGGTCCAGAAGCCGCAACGAGGCCGGGTGCGCGCACTTAGGGGCGGGGGCCGCGTACCAGCTGTCCCTCCAGGCGCTCCGTACTCGTCCGAACCCTAGAGCAACCGCAGAAACCGCCACACCCCTCAGCACGCTGCTTCCTTCCTGGCCCGTCGCTCTGGTGACGCCATCAGTTCCCGCGAGAAGACCACACCCCCTTACCTCGACTTCGTTCGTCCGCTCCGCCCCTCGCGATCCTAGCAGTCAGTGTCCGTGGACTGCCGCCAGGGAGCGCTCGCGATTTGGTCCGCGAGGCTTTAGACCGGTGTAGGATTTCCGGGCGGGGATGGAGTGGAGAGATAGGTGGTGTCCAGCACTTAGGGAGTGAATGGCAGGACGCGCTTGGCCACGGGTATCACTTTCCCAAGTTTTGATTTTGGAGATTGCTCCGGATTCCCCTCCACGTTATGTTAAACCTGCTTCTTTTCCGTTCTTCCGGAGAAGGTACTAACGAGTCGCAACGTTCTAGTCTAGTCCTCTGCTCGACGCTTTCCCGTAGCACAGCTGAAGGAAATAATCTTGGAAACGTGCCGATTAGCACAGTGACGTCGTTAGTCAGCAATCCCTACTTTGAATTTCCATTTACAATTTTCTGGGAGATTTGTCCTTTGAGGTCCCCACAGCAACATAGAGTAACTAAGGACTTATTATTCCCAATTTTAAGGAACGGAATCTGAGAAATTAAGTGAGGTGTGGGGATAACAGCAGTCAATAGAAGCTTCCTTCCTTTATTAACTTGAGCTTCCTGCAGAGCTTGTGCGTGTCGTCCTCTCCCTGGATAGTCACTGTTTTTACGGAGGGCAGGTATTTTTCCTTTACAACCCCGGGGCTTAGGTGCGTAGGAGGTACAGATTGAAGGCATAGTGGAGCCAGGACCAGAAGCTAGACTGGGGCTCCTACTCTAAGGACCTCAGGTTGTCCTCAACCTACACTGTTCAGCAGCATCACTTTGGGGCATTTTTATTAGAGAGAGAGAGAGTGAGTGTGTGAGTGTGTGTGTGTGTGTGTCTGTGTGTGTGCGCTCAGAATTGAACCCAGGGTCTTTCACATTCTAAGAACTTGCTTTACTACTGAGCTGCACCCACAATGGGGTATTTCTGTCAGTCACTGAAGTCATTTTGTTTGGTGAAAAAACTTTGAAGTTCACTGGTAAATGCTAAACTTTTACATAGGGAAGATGGCAAGCTGGCAGTGTTAGATGAATTCTGGGCTCAGGAAAAGGAAAGTGTAGGTTTTCTAGGCATGGCTGCTTGGAATTTAATGCCCATTTTCCCTCCCTGAGTTTACTCTGGGTGAGTTTACCAGTATTACACGTTCAAGCCCATAAATGGGCCACTTGGTGCTGATTGGGAGCCCCACCCACACCTCTATGCTTGAGGGCCTCTCCTGTCCCCACTCGGTCACAGTGCACTCTCCTCCTGCAGCACACACATACACAGGCCACCAACCTCTTCATGGATTGTATCTGAACTTGAGAGCCTTCTCTTTCTCAACTTTTAGATAGGCTTAATAAAAGTTTATTTGCTAGTTGAGTGAATGAGTAATAAAAATAGAAATGTGGAGGCTTATCAACCTAGGGAATGGAGTTGTCAGAAGCATCAAGTGTTTAAATTACTTAATTTAAAAATTTCTTGACTATTAAACTTTGAAGTGAATTATGAGTGGAAGTTGTGGGATTTTGTTCTCAGGAGGACTTTTGCCAGGTCTGAGCTATTTAGTTATGACCTTGCCTAAAGGCAGCAGATGGATCCAGTGGATGGTGTTCTAACAGTTCTGAAAACCCTTCTTCTAAGAGACTTGTAATATTTATGACACAGTATCCAAAAAGTTACCAAGTAGATAAGTCTGTGATGATTTGATTAACAAAAGTGTTTTTAAAAAATGGTTTTAAGAAACTTGCTGTGAAAGTTGGGCATGGTGGTGCACATTGTAATCTTAGTGGCTTGGGGAGACTGAGGCACGAGATTTGCAAGTTCAAGGCCAGCCTCAGCAATTTTGGGAGACCCTCAGCAATTTAGCAAGACCATGTCTTAAAATAAAAAGTAAAAACAACTGGGGAGGTAACTCACTGGTAGGGTGACCCTGTGTTTAATCCTCAGTAGGAAACAAACAAATAAAAACTTACTGTGGGATGGGGGTGTAGCTCAGTGGTAGAGTGCTTGCCTAGCATGTATGAACTCCTGAGATTCATCCATTATGGCAAAACAAAAACCCTTGTAGGATAGAGTGGTGGTTAAGATGGAGGTAATAATAGTTTGAATCTTGCAGGACTGTTGTAAGGAAAAAATAGAAAATCAATAAAAACACATACAAGATGTAATGGATTAAGTGTTTGCTTAATGTTGCTGTTTTAAATAGTAAATTTCCTTCATGTATTTCTGCATATTTGTGGGTTCAGATTATTAATGAGACAGAGGGTGAGAAAATCCTAAGCTTATATGGTATTGCACAATAATCAAATAAAGAGTTGTCAAAAGAGATAACAGACCCAGAAATGATATCTCAATAGGTATTTACTAAACAGTTTTCATGAAGCATTATTGAGTGCTTTCCATGTTATCAGGCCTTATATACTTTCTCATTGTGCATAAGCTTCAGGTCAGCCCTTTGAGTTCAACTCCATTTTGGAGGAAGAAGTCAAAACTTAGAGAAATTAAAGGATTGTCTAAGGCCTGTAAATTGCAAAAGTAGAATACAAATGAACCCAAGTCTATTTTTTTTTATAATAAATGATGTGGAAAATGATTCACCTTAAAACATACACACATAATACATTCGCAGACACAAGTACACACACCACATTTATTTCACATGTAGCCTCTTAGGAATCAGTGGTCAAAAATTGCAAAACTTTAAGTTGGGCCTAGTCATTGTGCAGCTGCAGATTGAAGCAGCATGTTGGTCACCTCTGTATTATTGTAAAAAAAAAATACCTGAGATAATCAATTATTAGGATTTGGATCTAAAATATCCTCCAAAGTCTCAGGTCAAAGGATGGTCCCCAATGCAGCAAGGTTCAGAGGTGAGGCTTTTAGGCAATGATTGGATCATGGGGGCTCTGACCTCATGAGTGGATTAATCCAAGTGGATCAATTCATTGATAGCTGAAAGGACTCCTGGGAGGTGAGACCTTGTGGGAGAGTGTAGGTCACTGGAATTATACCCTGGAAGGGTTTATCTTCTCCCTAAGCCCCTCCCTCTCCCATCTGCTGCCATGAGCAGCTTTCCTCTGTCATATACTCTTTGTCACGATGTTCTGTCTCTCCCCAGGCCCAGAGCAATGGAGTTGGCCAATAACAGACTGAGATCTCTGAAAACATGAGCTAAAATAAAAATTTCCTCCTCTAACCCTGTAAGTTGTTCTAGTCAGGTTTTTTGGTCAGAATGATGAAAACTGACTAACACATGAACTTGAAGGAGGAAAGGTTTATTTTGGATCATAGTTTCAGAGGTTTAAGTCCATGGTCACTTGGCCCTTTGGGCCTATAAGCACAGAATATCATGGTGGGAGTACATGGTGGAGGAGGCCTGTGCACCTCATGTCAGCCAGGAAGCAAAAAGAGAGATAGGAAGGGGCCAGGGTCCCAGTATCCCTCCAAGGGTATGCACCCAATGACCACTAGGCCCCACCTACTAAAGGTTCCACTACCTCCTATAAGTATTATGGGTCCAGCCTTCAACACATGGATCTTTGGGAACATTCAAGACCCAAACTGTAACAAACTGCATGAAAAATGCTCCCACCAGGCTGGACATGGTGGTGCATGCCTATAGTTCAAGCAACTTGGTAGCCTCAGGCAGGAGGATTGCAAGTTCAAGGTCAGCCTCATCAATTTAGCAAGACTCTGTCTCAAAACAAGAAAAGGGCTAGGGATGTAGCTCAGTGGTAAAGCACATCTGGGTTCAATCCCCAGTACCAAAACAACCCCACCAAACTCTCACCCAGTGTTTGGGTCATTTTTTTTTTTTTTTGTGACTGTGACCAAAAGATATGATAGAACAATTTTAGAGGAGGAAAAGTTAATTTGGCACTCACGGTTTCAAAGGTTTCAGTCCTTAGATGGTTGACTCCAAAGCTCTGGGCCCAAAGTGAAGCAGAATGTCAGAGCATAAGGGCATGGCCAAGGAAAGTAGCTGAAGACATGGCACTGGGAAGGAAAGAAATTATAAACCCAAAGACATGCTCCCAGTGATCCACCTCTTCCAGCCACACCTACCAGCTTGCAGTTACCACCTAGTTAATTCATCAGTGGATTAATGCACTGATTAGGTTAAGGCTCTCATAACCAATCATTTTATTTCTGAATGCTCTTGCATTGCCTCACACATGAGCTTTTGGGGAAAATCACATACATATCCAAACCATAATGCCTAGCTATTCACATCCCCCTATCTCTGGATTGCTGTTTGGTCCTTTTATTAACTTTTATTAGTGAGAGAAATGACCCCCTTCTTTAGCAATGGAAAGCATTTAAAAAAATTAGAAACCAGTTAATGCCAAACGAATGAGGTAACTCTTCAACTCCTTGGCTTCAGTTCTTTTATATCAGAGTCATGAGGTGGGAGGGAAAGAGAGAGAAAGGGGAAATTGCATGGAAATGGAAGGAGACCCTCATTGATATACAAAATTACATACAAGAGAATTTGAGGGGGAAGGGAAAAAAATAAGGAGAGAAATGAATTACAGTAGATGGGGTAGAGAGAGAAGATGGGAGGGGAAGAGAGGGGGGATAGTAGAGGATAGGAAAGGTAGCAGAATACAACAGTTACTATTATGGCATTATGTAAAAATGTGGATGTATAACCGATGTGATTCTGCAATCTTTGTAATGTTTTGAATAACCAATAAAAAAATAATAAATAAAAAAAAGATTATAGGGAGAAAAAAAATGGCCAAGATGGTAACTTTTGTATTATATGTTTTCTACCATAATTGAATTGTGAAAAAAAGAAAAATAAAATAAAATAAAAAAAATAAAATATTTTATTTAGAAAAAAAAAGAATTAAAGTTTCTGGCAAAAGTTTTTGTTCGATTTTTTTTTTACTTTAGTATCTAAAATACAGAACACAGGTCATCTTTCCGAATGTTTGATCTCAGAATCAAGATTTGAGTGAGTGTGGGAAAAGAGTGACAAACTATATGCTGGGAGTGCAACTCAGTATAGAGCACTTACTTAGCATTGCATGAAGCCCTAGGTTCAATCCCCAGCACTGCAGAACTATATCCTTAATTATTAAGAGGTATACTTAGAATTTTCTGCTCTTTTTTTTTTTCAATTGACAAAAATGATCCAAGAACAAATGGAAATTTGCTTAGAGCTAATGACATTTCTCCAAGGCAGTTGGGTAAAGAGATCAAAGAGTCATCATGAAAAAAATTGAGTTGGAAGACACCTAAAGGTCCCTTTGTGATTATATGCTTTCACAGCTTCATTGATGTATAATTGACATGTAATAAGCTGCCTATAAAGCATGTGATTTATGTTTTGGCACAAATACATCTGTGAAATTATCACCACCATCAAGATAATGAACACATATACCATGTCCTTCATTTCCGCATGCCTCCTGATAATCGTTCCCTCGTACCCCCTCTCTGGGACAAACCTCCATATTTCTTCCCCAGACAATGACCTGCTTTCATCATTCTAGATTGGTTTGCATTTTGTAAAATTATATATAAATGGAATCATACAATATGAACTCTTCTCTTGAGGAGGGGAGTTTCTGTCTTTCTTTTATCCAGAAAAATTATTTTGAGATCCATGTTGTTCAATCTGTACGTAGTTTATTACTTCTTATTCCTGTGTAGTATTTCTTGGTACAGCCATAAAACAATTTGTTTGTACATTCTAGGATGAATAGGATGCTTGTGACGTTAATCCAACCCATTTATTTTATTCACAGACAAGCAGAGGGCCAAGGAGAGGAAGTGTCCAGAAGGGGACTTGGTGAAGGTCCTGAGTGCATTTGGAGGGTGATAAGAAGGAGTACTCTTTTACTCTGAGATTCTATAGGTGGTCTGCCATTTTGTAGTTTGGCTTGGCCTGTTTTGCCTGGGGTGACTTTTCCTTTGACATCTCTAACTCTCCATCTCTAAATTTCCAACAATATTAGAATTAATAGAAAAAAGATTAAGTGGAATTGTATCTGCTGATGTTTATCTATACAACTCTCTATGTCATTGATAGACTCCTCTTTTGCCATAGACAAAGATATACATTATATACTTGTGTGTTAGTCTGTTTCTGTTGCTATAACTGAATATTATAGCTTGGGTCACTAATAAAAAATAGAGGTTTATCTATCTTACAGTTCTGAAAGAACATGCCACCAGCATCTGGTGGAGGGCCTTCATGCTGCATCATAACATGGCAGAGAGCATTACATGGTGAGACAGAGCAAGAGTGCTAACTCAAGTCTCTTTTCTTTTTATAAAGCCACTATTGCCCTCATAGGAGCTTCCTACTCCCACCATGACCTCATGTAATCCTAATTACATTTCAAAGGGCCCACCTCCAAATATCATTAGCATATGACTTTGAGGATTAAGTTTCCAACACATCAACTGAGGGAACACATTTAAATCACAGCCCTTGGTAGGTGATTCTCAGAATATAAGATTACCTACATCCATTCTAGGACAGTCTTTTCCCACCTGGATTCCATGCACCTGCTTCCATGCCTGGCTTAGATCTGGATTGTATTTGTTCTTTCTCTCTCCTCAGGGATATAGAACCTTCAGTTAGCTACTCTTCCTATGAGTTCTTTAGCTTAGCCTTCAGTCTTGTGCTGGTCTTTTCCCTGTCTCTTTCTCTTATTCTCTCTCCATTGACTCCCTCCACTGGGAAGCTCCAGTGCTCACCTAATTTATCTTCTTCCTTTTGAGTACAATTTCTTTCTTTTTTGGTACCAGGGATTGAACCAGGGGTGCTTAACCACTGAGCAACATCCTCAGCCCTTTTTGAGATAGGGTCTTGCTAAGTTGCTTAGCACCTTGATAAGTTGCTGAGGCTGGCTTTGAACTCATGATCCTCCTGCCTCATTCTCCCGAGCTGCAGGGATTACAGGTGTGTGCCACCACACCCAGCTTGAACAAAATTTCTTGAAAAAGTATGCTATAAGTAAAGGATAGGAAAGGCAGCAGAATACAACAGACACTAGTATGGCAATATATAAATCAATGGAAGTGTAACTGATGTGATTCTGCAATCTGTATACGGGGTAAAAATGGGAGTTCATAACCCACTTGAATCAAAGTGTGAAATATGATATATCAAGAACTATGTAATGTTTTGAACAACCAACAATAATAAAAAAAGAAAAAGTATGCTATAGTTGTGCTTTTTTTCTCCCCAGTGACATAAAGGTTTATGTAGAAAAGTAGAAGTATATTCAGGGGAGAATTTGGGCCATATCCAGAGGGAGAAACAGCCTTTACTTCCACACCTTCAATTCCCTAGCTTTATTATTGTTTTTTTCCCCCCCAGAACTGAGGATTGAACTCAGGGCCTCACATTATGCTAGGCTCTATCTTTGGTCTCTCTTTATGTGAGATCAAACATTTGAGCTACACTCTCAGCTTTTTAAAAGAATTATGAGCCAGGGGCTCACCTAGTTGCCCAGGTTGACTTCTAACTTGAGATCCTTCTGTTTCAGCCTCCCAAGTAACTTGGATTACAGGTGAGCACCACCCTTGTTTGCAGTCTGCCAATCCCTTTCTCTGATGTACTTGGTGATGATTGATTGACCCACTAATGCTTAAACTAGTCTAAATGTACCTTTAATCTCCATCATAAGCTAAACACTATTTTTAGAACTCTATGCTTGATCTATTATTCTTTTTCTAGCTTTTCTTTTGTGTTCTCAATTGTGTGTGTGTGTGTGTGTGTGTGTGTGTGTGTGTGTGTGGTGCTGGGATGGAATCCAGGGCTTTGTACTTGTTAGGTAAGCACACGACCAGTGAGCTACACCTCCACCATCATGTATTTTTGGCTGCATATTTTTTCCACTTAAAAAATGAAATAATAGGATCCTTACAGAAAAAAATAAAAATTCGAATCTCTTAGCTTGTCATATAAGATCTTTTACATTGTGATTGTCTATGTATGCCTCTATCTTTGATATTTTACTGTATGTTGTGTTTTGCTATAGTAATGCTTACTTGTCTTACTAGACCCCTTACAAAATTTTCTTCTGTGTTTCCACAGCATCCTCTGCTTTCTTCTCCCTAGAACCCATTATAATATACGGAAATATTCCTGCTACAGGCCAGGAACTTCTCACAAGATTGTAACCTCCTTGAGGGCAGGGGCTTTGTCTTATTTATCTTTGTATTCTTCCTATCCCCTACCCCTAGAGCATAACATAAATCCTAGCACAAAATAGGCAATTGATGAGTGCTGATTGAATACAATAATGGATATCACATGACCCCTCACCTCAACTGGTGATTAAACCCAAGGGTGCTTACCATTGATTTATATCCTCAGCCCATTTTTATTTTATTTGGAGACAGGATATTGCCAAGTTTCTGAGACTGGCCTTGAACTTGCAATCCTTCTGCCTCAGCCTCTTGAATAACTGCAATTACAGGTGTGTGACACCACACCTGGCCTCCTTTCCTTTCCTTCCTAACTCTAACCCTTTCCTCTCTTCTCCCTCCCAATCTCCATCTGTCCCTTCCTTTCTTTTGCAGTGGTGTTTGGAGGGGCTGGCCTGTGCATTGGAGAGGGCATATCTTTGGCCTCTATTTCTGTATGCTAGTAGCAAGCCCCTTCCTGCCCAGTTGTGCCGATCAAATATGTCTCAAATATGTCTCCATCATCAGATGTCCTCAGTGTGTGGCATGTGACAAAAGTGCCCCCAGCTGAGAACTAAGGTTGTGTAGATAGACTTGAAGGGGTATTAAGAACAAGAAGGCAAGCTTTCTTTCTTTTTTTTAAGAGAGAGAGAGAGAATTTTAATATTTTATTTTTTAGGTTTTGGCGGACACAGCATCTTTGTTTTGTATGTGGTGCTGAGGATCGAACCTGGGTCGCACACATACCAGGCGAGCATGCTACCGCTTGAGCCACATCCCCAGCCCAGAAGGCAAGCTTTCCAGACCTCCCAAAGTAAGTCGGATGCTGTGCCCATGGTTCTGCATGTGCTGAGAGCACTAGAGGAGTTGAGAATGGAGGGTGTTTGAATCAGTTTTTTTGCTGGTGTGACTAAAGGACACAACCAGAACAATTGTAGAGGAGGAAAAGTTTATTTGAGAACTCAGTTTCAGAGGTCTTAGTCCATAGACTAAGGCTAGCTCCATTCCTCAGGGCTCAAGATGAGGCAGAACATCATGGCAGAAGACTGTGGCAAAGGGAAGCAGCTCACTTTGTGATCAGGATGCAGAGAGAGGCCATGCCCCAGATACAAATATATACCCCAAAGCCAAGCCCCCAATTAACCACTTCCTCCAGCCATACCCCACCAGCCTCCAGTTACCACTCAGTTAATCACATCAGGGATTAATTCACAGGTTAAGGCTATAACCCAATCATATCTCCTCCAAACCTTCTTGCACTGTCTCACACGTGATTGCTTTTGAGGGACACCACATCTAAACCACAATAGAAGGAGATGTTATGCATGTGGACATGTGGAGTGAAAGGAAAGTGAGGAACCCAGAGACAGGTGAGCAAGAAATGAAAGACGGAGACCAGGCAGAGATACACATGAGAGTTTATTTGTTAGAACTGACGAATAAAGGCCATCCCTCCATAGATGGAGAGAGGCAAAACAGGCTTGGGGTTTGGGACTCTTATGGGCAGGCTCAGGGATTAGAGCCAGGCAGGTCCTAATGTGAGTGGTTAAGGGTGAGGTTGGTATGAGGGAGTGGTGAGCCTTTCTCAGAAATACCCTTGGGTGGGAAAGCAGAATTTTTCTTAAAATGGCAGCTGTCACTTAAGATAACTGTCCAGATGCTAAGCAAGGACCTTACATGGAAAAAGAGTGTGTTAATCAGCTTTCCATTGCTGACATAAATAACTTAAAGAAAGACAGACTTGTATGGCAGGACAGTATATCATGGTGGGAGCATATGACAGAGGAGGCTGCTCACCTCATGGCGAGAGAGAGAGAGAGAGAGAGAGAGAGAGAGAGAGAGAGAGAGAGAGAGATGGAGGGGAGGAGGGGAGAGAAAAGGGCCAGGGTCCCAATATCCCCTTTAAGAGCACGACCCCAGAGACCTAACTTCCTTCTACTAGACCCTACCTCCTAGGACCCACCCAGAAGTTCCACCTCACCCACAGTAGCACTAATGGCTGGCAACCAAGCCTTTAACATGCGGATCTTTGGGGAATGCTTCAGATCTAAACTAAAGTCTGGAGGCCAGGAGGAGTTATGGAGGAAGATGGAAGATGGGCAGTGGGTGGGGGCTCCTCTAGAAACCATGAGAACAGAAACCGCTGGCTATGGGATGGGAGAGGTGGAATATTTGTATGTATGCATGAAACATAGATCTCAGCTTATCCTGCTGAAGTGAATTCCAAAGAGAGGAATCACTTGTTCCTCGGAAGATCAAACATGGGGAGCGGCCTGGCTATAAATCCTAGAGGGGAGGACTTTAATGCACTTAGAAATCAGGCCTGAAACACCCATAATGTTTGTCAGTCCACATTTTAGTGTTCTTAAGTAAGTGTGCAGGGTGTGGGGGATGAAATATGGCAGGTATTTGATTTAAAAAGCCTGCACAGATTTAATGTCCTGATAAAATGTATTAAATCTTTTAAGGTTTTAATGAATCTAGTATGTGTTTCATAAATCAAGAACTCTGCTAAGCCGTCTCCTGGTTTAATAAGAGTAAACTAGGAAATTGCTCTGAGCAGAAGCAAAATACATTTATATCACATTGAAAAGTAATAGATTTTTAGGCTGAGGGGGTCTTTCTGGGCCTTTTAAGCTGTTTGCTTATTACATTGCTCCAACTCCTTCAAATATTAAACCACAGGCAAACATATGCTTAACCATATCAAGATGTGAACTAGAACAAAGGTAAATATTATTTGTAAGAGAGCAGAAAACAAAGCCTGTATTTCCTTACCCTTAGACCTAGGACCAGTTTGATTTCTGCACTGAAACTTGGCTTTGTGTATTTGTGTATCTAGGTTTAGGGTTGGTTAAAAAGATCATTCTTCTTCCTCCCTTTTTATTTATTTATTTATTTTTTTGTGGTGCTGTGGATTGAACCCAGGGCCTCATGCATGCTAAGCACACACGCCACTACTAAGCTATATCCCCAGCCTCAAAAATCTTTATTAACTGTTATTGAACCTCCATCCTAAATTCCTTCAGTCCTCCCCCCTCACCACCTTAACGCATTTGCAGATCCAAGTGGTGAGTGTGTAAAATATGTCTTGAATTTTACAGCTGACCATAGAATGGCTTGTTAAGATTGTTGGCCAGACTGCTTGGGAGCTTCCTCCCTTGTCTTAACCCCAAGGGCTGCAATGTTTGCTTTTGTTCCTTTTCTTTCTAGTCCTACTGCTCAAACTCAAGCAGGGTGGGAAGGGGGCGCGTGGGGGGATAGGTGTCAAGATGGGTATCTCTGAGTGGGCTGTGGCTCTAGAGACTTACTACCCAGCTTGCTTTGTGGATGGGCAAGGTTCTGGGTGAGACGGTGGTTCAGGGAGTTGGGGGAGGTGGTGTTGGAAGAATGAGGGGGGTGGTGGGACTTGAACATTCCTGCGCACAAAAGCTGGCAGGGCTCATGAGCTCTGCAGGGGAGGGAGCCGGCCCCATAAAGCTCAGTGTGGAGAAGCCTGTCCAACCTCATTAGCTGTCACGGGCAACAATACTGATCTGGCAATAAAGGCGATTCCAAACCTGTTGGTCATTAATCACTGGCTTGACAGTTGCGAATGGAAGTGGAAAAACCTCATCCCCCCCTCTCTACCCTTCCCCTCCTCCCCTGGCCGGGCGCCGGAGTTTACAGTTACCTCTCGCTCTTGGTATATATGTGGTTCGCTGCTGTGGGTTGGTTCCTTCTCCCTGAGCTTTTCAGACTGAAGAGGCAGCAGGGTTGGCCAAACCTGGCAGCTGGTGGTTCTGTGCACAGGGATGGAGGAGGAGTGAGAAAGTGAAAGGAGGTGGCTTTTAGATGGGGGACCAGGGCCTTGATCCCTCTGGGATCTAGGGCTGGGCCTTGGCAAGCATGTAGAACTGGGGAAGTTTGTCGTCACGCTCCAGCCGTCTTTCCGCACCCTCCCCCTCATTCCCTGGCACATCCTTCTCCCCCTCCTTCAACCACTGAGTGCCAACATATTTCCCTTTGTGTTCCTTTCCGCTACCCTTCCTACCCCTACCCTCCATTCCCAAATAAGCAGATCTTGCTTTCAGGAAACGTTTTCACCTTGATCCCATACATCTAGCCCTGCATGAAGTCGGATTACCTTCCCCAGAGGTACCTGTGTTTTCAGACATCCCCAGTGGTGGTATTTGGTGAATAGTGATCTTTGGTGGGTGACAGGTGCAGTCAGGGGTGGAGTAGGTGGAGAGGCTTGGTTAGCACAGGTGCCCCCCCCCCCCCAAAGCAACTCATGGGAAGTGTGGTTTGGCTGCTTGGTTTGTCTCTCTGGGTTTTGTACACAGAGAAATGAGGGACCAGAGGGGGAAAGACAATGAGCTACAGAATGTCTAAGGAGCATCCCAGGAGGAGACTCACAGTGCTTCAAGTTTCCTGCAGGCTCTTCAGTACTCTTGAGCCAGGTTACTATTTAGAGAGAGGAGATTCAACTTCTGCTCAGTTTCATAGGAAATAGAGGGAGGAGGGGTGTAAGGAATTTGCCAGGAGTTTCTGAAGCAGTAGCCTCTATAATACTTAACATACTTTTTTGGCTCTTTTGATGGGCAGGCATAAGAGAGGAAGCTGAATGCTGATACCCCGGGAAGGGGAGAAATTGAACCATAACTTGCCAAGTGATCTCAAATAGTCCTCTGCTTTCCCCACACTTTTCTGTATCCTCTGGGCCTAGATTGATCCTGGCTTTGGCTGCATTTATTGTTGCTGTCTGTTCTCTCCATGGCTTCTCTGACCTTTTGCTACTCATTATAGCATTAGGCAGAGGACAGAAGAATCTGTCCACAGTTGATCCATTCAGCCCACTCTGACAAAGATGAATCCCCATGACAAATTAATAGGAACAAAATGGAAAAGAAGGATAGGGCCAATTATAACATTTTAGGCCTATTTTCCGATTTCTTGAACACCCACCTTTTACCTTGCCCCTTATGTTTTTTTCCTCACACTAGGGTTCTTCTTAGTTCTAGCTATACATTCCAATTACTTGGGGGAACTTTTGGAATATAGTGATACCTGGAGCACATTTCCGTATATTCTGATAAAATTGGTCTGGGATAGAGCTCTTACATGAAGATTTTTTTCTTTCTTTCCCTTCCTCCCTCCCTCCCTTTCTTTCTATTATTTATTTATTTTTTTATTGGTACTTAGGGATTGAACCCAGGGCCTTAAACATACTTAGCAGTGCCCTACCACTGAGCCCGCCCTCATGTTTACCCCAGCCTTGAAGATATATATATATATATTAAACACACACACACACACACACACACACACACACACGGGATTGAACCCAGGTGGTTCACTTTACCACAAAGCCAAATCCCAGCCCTTCTTATTTTTTATTTTGAGAAAGGGTCTCATTCAGTTGCTTAGGGCTTTGCTAAGTAGCCTAGAACTTGTGATCCTCCTGTTTCAGCCTCCTGAGCCTCTGGGATTACAGGTGTGTGTCACCATGCTCAGCTTAAAGATATTTTTAAAAGCTCTTCAGGTGTTGCAACATTTAACTCAGACTAAGAACTACTGGTGTCATATATTTATTTATTTGGTGATGCTGGGGATTGAACCCAGTGTAGGCAAGCATTCTATCACTGAGTCACACACCCATCCCATGTGTAGTATTTTTAAATGAGGCATTTTACATCACACCATAGTATCTTTGTTTCCTTTGTCCCTCTGCTTATTAATCAATCAGTTAGTGCCACTTGTATGAAGTGCCACTACATGCATAGTGCTTGGGCCTATTCAAATGTGAGAAGATGCAAATGATGTGATTCTTAGCTGGGGACATCATACACATACATAAAGTTTTTATTTAAAGGCTAAATGGTCTGATACAGAATAGAGGTGCTGGTCTGGTGCTGTGGCACATGTGTGTCATTCCAGCAACTTGGGAGGCTGAGACAGGATGATCACAAGTTTGAGGTCAGCCTGGGCAACTTAATGAGGCCCTGTATCAAAAAAATATATATAAATATAAAAGGACTAAGCATACTGTCTTGCAAATGAGCACATGCCAACATACCCAAGGCTTAATTTCATTCCCCAAGTTTTTCTTCTTCAGTGATAGAGCACCCTTGGGTTCAATCTCCAGTACCGTAAAAACAAAACAAAACAAACACAGGTGTTACAGGAGCTCGGAGGGGAGAGGAATCAATCGGTAATTCAAGAAAGTTGTATGGAAGAAAAGGTGGGCTGAGATTTGATGGGTGGGTAGGGTTTAGGTAAGAGGGCAGAAGGACAGCATGAGCAAGTGAGTGGAGGCTGGAATAATAAGGACATGAACTTGGCACAAGAAGATGTGCTTGATTAGATGGAAGGGTCAGCCCAAGCCCTTTCTTCTCCTCCATCTTATACAGATCTCTCCAGGATTTCTACAGCATTACGGAATTTCATTTGGTCAGTGCTGTTGTGCACTGTTCAGATGCTTTTATGTGTATGTCTCTAGTCTCTCAATCAAATTCATAAGCAACTGGAAGAAAGAGACTATATGCTTCTGAGTTGGGATCATCTTTCAATGAAAGGCAAGGTAATGCAAATAAATCCAATCCAATCCAACCCAATCCAACCCAATCCAATCCAACTTAACCCAACCCAACCCAATCTAGTCCAACCCAACCTAACCCAACATATATTTATTGAGTGCCAGTTATGTGCCAATTCTAGGTTTTGGGATTCAACTCAATGGACAAAGATTCTGGCCCTTCTGAGTTGAGAGTCTCATAGTGGAATATAGGCAATAGTTAGCACAATAAATAATGCATAGATAAATTATATAGTATGGTGAAAGTGATAAGTATCATGGGGAAAAGAATGGGCAATGAGATAAGGAGTATGTGTGTAGGTATATAGAGTTATTAAATGGAATGTACTAAGTATAAGACATTTAAAAAATTTTATTGTTTGGTGGTATTCAAATGGAACCACATCTACCACATCTCCAGCTCTTTTTACCTTTTATTTTGAGGCAGTGTACTGCTAAGTTACACAGGCTGGCCTTGAATTTGTGATCCTCTTGCCTCAGATACCCAATTACAGGCATGTGTCACTGTTCCCTGCTAGGAGACATAATTAACAGAAATATTAAATAGGTCAGAATAAGTCTCATTGAGAAGGCAAGAACTGATCAAAGATATGAAGGAAATGAGGGCGTGAATACCTGGAAGAGAAATTTTCCAGGCAGGGCACAGCTAGAGCAAAGGCCCTAAGTCAGAGTATACCTGGAATATTTGAGGAACAGCATGTGACTGGAGCCAAGCAACTGAAGGAGACAGTGGTAGGAGAGGAGTCAGAGAAGGAGTAGGGAGGTAGATCATGCTGGGTCTCAGAAGTCACCCTGGGGAATTTGGCCTCTACTCTGAATGAGACAGGAACCCTTGTGGGGTTTCAAAATGAGTGACGTAATTTGACTTATGATTCTAGAAGGTCTCTGAGGTTGATGTGCTGAGAACAGATCATGGGGGCTGAGAAGTGGAGAGTAGGACCAGAGTAGAAGCAAGGAGATCTCTCACAGACTGATTTTTACAGAGGCAACTGATCCTCAGTGAAAAAGGATCTTCAAAGTGCTCACATTGGAAGGCTGCCCCTTCTCATATACTCATTAAAATCTTACTTATATACATTATTTAGATTTTTGACCTGACAGAATGAGCCTGGTCATTCAGTTTGTTTACCAGAGTTGGCTTCAAAAGATATTCTAATCCCCTTTTACGCTAATCAATACAAAAAGACTTGATGTCGTGGTCTGGGAGTGTAGTTCAGTGGTAGAGCATCTGCCTAGCATGTGCAGTGCTGGCTTTGTCCCTAACACTGCAAAAAGAAAAAAAAAAGAAAAAAGTAGAGAAGAAGAAGGAGGAGGAGGAGGAAGAGGAGGAGGAGGAGGAGGAGAAGAGGAGGAGGAGGAAGAAATATGTCAGCTTCAATAGAAAATGTTATGATGAGTTTTTAAAAATTATTATTAGTTGTAGATGGACACTTTATTTTATTTACTTATTTATTTTTATGTGGTGTTGAGGATTGAACCCAGTGTTTCACATGCGAGGCAAGCGCTCTACCACTGAACTACAGCCCCAGCCCCAGCCCCAGTGATAGGTTTTGAAGATGGTTTTCAAAAAATTCCAAGGACAGGTCTGAGGATGTAGCTCAGTGGTAGGGCACTTGCCTAGCATGCACTAGGCTTTTGGTTTACTATCCAGCTCCTGATTAAAAAAAAAATTCAAAGAGTTTTGAATAAGACAACATAGCAGAATACATAGCTTTGAAAGTGAGCATTTTGAATGGGATCGTATTTATTTTGATATCTAAATTCTGTTAAAATGTTATTATGTTGTAGTATTTCTTCTGTATCTCCCTCTACCTGACCAGGGTTTGGGACATTGCATGCTCAGAAAGAGCTTGGGGAATGAAATTAAGCCCTGGGCATGTTGGTATGTGCTCATTGGTAAGGCAGTATTAAAAATTCCATTTGATTGTCCAAATCCAGTTAATTTTCAGGAGACAAGCTAGTCCTTTTTCCTTAAGAGAAGTGAGGCAGGCATATTTAAAAGAGGTTCTTTACCTTTCTTTCCAAAGAAGCAAAGGTGACCACTTTTCTGTTAAGCTTCTTACAAGTCTATTTAAATGAATGAGCAGCCAGAAGGGCAATCAGTCTGTCACCCAGTAAACAATATTATTGAGCAGCTTCTGTGGGTGTTAGTCACTGACGGAGGATACAAAAGAAATAGAAACTTCAATCTTTGCCCTCATGTTGCTCCCTATCCGGCAAGGGAAAAAGAACCAGGAAAACAGGAGGACACTTTCAGAGAGGGAGGGAGGGAGGGAGGGAGGGAGGGAGGGAGAGAGAGAGAGAGAGAGAGAGAGAGAGAGAGAGAGAGGGATGGGTGACCTAAGGATAGGTATCTCTTTATTTCTAGATGTTTGCATACATTTTTAAGCTCCTTAATGTATTATAATATCCTTATATCAATTCAGTTAATCCTCACAGTATTCTCTGAAATAAAATCACAGTGTCACAGCTGAGAAGAACCTTAGAGATCAACCATGTTATCTAATCCCCCCATTCTACAAGGAGGAAACCTGGGCATGAATAGGGAAGTGCATTGCCCTGCGTCACCATGGAGGCAAAGCAGCTAGAACTGGAACCCAGGTCTCTTGCTTTCAGCCCACATTCTTTCCTATACTTTCAAAGTGGGGTGAGGTTATGGGATTGAAGTCATAGGAACATTTGATGAAAGTGGGGGTAAAGCAGAATTTGGCAGGGGGAGAAAAGACGGATGCTCAGTGAGAAGAACCCCTAACGATTTGTGGTTTCCAGAAGGAGAGGTCTAGGTGGGGAGAATTTGATTCATGGTGAGGATTTGGTGGATTGGGTCACAGCAGGGGACCCCTAAGCCCCGAGTCAAAAGAGGACATGTTAGCTTTTAATTATTATTTTCTGAGGCTGACCCTCCCACAGTTAGAGAGGCTAGAGCAGGGCAATCAGGGAGGTTAGGAATGCTGAATGGAATGAGGGTTGGCAGGGCGGTAATTACACCAGGCCTCAGTAATGAACTGAACTCCTCAGCATGGGGCCTTTAGGTTCCAACCACTAGACTGGAACAAAGGCCTGAGCCTGGGACACCCGCTGGAGAACCGTCACTTGTCCCTGCCTGTGACCTGAGCCCTTAAACAAACAGGGTGGCCAAGCCTTGCAAAGCCACCCGGAGCCTTCTCTCCGTAGTCGGGCCTAGAACCCAGGCTGTCCAGGCAGCATCTTTTGGTGTAGTAGTACAGTGGGCACCTGCTGGGGGGTTGCCAGGCATCGGTTCCTTAGGCCAGGCTTGCTTTTCTGTGTGGCTTTTTGGTCAGGGCATTTAGAGCAGCACCTCTTAACTGTAACCTGTACACTGTGAATTAAGGTCTCTGGTTAACTTGCAGATTTAGTCATAGGTCTGGGGTGGGGCCAGAGAGTCTGCATTTGAACCGGCTCCCAGGTAATGTCCATGCTGCTGGTTTTAGGGCCATACTTTGTGGTTCAAGCCTTTAAGGGGTAATTAGTGGGGATCATTTTTTCCTGAATCCTTGTTGGGTAATGGCCTTCTCAGTACCTGACTATTTCCTGTCTTTCAGAACACTGTGTATACTCTCTGCCTTTTCTGGACATTTTCAGCTTCTGCTGGCCTCTCTAGACACCTGTGGCACCATCTGTGCTGCTCACGTGTCCCTTAGCATTCAAAGTCTAGGCTGCTCTCACATGCCCATTGGCTACTTTCCAGCTAGATGGCCAGCTACCTGTGTGCCACTCACTTCCTTCTGTCCTTGTAAGGCCCAGCCACAACACTGAGGATAGCCAGTGTGCCATGAATACCGGCTCCTTTGATCGATGTGCCCTTTTGGAGCCAACACCTCCTCTCCTAGGCCCTTCGTCACCTTGCTGAGTTGGCCCAGAGAATTCTTGCTGGGCCAGTTTCTCTGTCCCTATTGCCTGGGACGCTGTTTCTAGAACAATAAGATGGATTCTGTTCACTTCCTAAGAGAGTGTTGAGTTCCGGAATGGGGGTGACATAGTTCTCTCTTGGCAAAGGAGGAACCGCCCAGTCAGTTGGGCCAAAGCACCATTGATCTGAGTCCAGTGAAAAAGTGGCTTCTCAGGAGCCCTGGATCCTGGCCCACTTCTGGACAACTTCTTCTTTCAAATTCCTTTCATGTGTTTTAACTTCACAAACATGCCAGCTCCCAGCTGCCCCTCAGAGGCAGGGGTGGTGAGGCTGGTGGGGAAGGAGCCCACAGCAGGGGTCAGATGGGCAGGGTCACAGTGGGAGGAGGTTGCATCATGTCAGAGACTTTTCTGTTGGGGTTAGAGTGTAGGTGGACAGATTCAGTCCTGTGGACCTTTGTATCAACTGACGCACGTGATAACCCGGATGGACATGTTAAAACAGAGACGTCCATACAGGGCAAATTCACACTTGAATGTCTTGCCTCTTTCTTCTGCACTTAAACCTCTCCTTCTCTCTCCCTCTCTCCCTCCCTCTCTCTCTCTCTCTCTCTCTCTCTCTCTGTCTCACACACACACACACACACACACACACACACACACTCACAAATACTTAACCAATTAAGTCCGTCGAGCGCTATTTGCAGATGATGGTGTGGAATTGTGCTAGAGTCGTGTCCGGCCTCATTAAATGTCAGGATTAACAATACGGCACTTGGCAATCAAGGCTGCTCTGTGGCTGTTAGTCATTAATCACCATCTGACAGTCCTGAATTGGAAACGAGGAGCCTGTTCACATGTGCTCTGTGTACCTAGTTACCCTCTTGGTAATCAGTCTCGGAAAAGTTTTCTTTGACTCCCCGCCTGAGAGGGCCTCTGTCCTGGCAAGGGGGCAGAGGGTCATTAAGCTTTGCTCTCCTCTTCTTCTCCCCTCACTGGGAAAAGAAGTCGAGGTCCTAAAAAAACAGGAGAGAGGGAGCATATTGTTTTTGGCCTACTCTTTCCCTCCTAGGCCTGTTTTATGTAGCCTTGTTTTTATATTCTGGCCCAATGGCAGGAAAATTCTTTTTCTCCCTGAAGAAATCCTGAAAGACAGGGAGGGGGCTTGCTTCTGTTCCGAATCCCAAATGCTGGGGTGTGTTTGTGTGTGTCCTTCCCAAGCTGCTCAGGTGTGGACCTGTGTCTGCTAGAAGGGACCCTGAACTGGTTCCAGGTATCGCTTACAGGAACTCTAGTCTCGACTTCACCAGGACTAGTTTCTGGTTGGGGTACATTCTCAGCCTTCTTCTGCACTCATTCATTTATCCATTATATCCAAGAAATATCCAGAGAGCACCTGTTACATGCCAGGCACAGACTGGACACTGTGGCTACAGCAGGGAACATACGGTCAAGATCTCTGCCATCGGGGGGACTGTTTTTAGTGGAGTAGGTAAGTATCTATTAGAGAATCTTATACTGGAGTGGGTAAGTACTCTTGCCCTAGATTCTTGGAGTGTGTGTTGACCAACTTCCAGGTCCTACCAGCATGCTAACCTGGAGCTGCCTTTCTTGGGAAAGTGTTCCTGGTGTGGAGATTTCCTGACCTGACTTCTTCTCCACCCTCAGTGGCCTCATGTCTTATTCCCTTCAGACTCTATCTCTGTTTACTTAGGTGTTCTTTCTTTTTTTTTTTTTTTGGTAATGGGATTGACCCAGGGGTGCTTAACCACTAAGTTACAACCTCAGCCCTTTTTATTTTATTTATTTTATTATTTTGAGAGAGGATCTTAGCATTATTTTGAGAGAATTGGTTATGGCATTGCTAGGTTGCTGAGGCTGGCCTCAAACTTGCAATCTTCCTGCCTCAGCCTCCTGAGTTTCTGAGTCTCTGGGATTATAGGTGTGCACTGCTAAATCGGGCACTTAGATGCTATGTCTAACATGTTTGGTGGACACTGATATATTAACAGAGCTGTTTTTTTTTTTTTTTCCCCTTCCAACTTGCCAACTTGCTTTTGAACTTTTTTTTTTTTTCCTTTACTGGTCATCAAACCCAGGGTCTTGTGTGTGCTAAGAAAGTACCCTAGTACAGAGCTATAACTTTGGCTTTTATGGGCACATTCTTATGGTGTTTTCCTAGGATTTCATTCCTTAACTCCTAGGAATGACTTGCCATTCCAGCCATCATGGCATATTGGTAGGGGAAGGAGGCTGCTGATTGTCCCATCCAGTGGGTCTCCTCTGCCTGCTTCTACGGGTGGCTGCTATAGTCAAGGGTCCTCAGAACGAGCACCGGTTTCCTTAGGACTATCCTGCCTCATCCAGACATAGAGCGACAGATTAGAGAAAGGAATCTTTCTGGAACAACAGGTACATTCTTTCTTCTTTCTTTTGTCCTTCCTTTCAATTTCATCCCTAGGGCTCTTCTCTCATTCAACTAATGACTTTGGTTGCAAGGCATTGACAAATGTTTGGCTCTGTAGAGGTCAATTAGTAGAACATAACAAGCACTTATTGATGGTGTATCATGTGCTTGACACTGTCCTAGGCATGGGGGACATGAAGATAAATAAAATACTCTTCTTGCCTTTAGGGACCCTATGCTCCCATGGGAGGAGGCAGGAGTTACTCATATGGAGAAGGAGATATTTTATACAGAGATAAAAATAAGGAGTTGAAAATATTTAAAGCAAAGGGAAACTAACGGCTTGGGGTAAAAATGAGAGCAGTACATTTGTGAGAGGATCATAGTTCTTTTCGGAGGAAGGAACAATTCACTGTAAGATCTTGATGTCTAGGAAACAGTGGGATGTTCCTTTTGGTACCTGTGAAGAGTTCTGGTAGGGACAGTGGAAGTGCACGTTGGAGTCACTTGGGGAGGACTTGAAGCTAAGGTAAAGGTTTGCTCTCATTAGACAACAAGGATCCAATGAAAGCCTATGCTCTAGCTTGATTCTGGAATGTCCCCTAATGGCCCATGTGTTGGAAGGTTGGTCCCCAGCTTGATGTTGTTGGGAAGTAGTGGAAACTTTAAGAGGTGGGGTCCAGTGGAAGGTCTTAGGTCACCAGGAGTGTGACCTTGAAGGAGATTGTGGGTCCCTTCACTTTCTGCCTGCTGGCCATAAATTGAGTGGCTTCACTCCTTCACATATTCCCCGCCATGTTGTACTGCCTCACTGTAGACCCCAAAGCAATGGGGCCAGTTGACCATGGACAGAAGTCTTCAAAACTGTGAGCCAAAACAAACCTTTCCTCTTTTATTTTTTTGCTTAAATATTTTTTTATTTGTAGATGGACACAATACCTTCATTTTATTTACTTATTTTTTTGTATGTGTTGCTGAGGATTGAACCCAGTGCCTGACATGTGGTAGGCAAGCCCTCTACCACAGAGCCACAACTCCAGCCTCCTTTCCTCTTTTTAAGTTGGTTATTTGAGGTATTTTTTATAGTAATGGAAAGCAGACTCACACAGCCTACAAGTTTCCAAAAGTAAGAAACATACTCTTTCATATTTTATTTAAAAAATAGCTTTCTGGAAGAGGGAAGGCTAACTTCCCTTGAGCCTCATATTCCCATAAGAACCTTGTAATTATATATTGACTTATGTGATTTTTCATTGAATTTTTCTTTCCATCAGTGGCTCTCCATTAATAGCTCCAGGAATGAGAAGTTCCCAAGGCTCTTCCCCAGAGTTTCCCTGCAATGCACTGGAGAGACCTTTTTTCCTACACAAGCTCAGCTCAGGCCTCCC